>NC_092653.1:20231201-20567200 GCF_032118995.1 Asterias amurensis | reverse complement strand
TGAATAATGCCCTCCGCAACGTGTGTACTGGGTGGAAATTGGAATAGAATGATCCACGATTACGTACTTTTTAATGGTCTGATTTCTGATGCTTTTTTAGTTTGACAAAAAGATCCTTAATAGAGAATGCAATTGCAATAGTTTTGGCCTGAAGAACACGAAAAAAAAAAAAATCTTATTTTTTTCTTTTCTTTTTCCTAAAACTGAAATACCGTTTTCCGTTTCAAAGGGCGCATTCCGTCCGTTTTCCGCGATCGCGGAAAATCAGTGGCCCTAACTGTAGTGCCCAGGGTGTACACATCTTA
The DNA here is from genome assembly GCF_032118995.1 of Asterias amurensis. Classification (NCBI taxonomy): domain Eukaryota; kingdom Metazoa; phylum Echinodermata; class Asteroidea; order Forcipulatida; family Asteriidae; genus Asterias; species Asterias amurensis. The sequence continues at coordinate 20,566,895 of NC_092653.1, read as the reverse complement.
ACTAATTATGCCTGAATACAAATGAAAAACAGGAGTTGTTAAAGGCAGTGGACACTATTGGTAATTACTCAAAATAATTATTGGCATAAAACCTTACTTGGTGACGAGTAATGAGGAGAGGTTGATGGTATAAAACATTGTGAGAAACAGCTCCCTCTGAAGTGCCATAGTTTTAGAGAAAGACGTAATTTTTCACGAGTTTGATTTCAAGACCTCAGATTTAGAACTTGAGGTCTCAAAATCAACCATCTAAACGCACACCACTTCGTGTGACAAGGGTGACTTCGTGTGACAAATTTTCACAGGTTTGTTATTTTATGCTTATGTTGAGATACACCAACTGTGAAGGCTAGTCTTTGACAATAGTGTCCACTACCTTTAAGACATACCAGTTTGCTGTGCTTTAGGTGCACTTACGAGGTCAGGCCGGCAGTTTTTCTGTGTCTCCGGGCTGTTGACTGCTGCTGAGTGTAGGACTTGTCTGCCCATGCGGCCGTACGACTGCAGCACATCTCGTAGTTAGCAGGAGGTGAATGTTGATGGGTTTTTCCAGCAGGCTGCTGCATAATCTCTGGAATGGCCACCCCCTGAAAAAGAGCTAAAGAGGTAGTTATACTCCTTGTTTGGTGAGCTCGTATAGGAACCTGGTTAGCTTTTGGAGTTTGGTCCCGAGCCTTTAATGCCTCTCCACTCATTTTTGGCGTACTTGAGGCTTGCAGAGAGGGTCTACCCATAGCCAGCTGAGATGTCATTTGCATCTGTGGTGGCTGAGACTGAACCTGGGCAGATATTGGTGCCGTTAACGGTTCTTCCAGAGCCGGTAGAATGGGTATGGCCATAGTAGATGCATGTCGCACCTGTGTCGGCCTATGATGAACCTGAGAAACTTTCCGCGCTGTTAACAGTTCGCCTGACAGAGCTGATGCTGGTTGGTCTCTATATGCTCTACTTGGAGGACCAGGCATTGACCCAGGAGGTTGAGTGGCAGCAGGTCCCGGAGTTGTTGTAAGGCTTATAGATTCAACAATCCACCAGGAAATAGAAGGCGTTGATGCAGCATGGTATGGCCGAACTGTCGTGATGAATAGCTGCATTGTGTCACCCCGCAGTCCCTTCGTCCGGGCGATGTAGAACTTCAGAATGCGGACAGGGTACCATATCTTGTCCTCCTTGATGCTTGAAAAACATGTTAGACTTGGGAAAAAGATATCTGGGGGTGAACAATTTGGCGACTGGTTCTTAGTAAGGAAGCCGATGTGTGGAATTAGAAGAACGCCCCCTGGTTCTAGCGTCCGTCGATATATCAAAAATACTCAAATACTCGATATTTATTGACATCGAAATCGCCGATGTCATTTTTTTTGTCATATCGAAATATCAAAAATTTTGATTAATCGAAAATTTTCGCTAATATCGAAAATGTCGATGTCACAAAAACCTACCTCCATGCAAAAAACAGGCATGCAATTCGTCATTCAGCTGAAGAAAAAAAGAACAAAAAACAGAAAATAATGTCACAGCGTAAACTGAAGATTGCCGCCGAGTGTTTTGTAAATTTTTCATCTGGTTCCGGCCCCGCACCCCCTTATACAACAAGCAGTAAAACACAACGGAGCTAGAATGTATAGAAGGTTATGCTGTACGAGGAGAAATGTGTAAAAACACATAGAGCCAGACTGCATGCAAGTGTAGAACGTATGGTGTACGAGGAGAATTATGAAGTTCGTGTTCTAGCTGCATATTAGTACATTTGTGTGTAAACAAACAAACAATACCGGAAATCGGAACATGCCTCATGGTGTCTCAATCATGCGGGGATCGCCTAGCGAGCAGAAGCGGCAACGAAATCATGTCTTTTCTTCGTTGGTGGTAGGAAAAAAAGGGGGAAAAAGCGGAGCATGGCGGGGTTATTTTAAACAGGAAGGATCAAGACAAAAATCGGTAAATACAAACCCTTCTTAAACTGTCGGACTTCGTTTTTTTAAGAACTGTTTTTAATTGGCTTCATCCTGAATCCTGACGGGGAAAAACTTGTTTAATGGAGTATACTCGATATTGAATTTTCGATATACCGGTTATTAAAAAAAAACTGACATCGACAGACGTTACCTGGTTCCCAGCGCAAGTGGCCTGGTTCTACGGACAGAGCGTGAAGTTCACTTCTCTGACGGGCCGTGGAGGCTGCTAGCAAAAAGGCTGTTTTGACTGTCAGCAGATGAAGAGAGCATGAACCAGCTGGTTCGAAAGGGAAACTTTGACAAATGAAGAAGTACTCTTCCAAGGTCCCAGGAAGGAGTTAGCCTTTTAGTGGGTGGTCTGTCAACAAACATGCCCTTCAGAAGATGTGAAATAGAAGTGTTGTTAGAAAGATTGATGTTATCATCAAAACCTCTATGTATAACCCCAATTGCGGACCTGTAGCCACAAATTTGGTTGTAATTTGGAGGTCTGATTAAAACAGGTGAAGAAGAAAATCCCCAACCTCTGTTAAAGATGCAGAATGGGGACTGAAACCTTTCTTGTTGGACCATTCTGCCATTTGATGTTATGTTGTAACAAGCGATTGTCATATGTTCTTCTGGTTGAAGGACGTCTACTCTTGGCTGCCAAGGCAGCAGCGTCTTCTGAAAGGCCAGCTGTTCAGAAGTTAGATTTGATAACATCTAGGCACACAGATGGAGACTGTCTGGGTCCGGATGTAGGAACTTTGTGACTGGTTGTGTCAACAGGTCGGGACGCTTCGGTAGGATGGTGAGAGATCGGATCAGGAGATCGAGAATCTGAAGGGAACCACACCTGCCTTGGCCAAAGAGGGGCAACCAGAGTTATCTTGCAGTTCTGTCGTTTCATCTTTTGCAGTACTCGAGGTAACAGGGAAATTGGGGGAAAAGCATACCCCAGGAGGCCTGTCCAATCGAGGCTCAGGGAGTCCAAGCTAGAGCTGGAGCATGACGTGTGCAAAAGGTTGGAAGCTGGTTGTTGAGATGGGATGCAAACAGGTCTATGTGAGGTGTGCCCAGAATATTGAACATTTGTCGAACTGTGGGACGGTGGAGGGACCACTCTGTTGGCATTGCTCGACCCCGTGAGAGTGCACTGCGATGACGTCTCTTTCTCGGATAGATGGTGCGCCTGTAGTTAGATCTGATGATGAATGCACCACTTCAGAAGTTCCCACGTGTGCATGCAGAGGGAAGGAGAGTGGGTACCCCCATGGCGATTTATAAGCCATTATACACTTTCGGTAAACAGTATTGTCCAAGACCCACACTTCGTGTATCACAACTTATATATAAAATAACAAACCTGTGAAAATTTAGGCTCAATCGGTCATCGGAGTAGGGAGAAAATAACGGGAAAACCCACTCTTGTTTCCGCGCATTTCGCTGTGTCATGACATGTGTTTAGAATAAATCTGTAATTCTCGCTATCGAGCATTGATATTGTTTTAATGTTTTCTCAAAAAGTAAAGCATTTCATGGAACAATATTTCAAGAGAAGTCTTTAACCATTACCTTCTGTAAACCCTGTAAATTATTTGTAAATCTGTGATTTTATTATTTTTATTATTGTTATTATTTTCTTTTCTTTTTTCTGTACCGAAAGTTTATAATGGCTTTAAAACCACTGTACGGTGTATGACTCTGTTCTCTATTTGCTGAAGAGCCCTTTGGACTGCTAGAAGCTCCAGCTGTTGATGTGAAGTAGCTTTTTCGCAAGCGACCAAGTTCCCGCCACTGAAAGATTGTCCAGGTGGGCACCCAAACCTGACAGTGAGGCATCCATGTCAGTGTCACTGACAGGGTGGATTGAGGAAATGTCGTGCCGCAGAGAAGGTTTTGATGAAGAAGCCACCATTTGAGATGGGATTGGATGAAGGAGTTGACCGGAACTGGTTTGGTTATGGCATCTGTTCGGGGTCTGTAGTGAAGGAACAGATGAAGCTGAAGATGGCGCATGTGCATTCTGCACCATGGCACAAGGTCCACAAGACTGGCCATGAAGCCAAGTAGGCGGAGCCAGGCTCTTGCTGGGAGCGTTGATGAAGAAAGGAAGATTTGAATTTATTCCTATAGGGTGAGGCAAACGTTCCATAGTGGGGGAGGCTTTCCCGGTCAGCAAGTTGGGGGATGCTCCTAGAAATACTGGGCATTAGGATGGAACTAGAGAAGACTTCTCTACGTTGATAATGAACCCAAGTTCCTGTGTATAAGCTTTATGGTCTGAACGGTGTCTGAGTAGGTGGGGCCCACGATCAGCCAATCGTCCAGGTACATACAAATGTGAATCTGCTGTTGACGTAGAGCTGCCGCAACGACCTTGGTGATCCCTTATATCGAGGGCAGTGGCCCACCAGCCCTGAGGGAGAGATTGTAGGACAGTTCTCAGTATTTCCATCCAGAAATGCTTGGGTTGGATGACGTCATTGAGGGGCCGAAGGTTGATAATTGGTCGCATCTGGTTGAGTTTCTTGGGAGCCAGAAAGTAGATCGAGATGAAACCTGGGCAAATGTTGTGAGGAAGAGGGAGTATAGCCTTCTTTTCTTGCAGGAGAGCGATCTCTTCCTCTAAAATGCTCTGCCGTGCAGAGGCCTTTGGGACCGGAGTGGGTCAGTTGGGAAACCTGAGAGGTTGAGGTGGAGGACTTGTAAACTCGAGTTGGTAACCTGAGGAAAGGGTTTGAAGGACCCAAGAGTCTGTTGTGATTGAAGTCCATTTCTGAGTAAAGTCTGCCAACCGACCCCCCACCGGTCCCAGAGCCAGTGGGATATGTTGTTAATGGCATGTAGAGTCATTGTTTCTTGGGTCCTCTAGGCCACTGCGTCTTGAAGGAGCGTGTTGAGCTAGAGGTTGTTGTGTTAAATGTAGAGGGTTGGGAGCGATAACTGGGCTTTGCTGTCGAGCGAGTTAAGTTGGTTCTGGGGCGACGTAAATTCAATTGGTTGAATCAACGAAAAGACTCCTGGTTGTTTTTCCTGCCCTGGTCGTTGGTGCGGGAGGGCAGCGAAGAAGATTTATTGGAGGGACCACGCAGGTTGATTTTCTCGTCGGTCTTTAGAGGCTTAGCCTCTTGAAGCATGACCTCGTCTAATTTATTTGCGAAGAGGTCACTCCCGAGAAGAGGTAGTTCTTCCATGCGTTCTTTAGAGCCCTGTGAGGGCCAGTAGCCAGTAAAGCTGATCAAGGATGACAGCAAGTTTCCCCCAAAACTCGAACGCTACACAACGACAATTTATTAATCAGACGGGTCAGACATTCTCCATACTTATACATTTTTTCCCCCAATACTCGAATGTTACAAAACGGCAATTTATTAAACAGACGGAGTTTGGATTACCTTAACATTTAAACATTTTTCCACAAAACTCTGCAACTTTTACCGCGAAACTTTTTCCCCCCAAACAACGGCAATTTCCCCCAAAAAGTCAAACGTTACACGACGGCAATGTATTAAACAGACGAGTCGGACATTCTTATAGTTAAAAAAAATTTTCTCCAATACTTGAATGTTACAAAACGGCAATTTATTATACAGATGGAGTTTGGACAATCTTAACATTTAAAAAAAAAAAAAGATTCCAATACTGGAACGTCATTTTATTAAACAGATTGAGTTTGGACTATCTTAATATTGAAATAAAAACATTTTCCATTACTCGAACGTCTGAAACGGGGCAATTTAGTAATAGTCGGGTCGACCATTTTTTTCAATACTTGATACAAAAGGGCAATTTATTAAAAAGACAGAGTTTTGATAACTTCTTTTCCCCAAACAACGGCAACTTTTCCCCAAAAGTTTTTTTCCCCGATTCCCGAACAATGGCAATTATCCCCAAAACTCAAACGTTACACAACGGCAATGTATTAAACAGACAGAGTTATGACAATCTTACCATTTAAACATTTTTTCCCAAAGCTCTGCAACTTTTCCCCAAAACCTTTTTCCCAAGACAACAGCAATTTTTCCCCAAAACTCGAACATTAAACAACGGCAATTTATTAAACAGACGGGTTGGACATTCTTATATTTAAACATTTTGTTCCCCAATACTCGAATGTTACAAAACAGCAATTTCTTAAACAGACGGAGTTTGGACAATCTTAACATTTACACAAAAATGTTTTTTAATACTTGAACGTCAATTTATTTAACAGTCAGGGTTTGGACAATCTTAACATTTAAATAAAATGTTTTCCATTACTCGAACGTCTCAAAAGGGCAATTTATTAAACAGACGACATTCTAAACGTTTAAACAGGTTTTTTTTGTCAATACTCGTTACAAAACGGCAAATTATTAAACAGACAGAGTTTGGACAACCTTTTTTCCCCAAACAACGGCAACCTCTCCCCAAACTTTTTTTCCCCAACCAACAGCAATTTTCCACCAAAACCCGAACGTTACTCAACGACAATTTATTACCAGACAGGTAAACAGACGGGTCGGACACTCTTAATAGTTATACATTTTTTTCCCCAATACTCGAATGTTACAAAACGGCAATTTACAAAACGGCAAATTATTAAACAGACAGAGTTTAGACAACCTTTTTTCCCCAAACAACGGCAACTTTTCCCCAAACTTTTTTCCCCTCAAATTACAGCAATTTTTCCTCAAAACCTGAACGTTAATCATCGACTATTTATAAAACAGACGGGTCGGACATTCTTGACAGTTAAACAAAAATGTTTTCCAGTACTCTCTAAATGGCAATTTATTAAACAGACGGTTAATCTTACCATTTAAACATTTTCCCCAAAAACTAGAACGTTACACAAGGGCAACTGATTAAACAGACGGGTCAGACATTCTTAATATTTACCGGTAAGCAATTTTTTTTCCAGTACTCGAATGTTACAAAACGGCAATTTATTTAAACAAGCGTACCGGGCATTCTTAACATTTTTCAACAAAAGTGTTTTCCTATACTTACAAAATGGCAATTTTTTAAACAGACGGAGTCAGACAATCTTACCATTTATACTTTTTTCCCCAGTAGGCCTACTCAAACGTTACGCAATGGCAATTTATTACAGACGGGTTGGAAGTTTTTTTAAATTTCAGAAACAATTTTTTTTTTCAATACTCCAACGTCTCAAAACGGCAGTTTATTTAACAGACGGGGCGGACACTCTTACTATTTATAAAACATGATTTCCAATACTCCAATGTCAAAACGGGAATTTGTTGAACAGGTGGGTCGGACATTCTTAACATTGATTGAACACTAATGTTTTCCAATACCCAAACGTTACGAAACGGCAATTTATTAAACGGACGGAGATTGGACAATCTTCGGCTACCATTAAAAGAAAAAAAAGTTTTCCACTACTACAACGTCTCAAACAGCAATTTTAAAAGAAGATGTAGTAAACGATCTTACCCCACCACGCAAATTTTTCATTGGACGTCAAAATCTGTCAGCCAGACTGTAGGGACAAACTTTAGAAATCTGTAGGTATTTTTTTAAAACAGAACAACTTCAACACACCACACGAAACCACATCCATGGGTTTATTGAAAGAGAGTCAGGCTTGGAAATCTTGTTGATACACACAAAAAAAGGAATTGTCAGACTCTGACTTAACAAGTTTCTAGACGAAGAGTTTTTAATATTTCTTATCCCTTCCCATGGTTTTACAACTTTTCAACGTCATTCCCCAAAGAGTAAACTCCTCCATTATGAATGAAATTCATGATGACTCCGACACCAATGGAAGCGGGCAGCTTGAATTTTTTGGTTGCATTCTTTATTATCATGTCCGTCTGTCGGAGTGTTTTTTGTTATAGCCCTATCTGAGATCATCCCTTACAGAAGCAGCCTGTGTGCTTCGCGTGGCTTAATCTTTGTTCTGTGTGTAACGAGGGCTATCAGCGAACACGAAGACCCCGTCACAAAAAGACGGTCCTAACGAGCCCCGTTTCACTCACTCGCTACGAGGCGTGTGCACCCGATAGGGGTAATAATAACACCCTCGTTACAGCCCTCGTTTCCTCTGCATGCCTCGATGGCAATTTAGGGGCTGTACTGTACATATTCGTTTGTAGACCCCATCCACACACCACTATGGGTTAGTTTACTTCACTCTACTTACCGGTAGAGCCAAATTAGTAATTTGCATAGACTCACACTGAGGAAAGGCGGTGGGTATACGCGGTGCTACTGGGGGCGTAAGACCCAGGCGCGTTCCAAAGTTAAGAGAACGCCTCGCGGACCCTAAGCCTAAAATGGTCCATGCTGATTATGGTCCATGCCGGAACGAATGGGAGGTTTCGTCTCCATGAGTGAACAAAACTTAAGTATTGTTAGCACTCTATATGGGGAAATCACCTAATAAGCATGATCCCTGACGAGGTGGAGCTTGTGCTGGCTTCACATCTCGGCTAGCCGCCTGTAACACAGCTCGACCTGCTCTTCCATCCACCTGCAGAACGTCCTTCACGTAGCAGTCAGAGAACATGGAAGGGTTCTACTAAACTCACAGCTACTGAGGAGGGAAATACTAATTCACAAGTCTCTATGATGTTAAATTCTGACCCCCCCCCCCCAAAAAAAAAAAAAAGTGGAGTTCAGGGACTTACTTAGTCACACAGAAGGGGGTCAGGTAAAAAGCAGAGCGTATTTTGTGTGTACACTTGAGACATGCAGTACAAGGAGGGGTGCTTTGTTTTTGTTCAGCTGGCTTGCGCTTTGTAAAATATGCATTTGGAGGTATGGGAGGTGATGATTTTCTTATAATATACATGTCGAATAGATAATCCCTGTGGTTTTTGGGAGAATTCCTTGTGTCGTCCTCATGAAAAGGTTTCTGATAAGTTTCAAGGTGAAACCTTCAATGAAATGAAAGGTTAAATTCAGTTTCAATCTTCAGTTCAAATGCTGTAGAGCAGAGTTCTAGGGAAGAAGAAGATGGGGAAAAAAGGGGGCAAAAACATTCAAGAGGTGCTGGTATTGCACAAACCCCTAAAAATGGAACAATAACAAGAGGTGTTCCTGAGTGTTTTAGCCAGAACAAAATTGTAGGGTAGGGGCATTAAAAAAATCAGAAATTTCAAGATGCTCTCTGGTGCAATCTAAGCCAGTTCAGAGACATTCATCTGAAATTGTTTAAAATTATACAAATAAATGCTATGCAGTAAAAGTTTGTCCACACAACATACTGTAAATGTTGGGCCCTTTGCTTTGATACCCATATACATATTTTTGTTTAAAGACTTAACAAAATTTTAAGGAAGAGGCTTTTTAAAAAAAATCTTTAATGGAGAAATTACGATTGTTTCCCATCTGTTGTCCACACGATCTAGAATTATTCGATCATGAAGCCGATATTTCATGTGTTTTTTTGTATTTATTTTAAACAAATTAATTAATTAATTCATTCATTCATTCATTAATTTATGTAAAATCATGATTCACACAAGTGTGTGCAACCAATACAAACATCAAAGAGTTATTAAGAGTCAGTTCAGGTAAATAATTGACATAGTTGCTCACGGTCAAAAAATGATTTTTTTTTATTATACTTTGTGGGTGGAAGGGCCTTGGGGTGCAAGTTAACAAAATTGCATTTTCAATTCTATATATAGCCCGTTGCCATGGTTACGGCTTTTAGCTCATATTTACAACTCCACCCCACCAAAATGCAAAATTATTTCAAAAAACCTTTTATATCACTACAAAGTATCATCCTTGGCCTTCCTTGAGAAAAAAAATTATTGCTTTAAATATCACCCTTGTGCTATTTTTGCATCATGCATTACACTATGTTTTTAGAACTTGCAAAATCGACATTTTTACCCTATTTTTGGACCCCAAAATGTCAACTTGCCAGGGGTCTCAGAAAATTTTCCTTTCGGATGTGATTAGGGCCAATATTGGTCTTTCCATATCTGGTGTCAAAAACTTGGGCAATTGTATCCTGTTTTGACAGTACTGCCTCAAAACTAGACTTTTTTCCCCAAAACGTGAAAAATGCCTTTTTAAGGGTCTTTTCACATAATAGCGACATACGTGTCCACGGTAAAAAAAAAGGAATATTTTTCTTATACTTTGTGGATGGTAGGGACGTGACAACATTTACATTTCAAATCATAATAAAACACGTTGCCATGGTAACAGTTCATTTGTGTTTAGGCCACTTCAGGCCGATTTTGGGGTCTGAAAAAACGTTTTTTTTGTCAATATTTACAACTCCACCCCACCAAAAAACAAAAATATTTCATAAAACCTTTTCCATCACTACAAATTATCATCCTTGGCTTTACTTGAGACAAAAAATATTGCTATAAATTTCACCCTTGTGCTATTTTAAGAACATGCATTAGAGTATGTTTTAAAAACTTGCAAAAGCAACATTTTTTACCATAATTTTTTCCCTCAAAATTTCATTTTTTCAGGGGTCTCAGAATATTTTCCTTTCGGTTTTGATCAGGGCCAAAATTTGTCTTTTTATTTCTGGTAAGAAAACCTCGGGCAATTGTATCCTGATGTAACAGAACTGTCTCAAAAAGTGACCCTTTTCCCTGAAAACATAGAGAAATGCATTTTGAAATATTTGCTTCATTTTGAATTTATAACATTAAGAAGTTAGTAATAATTCCATCGATCTGGCAGCTTTTCATTGTAGGCTTAGTGCATTACCAAACATTGATCAGGACTTGTTGATGACCTAAATCTTAGAATTTGCCCCGCCCCGGCCCCACCCTGGCCCCGGCCCAATCATATTTCTTGACATTGCATTAAAAAAACAAAGTTTTGTGAACAGCGCCTCTTTTTTGAAAGTCACATTTTTTAATTCCCCTTGCACATCAAGAAAGTTTGTACTGTCTTAATTTTTTATTGGTTCTCAGAATATTTCCCTTTTGGTTGTGATTGGGCTATCATTATGGTTTGCATGTCTGCTGGGGAGAAACACTTTGGTTTATTGTATCCTGTTGTGACACTTCTGCCTCAAACATGGTAATTTTTCCAAAAACAATAAAAATGCATTTTGAAGTTATCCCTTAGTTTGAATTGATAAAAAACAAAAACGAGCATGCTTGTTAAAAAAATATGGCACTGTTTCCATGCTCTTTAAGTAACAAATAAAAAGTTTATAACCATGCTTTGCCACTGAGAGTTCTTGTTTTGTCATGACTACTTTACCTAGTTGTACAGGTATGATTCACATTGCAAGAAGAGAAGTAGTGCGATGAGCATTCTTTACTATTCCTGTCTATACATGGCCTTATAACAGTCTTCTTGGTCCCCTGCCCGCTACCAAACTAAACATTTTCATCCCTATCAGAACAAAGAGGCTCTAAAAGTGAGCAAGTACTGTATCCAAAGTATCTAAATGGCCATTCACCTGCTTTGGCCTTCTGTAAGCAGTTCCCCCATCCATGGTGGGGTTCCTTTCAATTGTACTGTTGCAAACAATAAAAGAGTTGTTTTATTTAACGTGATAAACAATTCAGCAGGTAATGTTTGACAATGGTTTTTGTTGATCGTTCTCAGAGACAAAATAATCAAACTAGCCTGAATAAACTTTTGTCACTGCAATTGCATCTTACTTATTTATGTTGAGCAGGTGCAAGTATTTACAACTTCTTTCAATGTTGTTTCATTAAAGGAACACTTTGCCTTGGATCGGTCGAGTTGGTCTTTGAAAAGCGTTTGTAAACGTTTATTACAAAATGCATATGATTAGAAAGATATTTTAAAAGTAGAATATAATGATCCACACAAGTATCACTCAAAAACATCTTTCTAACCATGCATTTTATAACAAACGGTTACAAACGCATTTCAAAGACCAACTTGACCGATCCCAGGCAACGTGTTCCTTTTAAATGATCTCTTACGCTCATCTTGCAAATCGTTAGTATCATTGTTTTTAATGAGATCTTGGCAAACTTTTCCAACACTTTTAAGCGGGCTTTTTAATTTCCCACATTTGTGTTGGACATGATTGGATGCTCCAAACCATCTGCCTCAAGCACAGACACTATAGATGTTGTTTATGATCTCTATCTCTATGAAAAGTTTTACATTTGGTAGCAGGCAGGGACCAAGGAGAGTAGGCCCTGTATGAAAGACAACTTGTAAAGAATGCTCATCGCACTCTACTTGCAATGGGAATCATACCTGTACAATAGGTAAAGTAGCCAAATCAAGAACTCTGTGGCAAAGCATTGGTTATGGTTTGGTTGGATACCATTATGTTTAAATAAAAACTTTGTATTCATTACTCAAAGGGCATGGAAACAGTGCCAGATTTTTAACAAGCATGCATTGTTTTTGGAAAAATTACTATACTTAAAGGAACACGTTGCCTTGGATCGGACGAGTTGGTCTATGAAAAGCGTTTGAAACAATTTGTCATGAAATGCATATGGTTAGAAAGATCTTTTAAATGTAGAATATAATGATCCACACAAGTATCACTCAAAATTGCACGTTTTTCATTTTACGTCGCGAACTAACGCGGTCGGCCATTTATGGGAGTCAAATTTTTGACCCCCATAAATGGCCGACCATGTTTGTCGACGAGGTAAAACGAAAACCACGCAATTTCGAGGCATATTTGTGTAGATCATTGTATTCTACTTTTACACCATCTTTCTAACCATACCGATTTTATAACAAACGGTTCATAGCGCTTTTCAAAGACCAACTCGACCGATCCAAGGCAACGTGTTCCTTTAAGGCATGATCAGTCACAACAGGATACAATAAACACAGTGTTTCTACCCAGAAGACATGAAAACACCAATAACAACCGAAAGGGAACACTTTCAAAAAAAGAGGCGCTATTCACAAAACATTGTTTTATGCAATGTCAAGAAATATGATTGGGGCTGGGCCGGGCAAATTCTAAAATTAAGGTAATTAACAGTTCCTGATCAATGTTTGGTAATCCACTAGTGCTTAGGAAAAGCTGCAAGATTGATAGAATTATTACTTTTTAATGTTAGAAATTCAATAAGAAGAAAAAACAATTCAAAATGCATTTTTCTGTTTGGGGAAAAAAGTCTATTTTTGAGACAGTACTGTTAACATCAGGATACACTTGCCCAAGTTTTTCTTACCAGAAATAAAAAGACAAATTTTGGCCCTGATCAAAACCAAAAGGAAAATATTCTGAGACCCCTGAAAAAATGAAATTTTGAGGGCAAAAAATATGGTAAAAATGTTGATTTTGCAAGTTCTAAAAACATACACTAATGCACGTTCTAAAAATAGCACAAGGGTGAAATTTATAGCAATATTTTTTGTCTCAAGTAAAGCCAAGGATGATACTTTGTAGTGATGTAAAAGGTTTTATGAAAGATTTTTGTTTTTTGGTGGGGTGGAGTTGTAAATATTAACTTAAAAAACAGTTTTTCAGACCCCAAAATCGGCCTAAAGTGGCCTAAACACAAATGAACTGTTACCATGGCAACGTGTTATATTATGATTTGAAATGTAAATGTTGTTTATTTGGACCCCAAGTCCCTTCCATCCACAAAGTATAAGAAAAATATTCCTTTTTTGTTTTACCGTGGACACGTATGTCGATATTATGTGAAAAGACCCTTAAAAAGGCAATTTTTTCACGGTTTTGGGAACAAAAGTCTAGTTTTGAGGCAGTACTGTCACAACAGGATACAATTGCCTAAGTTTTTGACACCAGATATGAAAAGACAAATGTTGGCCCTAATCACAGCCGAAAGGAAAATTTTCTGAGACCCCTGGCAAGTTGACATTTTGGGGTCCAAAAATAGGGTAAAAATGTTGATTTTGCAAGTTCTAAAAACATACTGTAATGCATGATGCAAAAATAGCACAAGGGTGATATTTAAAGCAATAATTTTTTTTCTCAAGGAAGGCCAAGGATGATACTTTGTAGTGATATAAAAGGTTTTTTGAAATAATTTTGCATTTTGGTGGGGTGGAGTTGTAAATATGAGCTAAAAACCAGTTTTTCAAACCCCAAAATCGGCCTAAAATGGCCAAAAAACAAAATGAGCCGTAACCATGGCAACGGGCTATATATAGAATTGAAAATGCAATTTTGTTTACTTGCACACCAAGGCCCTTCCACCAACAAAGTATAAAAAAAATTCATTTTTTGACCAAGAGCAACTATGTCAATTATTTACCTGAACTGACTCTTAACCATAATAATTAATTGTTTGTTTGTTTGTTTGTTTGTTTGTTTGTTTGTTTGTTTGATTTAAACTGACGAGTAATAATGGTAATTGACTGTCACATACCCAGGACTCCACTTAAATATAGACCTTCAGTATAACACCCGCCCCCTCGACACACAAACACAAGAAAACTATGGTGACGCTTCTCATTTATATTTACAGCTTTATTTACATTTTACTTTGATCAATATTTACAAGCTCTCTCGTTAATTTTGCTGCCTGCCTCCGACTTGGTAGGGGGGGATGTTCCATCCTTCTCGTCTAATGGTCACATGCGTTCACTCGCGGTGAGGTCCCAGTCCACCTTCAAATTTTCAAGTACTACCACTGTGCGGGGCTTCTCCCAAGGCACAAGCCCTGTACATAAATACATAATGAACACCATTCTAACTACTCGGTAAACATGTATTTACAACAAGTCATCTCATAATATCACAAAAACCTTTGTTCCACTCGGGCCCATTAATTAAATACCGCAAGAATAGAGAAACACAATTTTAAATTCGGTTGGCTAATCTTGGATATTAAATCACATAATATACATGTATACTCGTTGCATTTTTTAAGATTGGACAACTTTCTTCCTGTGGCAATAAATAAAATCAATTCTCTTAAACTGTACAATAAATGGAAGGTTCCACTTGATAAAGTTTAACTTACAGGAATACTTGCAAATCCTGGCTTTCTCAAAGTTCTGCTCACCATTGCCACATATAAAATATTTACTCGCAAGCGACTCTCCGCTCAAATTTTTTTTGGTTGAACTCTCACTAGTTCTCACTGCCAAAGGCTGGCTATGCCCTTTCTCCTAAGGTTCGCAATTTAAATCTTTGAGGCTGGATTCACACCCTCTCCTCAAAAAGCTCTGATGTTGAATGCCACAAATTATATTCTACTTCCATGGGGCCTACACACCCTCCCAATCAGAAAAGAAACTTAGGAATTTTATTTGTATTCCCCCTTAACTTTTTATCCCTGCTCGCTCAAGCCTGCTCATGAAATTCATTGTTCAAAATATTCTTTAATTACCATTCCGTAACTTAACCATGTTAAAATCACTTACTCCTTTGCGTAAAATAAGATGGCTCTCCAAGTTTAAGGAATTTTGAGGCGCGGTGTGGCCACTAAAAATAAAACTTGTTAGCTTACAAGAACAAAGTTAAAGTACTACCGGTATACATGCACTCTGGCCATACACAAATTATATTATGTTACTCTATTACCACAAGATCTGGAGTAATTTCGCTACTTTTATTTCACTATGTGACATTGACCTTTTTCTTAGTATTTGAATTGTATGTTTGCATAACATTTTTATTATAAGTTAATTTTTAAGTAAACAGACTGATTTGCAAAAATTTGATTATGAGTAAGAAGAACTTGGAAAAAAAGTCTAAATACATTGAAACAAATTACTAGTAGAACAGTTGGTGAGCAGTTTTAACACTTACTTTTGAAATGTAGTTTGATAAATTGGGGTTATTTTTTCTGAAGAAAGGAGTTGCAAAACGACAGAATGAGGTGGAAGAGTATTCTAGTCAACTTCTTGAACAGGCGGAGAACAGTTGCATAATGTTTGCTGAACAGCAAAATGAGAAAGTTCGAATGTTGATTCAACAAATGCAGAATGTGCAACTAGAAAGTGAAGAGATGCGTCAACAGCGAATCAGACACCATCAAGATCGCAACAAATTGCATGACAAGGTATGACTAACACATTAATGATTTGGTCTGTGCTGGTAATCACACTATCAAAATTAAACAGGTACTTGAGCGAATTTGTTTATGACGGGAATGCTATTTAATCTTGTTTATATGTGTTTGCTTACCATTTAAATGTAATTTTGATGTACACTTTTGAATTTTTCGGAATTATCTATTAAAAAATCAGGCCCCAACCTCAAGGTTTAAAAAAACTAAAAACACTTTTGCCATTGAGGGTGCGTGTAAAAATGACAATGCTTTGACGTCATGCTTGGGAGTTTGCTTTGTTATACTTCCATGCTGCAACAAAGCGGCGATACAAATTGGAGCTCCCTTCTATGACATAACATGAGTGATGACGTAACAGAGGTTTTCGTGAGTCTTTCTGAAAAGCACTGGATAAGGGTACATGTATTTGAAAGGATACATTTTTTACACCATTAATTGATTGAAAACATTTCAAATGAAATTCAGCAAAGATCACAACTTGCTTTGTACTGCTCAAGTAACTGTTTAACAGGTTAAAAATTAAGAAAGGTTACAGTATTATTTTGAACAAAAATTATGGGGAAAAAATTGGTTGGTTAGTACAGGTGTGCAAAATCTCCTCACAATTTTGACTGGAAATGTGTCTGGCAGGTTAAGATACAGTGCTAATACACATTGGTGTATGGTTAAAAAAAATCGTTTTTATTCTTTATCCCTGATGCAAATTTAGGGTATCTTAATTTTAAGATGACAAAACCTATCACTAATAATTAATTGTGTTTTTAAGGTAATGTTTATTGTACTTATTTTTAACAACTATAATAAGGCCAAATAAAAAAAAAATCATCCTTTTTTGAGGCCGCATCCTTTTTTAATTTCATTTATAATTTTATATTTTTTTTGTGTTAAAAAGACACAATTTTCTGTGTAGTTCTCATTAAAGACAGTGGACACCATTGGTAATTGCCAAAGACTAGTCTTCACACTTGGTGTATCTCAACATATGCATAAAATAACAAACCTGTGAAAATTTGAGCTCAATCGGTCGTCGAAGTTGCGAGATAATAATGAAACAAAAAAAACCCTTGTCACACGAAGTCGTGTGCATTCAGATGCTTGATTTCGAGACCTCAAGTTCGGTCTTGAAATCAAATTTGTGGAAAATTACTTCTTTCTCAAAAACTTTGTCACTTCAGAGGGAGCCATTTCTCACAATGTTTTATACTACCAACCTCTCCCCATTACTCGTCACCAATTAAGGTTTTATGCTAATCATTATTTCGAGTAATTACCAATAGTGTCCACTGCCTTTAAAGTAACTAGTCTTTAAGAACTTTAACTACATAAGCGGTGACTTTAAACTGAAGAGTTGGTGGCCAGTAATATTTGAAGCATTGCATGGTGTGGAGAATTAAGAAGAAACTATTAATACAGGGTACAACTCGCCCTAAGAGATTTACTCATGGTTGTTCCCGCAAGTGTTCTATTTATTTATAGTTTCTTCTTAGTTAGTGGCCAGTTTGAATTAAAATACTTGGCATCGACCTTTGAAATAAATAAAAAATATAAACTAAAGGCCCTCATCCTCCTCTTTTGGGAAAAAACCTGGATGATCAACTGGCATGGTGTTTAAGCTCCTTGACTGTAATCATTGATCATTGTTATCACTGATTATTGTATCACAGCCTGATAGATAGGGCCACTGATTTTCCGTTTCAGAAAAGTGCAAATTCCATTTGACCAAAACATGAATTCCGTTTCAGGCACAAACAATTCCGTTTCATGTTTTTTAATTAGATAAAAGGTCTGTAATACCCAGGGAGACACTTATAAACATAAATTTTTGATAAGTTGCACTGCTGACTTCCTAAATGTTAATTTGAACTGACTTTTTTTTTTTTTTTTTTTTTTTTTTTTTTAAATTGTGTCTGTTGATCGATGCAACAGAAACATGTAAACAGCCGTTGCACTGTGGCTGCAGTATCAATGCACATGACGTGATAGACTTGATCCCAAGTCTAAAAACTGCAGTTGTTTCTCTGCATCAGCCACATTGCATGCATTGTAGGCTAATGACGGAAGTGTATCCACAAGAGGGCGCTGTTTTAGCATGATCACAGACTAGGGACCATGTCTATGGACGTTTTTGCTTTGGCGACAGAATGTTGACAGTTTACGGTTTTATTTTAGACCTTTCCGAGATGAAAAAACATTGTATGTGTTCTTATGGATCATAGGTAAGCTAGTTTGTGTATTATTGTTGGTAAAAGGGAGGGAGAAAATGCAATTTTGGTGAAACAAAAATGTAAAAAACGTGCCGTGAATAATGCCCTCCGCATTGGAAATTGGAATAGAATGACGCACGATTACGATCTCGTACTTTTTAATGGTCTGATTTCTGATGCTTTTTTAGTTTGACAAAGAAATCCTTAACAGAGAATGCAATTGCAATAGTTTTGGCCTGAAGAACATGAAAAAAAAATGAAAAAAAATCTTCTTTTTTTCCTTTTTTTCCTAAAACTGAAATACCGTTTTCCGTTTCAAAGGGCGAATTCCGTCCGTTTTCCGAGATCGCGGAAAATCAGTGGCCCTAGATAGACTTACAAGAAATTGAAAGAAGAACAGGCAGACCAAGAGTTAATTTTGTAACTCTAAGTGATCTGGTAGAACAGATAAGGTGTTACATTGTTAAGTTCAGCGTTGATCTGCTCTTGACCTTGCTTCGTTCACCAACTGACGACAAACTTGTATTACAATAATGATACACTTTTCACATTGCAGAGAATGGAATCAAAGTTAAAGACTGCACGACAGAAAAAAGCTGAAGCTGAGGTTGAAGCTGAGAACATTAGAAGGTTGGTATTTAGCAGTCTGTGTGTTTGTAACCAAAAATGTTACTGTACACGTAAATTTTTAAAGTAAATTTAACAAGTGGAACATGGGAGCCAGACCCTGGGTTGTGCTTGTAATGGATTTGGGGCAGAGTGAACTTGATTTGCTATGCTAGGGTTTGTATATCGATGGAGAATGCAATATCATCTGTCTTTATCAACTATATATGAATCTTAGAGATGTTAAATTTGCATCGGGGATAAAGAAGATTAATTTTTTGTTTTTACCTATACACCGATGTGTGTTAGCACTGTATACTTAGTAACATGCCTGTGATATTTTTTCACAGGACTCGGGAAAGTACTGAGTATACAGTGCTAACACACATCGGTGTATAGGTAAAAACCAAAAATTAATATATATGAATCTTGTTCAAAATTAACATCTCGCTAAAGATTTAGGCAGATCAAATAGCAGCTATATTTTTATATGAGGCATTCGGCAACATTTACATGTATGGTACAAAGGTGTACATGTCTATTAATTTTTATTTTAAACCTCGCGGCATCTACACCTCTTTTGTTACCCCCCCCCCCCTGCCCCCAACACACAACTTTATTTTTGTAGTTCGGACATGCCAGGGAGCAAATAACAACAAATTGAATAAAATATGCCTTAGAAATGCCAGGAAGCAAATATGACATATTTAACAAAACATATCTTAACAAATTATGCTAACACGTATGAGATAAAACACAAGCACAATATTTCTATTTAAAGCTGTTTTTTGGCAAGCTGCGGAGCAGTTTGAGCCTATGTTATACCAATAACTCCTTATTGCAATGATGTACTTACTTGAAACTTAAATGCAACTTTGCTTCTTACATGTTGATTCATAGGAAAAGAGATAACCCAAAGAATTAATCACAGGTTTCAGTTGAATGAGCTAAAACAATGAACTTTTTTTAATGGTCATAACTCCTTATTGCAACGATGTACTGAATTGAAACTTAAGTACAACATTGCTTCTTACATTTAGATTCATATGAAAAGAGATAACCCAAAGAATTAATCACTGGTTTCAGTTGAATGAGCTGAAACA
The DNA here is from genome assembly GCF_032118995.1 of Asterias amurensis. Classification (NCBI taxonomy): domain Eukaryota; kingdom Metazoa; phylum Echinodermata; class Asteroidea; order Forcipulatida; family Asteriidae; genus Asterias; species Asterias amurensis. The sequence continues at coordinate 20,547,093 of NC_092653.1, read as the reverse complement.
ATGAAAAACATTAAATGGTCATTACCCCCTTATTGCAATGATGTACTGCCTTGAAACTTAAATCAAATATTGGTTTTTACATGTAGATTCATACATATAAAAAGATAGCTCAAAGACTTGAACGAGCTAAAACAATGAAACACTTTCATACACATAACTCCTTATTAAAATGATGAACTGACTTCAAACTATTGCTTTTTACATATAGATTGATAAGAAAAGATAAACCTCGTTTTGTGCATCACTGGTTCCAGTTGAATGATCTGAAACAATTAAAACCTTTAATGGTCATAACTCCTTATTGCAATGATGTTCTGACTTAAACTTAAGTTAAATATTGCTTTCTACATGTAGATTTATATGAAGAGATAAACTTAAAGAATTATTCACTGGTTTTAGTTGAATGAGCTGATACAATGAACAACTTGAATAGGCATAACTTCTTATTTCCTGACTTGGAACCTAAATCAAATAATACTTTTTCATAAAGATGCATATGAAACGATAAAACTCAAAGAGTGCATCACTAAAGAGTGCAAAACATTAATTAGATGTTGTTACTTACATGTATATAATATGAAAAGATAAAACTCAATGAGCACCGGTTCCAGGTGAATGAGCTAAGCTAAAGCAATGAAAATCTTAAATGACATAACTTCATACTTCCCCACCCCTTTGACCATGGTTTTTCTGTCAGTCATTAGCTCTATCTGGTGATCGGTAGCTCGCCATGGCAGCTTCGCTGTTCTAGTTTTATTATTATGCTAGCAGAATTAACCAGATGGGTTTTTAAATTTCTTAAAGTCTTTGGCTTAACAAAGATTAATTTGTAATTTTTAAGATTAACTTTTGAACTTAATTTTAAAGCTTAATTTTTAAGCTTTGGTTACCATTACTTTAACAACCAGCCGAAGTTTATACACTTAATTATCAGTTATTAATTTAACTATGAAGTTATTGGATTGGTTTGGTGTAATAAATGGCAGCTTGCATACATGTGTCACACATGTGCTCCACAATATCTTTAAAACGCAATTTGATGGTTTCCTGAATATTTATTTTTTTTTTTTAAAGTGACAGCTGACAGTTAAACTAACACTAACACAGATTTCTTGATGTCATCTGATGATGTCATCGCAACTTTACTGTCGTCACGTGGTCATTGTGAGGTCCGGGTAACATGACGAACCGACAAGATCTCCAATTTCTTTTTATACTTTTGTTATTAGCCCAACTAGAGGTTTTGAAGAATGTTTTACTTTTGTTGGGACAAGCTTGTTGCGATATTCGATTATATCGAGATATCGCCCAAGCTTACTTGGTACATTCTTACAGGCAGAAACTCTTAACAGGGTGCTTCCTTAACTGAACATGGGATCCCTTGTCTCGAGGGGTGCCTTCGTTTGTTTTACTAACATGCGAGCGCTCCTGGTGAGTTGCGAGTACCTGTTACCCGTAACTTGAGGGCTGTAATGTATAAATCTTGACCCCAGCATGTTGACCTTTATTTCTGCTTCAAACATCGAGCTTTAAACCTAAAGAAATATTATCTCATGAACCACATGTCGTAAACAGTCATATTCTTTACTCCAATTCTGGAATGTTTTCATGTTCACCCCTGGGATTAATTTAGAACTTCTGGAGTTGGTTTTTAAACAGTATTGATGTCACAATAAAGTCATGATTTAACAAAGTACAGAAAACAAGTATTCTCATAAAATGCACCAGGATTTCTTTTTCTAGTTCGATATTCAGTGGCTTTTGTTAATTGTGGACGTGAATTGCCAAACCTTGACCCTAACTGTAAGCCCTGGCTGATAATTGGCCATGGTATGCTGCTGTATAATCAGACTTCACTTCCATGCCAGATGTTGTGGTGGCAGCCCACACTCTCTCGATAACAAAAGGCCAATCTTGTGGGATTGGCCGAAAAAAGGAGATTTCAAGAATGAATTCCAGACCATTTGTCCCAAATTGCAATTTTTGTTTGACGACCCCACATGCACAATATTTCTTGGCAATAATGTTTTAATTTAAACATGTATAAACACACAATGCTTAAGTGTGGCACGTGGATTGTGCTGGCCAGAACCAGTCTTGCCTTTTCTTTATTGGATAAGTATGTTCATGTCACCATGAACTAGCTGGTATATATTATAAGGATACTCAATTGAACAATGTTTTGAATGTTACTGCTTTTTAATTTGTCAATAATTTGTTATTTTGTAGGGTTACCGAGAAGCAGGCATATCTTGACAGCATGATGAATGTCTACAAACAAGTCACGGAGTCATCTAAAAAAGTGTGTTTACAGCTTGAAAGTTATAAACACAGAGAGTTCCTTCCATCTGCTGCAACCAAAATTATGTGGAAAGTTCAGCATTTTGTTGAGCAGGCTGGTAAGGAAAAATTCAGAGTTAAACGACTAATCCAAGTTATTCCTCAAACTTCAGTGGACATATCTTGTGCTAAAGTAACAATGCTGAAGTAGGTTGTCTTTATCCATCTTCATGGTCATGGTAGCCCCTCCGGTTTTTGCCTACCCAGTTGCTGGTATTGTAAATCCTTCAAATATCCCACTTACCTTGCTTACCTCAGCCGTGCATGTACTGTAATCATCATGGGAAAACAAATTCATTCTGATGATCTTGGTTTTCTCTAATTTTAAGCTTGGACAGAATGTGTTCAGATAAATGTTTTTTCATAAAGTTGTGTTGAGTTCTCAACAAATACATGCTGAGGTTGACCGCGTCTTCTCAGAAACCTAAGACAGAAGGTCACACCAAGAAATACTAAACATCCCTTCAAATATACCTTGTGACCAAGCCCAAGTTCCAATGTTGATTACCAAAGATTCAAAATTAGTCAACCAGAGCCTATAAATAGCTTTAAAGCTTCAGAGTGCTTCAAGGATTTGGGTACTTTTTCAAAATGTCCACAGATTTACATTAAACTTACATGGTTTGAAGATAATGATAGTGGAAAACTTCCCTTCAAATATTAAAATTCACACACAAAAAATCATCTTAGTGAGACGAAAATTATTTTAGCATGTAAAAACCCATTAACCAGTTATGATACTATATTATAACATATCATAACTGATAACATTTTTTTTTTTTTCCATGCTTAAACTGAGATGAAAATTATATTTGTGACACTGTTTTACTCATTTACAAAAACTATAGTACCTTAGTAAGTAATAATTTAAGGTACGCTTTCTACTATCAAATCTGTGGACATAGACCCTTTAATCATATTAGTTCTACGCTCAAAAAGAAGGGAAAAAAGAAAATTTGCAACCCCCTTGCTCATAAATAAGCTTACTGTTGCATTCCCTATGGCATTTGATCCATTACTATGTAATGTACAAGTATCTAGATGATTGGCTTGTCATGTGTCACTCACTCACTCACTAACTCAATCAGTCGACAAAAGTTGTTGCGTTGCCGCATGTTTGAGTCGGGCTCTATAATGTCTGACACGCCACTGCCACTCAACTCTATCCTTCCCCACTCATCTTTCCCAGCCTTCTACCCAACCCACTTCGACAATGACTAAATCTCCTTTAAAAAAAAATGTAATGCAGAAAGAGTAGGGTTTTTTTTTTTTGGGGGGGGGGGGGGTAGTTGTGGTGCGTATGAGTGTTTTAACCCATTTGTCTTTCCCACCTACATGGCAGAGTATCCGTAGCACAAAGAAAGGGAAAAAACACTGTTCTACATGTGTCAAATGTCTAGACATGGACTGGCTTGCAGGGCATTTGCGTTTTAAAACACTACTTTTCTTGTTTACCATATACACCATCTTCTTGGCATTGAGATGGAGACCAACCTTCTCACACTCCGACTCAACTCTGCTGAGTAGCTCTTGTGCCTCTATGATGTTTTCAGACAGTAGGGCTATAGCATCTGCGAAGTCTAGGTCAGAGAGGGTCACTGGGGCGATTCTCCTAGACTTTCTTGGGGTGATGGTGAACCCTAGATCCTCGTGTTCCTTGAGGGCTTGTCTCAGGGCGTAGTCAAGTACAATGATGAATAAAAACAGAGCTAGCATGTCGCTTTGCAGAACTCCTGCAAATATTTCGAACACGTCGCTTTCTCCGTCTGGGGTGATGATTTTGGCAGTGGTATTGGTGTACATGGCTTCGATGGTTCGAAGAAGCCTGGGTGGGATTCCAAACGCCTTCAAGATTTTGATCATTTTGCCTCTGTGGATGGAGTCAAAGGCCTTTTTGAAATCTTTGATGGTCAATACAGCTGGCAGTTTGTTGTCCTTACTTCCTCGATAATAATAATCATCATAATAATAATAATAATAATAATAATAATAAGACTTTTAATGCGCACGTACATGTATACACCCAGCTGCTGGGTGTTCAAGGCGCAGTAAAAAACCAACAACAAACAAAACAAAAACAGACACAACAAAATTAGTCTTTGAAAACCTGTGACATAAGATAAGTTTTGAGAAGAGATTTGAATTTTGTGGTACAAAGACAAGATCAAAGATTAATTGGTAGAGAGTTCCAGATGCATGGCGCAGCTGAAGACAAAGACCTGTCTCCCCATGAGTGTCGAGACTTGGTTTCAATGAGAAGAAGCATGGAACTTGATCGAAGATTTCTTGATGGAGTGTAAACTTGAAGAAGTTCAGAAATATAGTGGGGAGCCTTGCCGTTAAGTGCTTTGTGGACAATGAGCATCAGCTTGAAGATGGTTCATTGAGAGATAGGGAGCCAGTGTAGTTGTTTCAGAATGGGGTGATGGAACAGGATTTCTTAGACATTGTCACAATGCGGGCAGCAGTATTTTGGAGGCGTTGAAGACGGGAAATCTGGTTGTTAGGAAGACTGTAGAGAAAAGCATTGTCAAGGCGAGAAGTAACAAATGCATGAATGACCTTTTCAGTGGCACTTTTGTCCAAGTACTTACGAATCTTACCAATATTCCCGATGTGGTATGATGACAGACGAACGATGTTGTTGATGTGTGGTTGAAGTGTCATCGATGAATCAAAATTAACCCCTTGATTCCGAGCTTGCAGCGAGGGAGCTATCCGAGCATCACCGATGGAAATGTATGGCACTGAAACTTTTGTTAACTGTTAACTGTTGACGTGACCCAAATAGAAGGAACTCTGTCTTATCATCATTCAACTTTAGGAAGTTTTGTTAATAATAATAATAATAATAATAATAATAATAATAATAATAATAATAATAATAATAACAATAACAATAACAATAACAATAACAATAACAATAACAATAACAATAACAATAACAATAAAAATAACAATAACAATAACAATAACAATAACAATAACAATAACAATAACAATAACAATAACAATAATAATAATAATAATAATAATAATAATAATAATATTAACAACAGCAGCAGCAGCAGCAGCAGCAGCAGCAGCAGCAGCAGCAGCAGCAGCAGCAGCAGCAGCAGCAGCAGCAGCAGCAGCAGCAGCAGCAGCAGCAGCAGCAGCAGCAGCAGCAGTAGCAGCAGCAGTAGTAGTAGTCCCAGCTCGATCACCGGCCTTCCTTCCTAGGAGCATTTGAAGAAAATCAGGTTATTTAATTTAGTGGATGAAGACTATATTTATGAAATAGATATAAGTTCTAAATCTTCAATAAATCTGATAAGTTCAGCCGCATGGGCAAAATTACCTGTTAAATAATGCAATAAACCTGTATGATGAAAGAACAAAGCTTGTAACCTAAGACTCACTATCGCTTTGTTGCCTCGCTCTTGCTGCTGTATAAATCTTAATGGTTTGTATTGCACTGGTGACGCAGAGTGGACTCTTATCCACTCCACTCAGACCATTACCAATTATACTTGTAGATCCTCCTGCTACCCTGCAATCCATCCAGTGTAAGAGCAATACGCTAACATTAGTCTGTGGCTAGAAGGCAATAAATTGATTCCTGGACAAGCTCCTAATGTCGCAGAGCAGACCCTTGCGCCACCCCACTCAGACCAATACCAGCGTAATACCAAGACACAAGAATAGAACACAGTGACAATGTGACAATTGAAGTGTCCAATCATTTTGCTTTAACAATCTTACAGTTTTGCACCTCCAATACCATTTCCACAAGCTTATAGCGACACATACAATATTGGTTTTTAAATACAAGCAAGTTTACATCAAGACTTTAAATACAATGAAATTCAAGTTTACATCAAGACTTTAAATACAATGAAATTCAAGTTTACATCAAGACTTTAAATACAATGAAATTCAAGTTTACATCAAGACTTTAAATACAATGAAATTCAAGTTTACATCAAGACTTTAAATACAATGAAATTCCCATTAAGTAATTAAATACAGAGAGGCAACATCAATAGATTTGTGGATAGCAGCTTCTTGTTGTTGACCGCAAGAGTCCACCTGCGTCCCACTGTGACCATCAGTAGCCCCTAAGTGAGTTGCCCCGCTGAACGTTCACCACGCCCCAGGAGTGTTTTGACCAAGTTAAGGTTAGCGTCACAGGAACTCCTGCAATTGTTACAAAGCCCTTTACCAGACACAGTCCTGTTTAAACACAACAAAGCTACGCCTTCACAAATTTCACGATGACCAAAAACAACACTAATATGCTTTTACAATGAAAGTTTTGATAAACTTTTTGCAAACATTAATCAATGGCTGCATGCATTTTTTTAAAAGGGGGCATTTAGTGAATAACCCGCTGCTTGATTAAATCCCAATAAAGTTACTCACAATGCGTTTTGCTTTGACACTGCTTATCTTCGGGTCGGAGATTCCTTGCTGTACCTGTGCTGGCACGTAGACACTACACAGCCTCAACGCTGGCCTAGCTGTCCTCTAGTTCACACCTCAGCACTTTGCAACGTAAATTTCAACCACATAACCAAATTCCTTTGGTTTTATACGGCTTGCTACATAACCCATTACAATAGCAAATAGCCAAATTGCCTGATGGGACATACCAACTATAGGGGTTCAAACAATGGCCCCTCGCATGTGTTATCTATAACAATGCACATTAAATACATGTATAACCCATGTGAAGGAGTTATTTTCCCACATATTGTTACAGCCGGAAGGCGGCAAAGGTAGGGGCAGGTCCCATTTTGCTGAGCAAGTGTTTTGTTTATTAATTTATTTTATTTTTAATTTTTTTTTACCTTACCCATACACCGATGTGTGTTAGCACTGTATTCTCAGTACTTTCCCGAGTCCTGTGAAAAAATATCACAGGCATGTTACTCGAGTGTTGTGTTATAAATGTGTTAGAAAATATAGCAAATTTCATTATTTGCTATGACATATTGTTGCATCAAAAGAGTTTCTTACTGCAATGGCAACCATTTCATACTTAATATTATTTTGAGCATGAGTTTGATTTTTTTGTTTGCAGAACACCTTGTGAATGATGCAAAGGTTAAGGGGGCATCAATGGATCAAGTGGAAAACATGCATAAGATTGTAGAATCAGTGATGTTTTGTCAGGAATCAACTTCCAAAGTCATTGGTAAGTGTTTATGTCTATAGAGCAGCACCACTTTCATTCTAGTTGGTTATAGGGGAAATAAAATGCATTGTGGGTATCTGGTTTTTACTTTGGTACTATACTGGTTCATTATGACATACTTTACTTTAATACTGAATGGTCTTTCGGTTCACTCATAAAAGCGATTTTACTGCGCCATGTTCATCAAGGGGGTCTACAAGGTGAATTCGGAAAAGTGTCTTTAGTGAGTGAAGCCGTCCAATCGCGTGACATCACACCATGCATACAAGACGTCGCGACGTGACCGTTGACCTGTGTGTTGTACATGCAATTTGCAAGACTTTGTTTATGTAGTATCGTCGTTTACTATTGCAAGTTACTCCCAAACCATACAAAAATGGATTATGACAGCTCTTGGGAAGCACACAGTATAACTGAGGAGGTACTGACTCCATCCAGTGACATTGAGCTAAATTGGACAGCTATCAGAGTGAGGTCAGCGCTACTGAAGATGATGACAAGCATCAGAATCAACCAGCCGAGGGAGTGCATGGGGCTATACCATGTCGATGAGCCAGTCGCCCAGGTCATGCCTGCAGACCATCGCGGCCAAGATGAAGATGTGAGAGACAGCGAAAAGCAGAACAGACTTTACAATACATTGGTAAGTTTTAGAACTATCTAAGTTGCGGCTGTAATACACATTTAAAACAAATCTTTGCGATCTCAATTCAAGTGTGTGTGATTGAATGCTTATTTTGTGTCTTGCTCCGTGAATTGGATATCTAAACCCCTGCTAGCCAGTGATCGATTTTTCTGATTTTCCCGTGCAGTATACTTTTTATAGTTCAATGTGAGTTGATTAGATCAAAGTAAAGTTGTCAACGTTGAAAAGGTGGCTTGTATTTATTATGCAAACAATCTACTGCAGAGAAATAACTATTTAGTTTTGTCCAGAAAATGGGCAGGAGTGTGCATTGATTGGATGACCCCTCAGTAAGTTCATGCTGTAAATGTGTGTACAAAATCAATCACTGGCAACCTTTTATGTTAAAAAATGTTTTTTTTACAGGTGCACCTGTGAGGAGTGTGCTGTTCAGACCAATCTAGAGAACTGTTAGTGATGCAAGGTGGTCGACCCTATTTCTAGCAAATCTTTGAGCTGCAAATGAATATTGATGATCCTTGTGCAATGTCTAACCAGGCACAGTTGGTTTGAGGCATGCTGCTCTTGCTCCAGCAGTACTTCAAATTGTACACTTGCTGGGGACAATTGACCAGAAAGTTGGTAATTAATACTAAAAGATGCAAAGGTCATAGGTGTGAGTCTAACCCGAATGATTTGCCTGTGGATTTCTTCACAGAACTTAGGATGCACATAAGGAAAAATGTTTGTTTAACTGTACATAGAGATACTTAATCTTGAACCCATCAAGTACACAGGGTTCTTCGTTTCTAGCCAAATTTCAGTTAAAACACCAGTCAAAATTCACTGCAAGTGGTTCAGCTGACTACTTCAGTGTTGAAAACCACTCTTTGATATGAAATGTGAACCAGTGCAAAACAAACACCCTTATTGCGTAGAATGTTTTGCTGTCATACATGTATGCCTGAATCTTACATGTATCTCATTTTTGGCGAGCTGCTTTAGCAGAATGCGAGACTATGTAATTTGTCCGTTCGTCCGGCCGGCCGTGCTCAGTGGAAATGTTCAAGTTTTTGGTTTAAAGGAACACGTTGCCTTGGATCGGAGGAGTTGGTCTAAAAAAAAAACGTTTGAAACCGTTTGTTATAAAATGCATATGGTTGGAAAGATGTTTTAAAAGTAGAATACAATAACCCACACAAAATTGCCTCGAAATTGCTCGGTTTTCCTTTTGCTTTGTGAACTAACACGGTCGGCCATTTATGTATGGGAGTCAAAAATTTGACTCCCATAAATGGTCTACAGTGTTAGTCGACGAGGTAAAAGGAAAACCACGGATTTTCAAGGCATATTTTTGTGGATCTCTGTATTCTAGTTTTTAGACATCTTTCCAACCATCATTTTACAACAAACAGTTACAAATGCTTTTCAAAGACCAACTCGACCGATCCAAGGCAACATGTTCTTTTAAGTTTCAGTCTTTGGGTTGAGTTTTTTTTTGGTATGTACAAGCCCAAGTGAGATTATTATATGTACTTGCCAGACATTTTTGTTAATTTTCAGCTATGTTTTTCATTAATGTGTTGGTATAAAAAAATGTTAAAGTTTTTTCGAATAAATTTTTTTTGGAACAAAAAAAATGTTAAGATGGGTTTTTTTCAGGCTCAAACATTGACATCTAGATTTTAAAGAACCAAACTCAAACTTAAATCGTAATGGTTTAAAATAATTTGTTTAAACATTATTTTCTCGCAACTTCGATGACCGATTGAGCTCAAGTTTTCACAGGTTTGTCATTTTATGCATATGTTGAGATACAACAACTGTGAAGGCTAGTCTTTGACAATTACCAATAGTTATCCACTGCCTTTAAAACAAAAAGGAAAGAGGAATAAATATATTAAAAAATGTATAAAACAAATCCTACTGATCCTACTGATTCTAAATAATGAACCTTGGACCCCGGTGCCTTCGAACAGCTTTCACGTCATTCCAGGGGCTCACCCGGGTCAGCCCCCAAGTGCCCTGCTTGTGGAGTAGGTCACTTGGGGGCTACCCCCAGGTGTATGACGTCTCTGCGAGAGCGGTGAGTGGTCGTTTAGCTCTTGTCGGGGGCTCACCCGAGCGAGCACCGCGTCGTAGACCCAGGGAAGCTAAACTCACACACCCATAGACCCCTTTACAGATAGGCCGGAAGTGGTGATTATAATGCATGTTGGGCCAGTTTGCGAGTAAGCTATGCTCGTATGCTATGCGTGACCAACATCCCCGAACATCACATCCTATCCCAGAATGCATAGCTGTAAAGGGGTCTATGACGCGGAAGTAATCTGTACATACATGTACAATGCACTGTGTTCAGAGTTCACTCGACACACGCTGCAGTCATTTCATGCATTATTCCTTCTGCTTTCAATGCTCGATTTGAGATTTTATTGTACGATTTGGTGATCAAAATTAAGTGTGAAAGGTACAAAATGCCAGTGTGTCATTGTGGTCAGATGCTCTGCAGGCGAAAAACGCCACAGTATTTTATTGACTTTTTCCAAAGAACAGGGCACAGCGAGCATGGGTTCGATTCGTGAACAACACATGCTCTTCTGATTAACAATATCATCATAGGCCTATAAATTGCTCGGCAGACTTTTTTGACGATTTGCACCTTTAAGTCATAAATTGCTCTCTGAACATGTATAATCTAAATTAATTGTTTAAATAGGCTGGGTTGGTCATAACTGCTTGGAATAAAGAATGTCAAATTCAGTTGAATAATCTTAAAATGTTTTTAATGAAAGTACATGTACATCTGTTGAGCCTCATCATAGTAAATAATGAATGTTTCTTGTGATTTACTTTTTGCACCTTTTGAATTAAATATAAATAACCACAGGTTTCACTGCTGGAGACTCTACTTTTTTTAAATGACCACTGCAAGATAGAAATTAACTGAACTATCCTTAAACATTTTAATAAACCTAAATTATTTTAAATATCTGAAAAGGTCAAATATCTTCTTTTTTTTTTAAATGACATTTGAGGATGAAAATGGGTCATATTTCAAAGCAGATGCCTACTCTTTTACCATTATATCTGTAGTAATTTCTCTACTTTTATGTCACTCTGTGACATTCACATTGTCAAAAAATGTGTGAACCACAAATAATGGAAATACTCATTAAACAATAGGTTGCCAAAAGGAATTTCAGAGTATTTATTGACAGTTGAAATATCGGTTCATTTTTTATTAAAAGAGTCTGGGTACTTTTTGTAGGACAAAAAAAAACACAATGTCCACAGATTTACATTAAACTTACTCAGTTTGAAGAAAATGATGGTAGAAAGCTTTCTTGAAAATGTTACTTGTCTTTTGTGTTACAAAAAGAACCCAAATCCTTTAAAAGCCACTGGGATTAGGTAGTAATGGTGTGACTTTTTACTCTGTATAAACCTTGTGCACATGGTGTTCTCTGCAGTTTGTTGTTTAATTTATGTTTTGCCTTTACTTAAAGGGTGGCTGCAGTGTTTTTTTTTTATTCATTTAACCGATTAAACATGACTTTTTAAACCTGAAATATTTTTTCATTTTTTTATTAAATGCGCAAGTATTTTAAAAATGGTTTTCAAGAGAACCCGCCCCGCCCCTGAAAGGGAGCCTTCATTTGCATATAGAGGCGTGTGACCTGTGTGGCCTGGAACCTAGGCGCGTGTAGCTAGGGACCAGACTCTTTTTGCCGACGATATGTTTGAATTCCCGACGTGACGTTGATGGTAGGGGGGCGGTAACAATCCACAAAAGGGGGGGCATGACTTATTCGCTAATTACGAAAGTCAGATATGTCGGGAATAAACAAAACACATTTTCTTGATGTTCAATACATATATCAGAAATAAATGACAGCAAAATTAATTGTTTTATTTGAATTCACTGCAGCATCCCTTTAAAAACAATATGAACGAGTGACCAATTACCATTTTATATTTTAATAATACCAGGATGCTATTTGTTTTTTATGATAAATCAATTTAGCTGAGGCTGACAGACTAGCACAAGAGGATATATCAAGGAAAGCCCGTATAAAGGCATCTCTGGCTCAACAGCAAGCTGCAGTAGTTGCAACAACGAAAACTTCAGTTACATGTAGAGACAAACCATGTCAGAAAGATAATGAAAATACAGGTAATCAATTTAAAGTATTATTTTTTTAGTTGCCCATAGATTTCCCGCCTCCAAAATACTGCTGCCCGCATTGTGACACTGTCTAGAAAACCTGTTGTATCACTCCCATTCTGAAACAACTTCACTGGCTCCCGATTTCTCAACGAATCATCTTGAAAGCTCATTGTCCACAAAGCTCTTAATGGCAAGGCTCCCCACTATATATCTGAACTGCTTCAAGTTTACACTCCATCAAGGAATCTTCGATCAAGTTCCATGCTTCTCCTCATTGAACCCAAGTCTCGACACTCATTGGGTGACAGGTCTTTTTTTTCAGCTCCCCCACGCATCTGGAACTCTCTACCACTAAATCTTAGATCTCGTCTTTGTACCACAAAATTCAAATCTCTTCTCAAAACTTATCTTATGTCACAGGTTTTCAAGGATTAATTTTGTTGTGTCTGTTTTTTTCTTTGTTTTTGTTTTGTTTGTTGGTTTTACTGGGCCTTGAACACCCAGCAGGGTGGATACGTGTGCATTACAAGTCTTATTATTGTTATTATTACATTTTTGGACAAATGAAATTTTAAGCAACAGACTTAAATGTTTAAATTTCTTTCATTGCTTTTTAAAGAAAATGAACTAAGATTCAGGCTTTTACCAAAGTTTGGTGGCCTTCTTTCATTCCAATGTTGTCCTAAAACAATTATTGTGTATTACTTTTAGTATTTGCTATGGCTCTGCTTACAATAATTGTGGTTTTTGTTTGGATGTTTTGTTTATGTTCCGGTACGTGCTTATTCACCCATCAGATGCTGGAGCTGGAGGGTTGTATAATGTGAATTGCGAGTTTCAATGCGTCACGCTCCGCATACTGCTCGAGCTGGAGGGTTGTATAATGTGAATTGCGAGTGTCAATGCGTCACGCTCCGCATACTGCTCGAGCTGGAGGGTTGTATAATGTGAATTGCGAGTGTCAATGCGTCACGCTCCGCATACTGCTCGAGCTGGAGGGTTGTATAATGTGAATTGCGAGTGTCAATGCGTCACGCTCCGCATACTGCTCGAGCTGGAGGGTTGTATAATGTGAATTGCGAGTGTCAATGCGTCACGCTCCGCATACTGCTCGAGCTGGAGGGTTGTATAATGTGAATTGCGAGTGTCAATGCGTCACGCTCCGCATACTGCTCGAGCTGGAGGGTTGTATAATGTGAATTGCGAGTGTCAATGCGTCACGCTCCGCATACGGACAGTGCAAAAATTAAATTCTCAACCTTGTGTATGTGCATGCTGTAAGTCGTGAAATAACGTTCAGAAATTTTCAACTTTGCGCGATCAAGGTCTTTGATATATTTTGGAGCTGTTCTTTGTTATGCTTTGCGGGTCGGTTGGGTTGTGAATCGGATCGTATAACAAAAGCAATCAGTCAGAATTAATTTTAATTTAATTTGTTGTATTAACTATTCATCTTTCAAATATTTGGTTTGTAGTTCAGAATTTTAAAATATTATAAACACTAGTTCTACCTCCATGGTTTAAATTATCCACAAAAAGCTTGTACCAAGACGCTGGGAGAATGATTGACACACCAACAGAGATCCAACTACCTTTTCTTAATCCTCTGCAGTTTTTTATACATTTGTTTCTCTTATGCCTCACATCAGAAGACAAGCCGAGGTGTGCGGTGTCTTTTGTGGTTTGTGACTGAAACCTGGGAAAGATCCAGCCATTCCTAAGAGTTACAGACCTATATCACTTTTGAGTCACTTGAATAAGCTCTTTGAAATCCTCCAGGGATTAGATTCTTCTGCCGTTTGGCGGAATTCCGACGAAAAGGGATAAACTAAGGTTTTAATTAAGAAATAAAATCCTCCAAAAACGTAATTTTTTCGTTTTTTTAATTTTATTTTTTTAATACATGCTCGACTTCGTCTCTGTAAAATTTTCAAGAACCAGGTCTCGTTGGGATTAAACCACTAGTTGAAAACAAGTTATTCACGCATTGAATTGGGATGAGTTACATACCATCTGTACCGTATCAAGTTATTCACGCATTGGATTGGGATAAGTTACATACCATCGGTACCTTATCAAGTTATTCAGGCATTGAATTGGAATAAGTTACATACCATCTGTACCTTATCAAGTTATTCAGGCCTTGAATTGGGATGAGTTACATACCATCAGTACCTTATCAAGTTATTCAGGCATTGAATTGGGATAAGTTACATACCGTCAGTACCTTATCAAGTTATTCAGGCCTTGAATTGGGATAAGTTACATACCATCAGTACCTTATCAAGTTATTCAGGCATTGAATTGGCATAAGTTACATACCATCAGTACCTTACATGTATCAAGTTATTCACGCATTGGATTGGGATAAGTTACATACCATCAGTACCATATCAAGTTATTCAGGCATTGAATTGGGATAAGTTACATACCATCAGTACCTTATCAAGTTATTCACGCATTGAATTGGGATAAGTTACATACCATCAGTACCATATCAAGTTATTCAGGCATTGGATTGGGATAAGTTACATACCATCAGTACCATATCAAGTTATTCATGCATTGAATTGGGATAAGTTACATACCATCAGTACCATATCAAGTTATTCAGGCATTGAATTGGGATAAGTTACATACCATCAGTACCATATCAAGTTATTCAGGCATTGGATTGGGATAAGTTACATACCATCAGTACCATATCAAGTTATTCAGGCATTGAATTGGGATAAGTTACATACCATCAGTACCTTATCAAGTTATTCACGCATTGAATTGGGATAAGTTACATACCATCAGTACCTTATCAAGTTATTCACGCATTGAATTGGAATAAGTTACATACCATCAGTACCATATCAAGTTATTCACGCATTGAATTGGGATAAGTTACATACCATCAGTACCATATCAAGTTATTCACGCATTGAATTGGGATAAGTTACATACCATCAGTACCTTATCAAGTTATTTAGGCATTGAATTGGGATAAGTTACATACCATCAGTACCATATCAAGTTATTCAGGCATTGGATTGGAATGAGTTACATACCATCTGTACCATATCAAGTTATTCACGCATTGAATTGGGATAAGTTACATACCATCAGTACCATATCAAGTTATTCAGGCATTGGATTGGGATAAGTTACATACCATCAGTACCTTATCAAGTTATTCAGGCATTGAATTGGGATAAGTTACATACCATCTGTACCATATCAAGTTATTCAGGCATTGAATTGGAATGAGTTACATACCATCTGTACCATATCAAGTTATTCACGCATTGAATTGGGATAAGTTACATACCATCTGTACCATATCAAGTTATTCAGGCATTGAATTGGGATAAGTTACATACCATCAGTACCATATCAAGTTATTCACGCATTGAATTGGGATAAGTTACATACCATCTGTACCATATCAAGTTATTCAGGCATTGAATTGGGATAAGTTACATACCATCTGTACCATATCAAGTTATTCAGGCATTGAATTGGAATGAGTTACATACCATCTGTACCATATCAAGTTATTCACGCATTGAATTGGGATAAGTTACATACCATCAGTACCTTATCAAGTTATTCAGGCATTGAATTGGCATAAGTTACATACCATCAGTACCTTACATGTATCAAGTTATTCACGCATTGGATTGGGATAAGTTACATACCATCAGTACCATATCAAGTTATTCAGGCATTGAATTGGGATAAGTTACATACCATCAGTACCTTATCAAGTTATTCACGCATTGAATTGGGATAAGTTACATACCATCAGTACCATATCAAGTTATTCAGGCATTGGATTGGGATAAGTTACATACCATCAGTACCATATCAAGTTATTCACGCATTGAATTGGGATAAGTTACATACCATCAGTACCTTATCAAGTTATTCACGCATTGAATTGGAATAAGTTACATACCATCAGTACCATATCAAGTTATTCACGCATTGAATTGGGATAAGTTACATACCATCAGTACCATATCAAGTTATTCACGCATTGAATTGGGATAAGTTACATACCATCAGTACCTTATCAAGTTATTTAGGCATTGAATTGGGATAAGTTACATACCATCAGTACCATATCAAGTTATTCAGGCATTGGATTGGGATAAGTTACATACCATCTGTACCATATCAAGTTATTCAGGCATTGAATTGGAATGAGTTACATACCATCTGTACCATATCAAGTTATTCACGCATTGAATTGGGATAAGTTACATACCATCAGTACCATATCAAGTTATTCAGGCATTGGATTGGGATAAGTTACATACCATCAGTACCTTATCAAGTTATTCAGGCATTGAATTGGGATAAGTTACATACCATCTGTACCATATCAAGTTATTCAGGCATTGAATTGGAATGAGTTACATACCATCTGTACCATATCAAGTTATTCACGCATTGAATTGGGATAAGTTACATACCATCTGTACCATATCAAGTTATTCAGGCATTGAATTGGGATAAGTTACATACCATCAGTACCATATCAAGTTATTCACGCATTGAATTGGGATAAGTTACATACCATCTGTACCATATCAAGTTATTCAGGCATTGAATTGGGATAAGTTACATACCATCTGTACCATATCAAGTTATTCAGGCATTGAATTGGAATGAGTTACATACCATCTGTACCATATCAAGTTATTCACGCATTGAATTGGGATAAGTTACATACCATCAGTACCATATCAAGTTATTCAGGCATTGGATTGGGATAAGTTACATACCATCAGTACCTTATCAAGTTATTCAGGCATTGAATTGGGATAAGTTACATACCATCTGTACCATATCAAGTTATTCAGGCATTGAATTGGGATAAGTTACATACCATCAGTACCATATCAAGTTATTCACGCATTGAATTGGAATAAGTTACATACCATCTGTACCATATCAAGTTATTCAGGCATTGAATTGGAATAAGTTACATACCATCTGTACCATATCAAGTTATTCAGGCATTGAATTGGGATGAGTTACATACCATCTGTACCATATCAAGTTATTCACGCATTGAATTGGGATAAGTTACATACCATCTGTACCATATCAAGTTATTCAGGCATTGAATTGGGATAAGTTACATACCATCAGTACCATATCAAGTTATTCACGCATTGAATTGGGATAAGTTACATACCATCTGTACCATATCAAGTTATTCAGGCATTGAATTGGGATAAGTTACATACCATCAGTACCTTATCAAGTTATTTAGGCATTGAATTGGGATAAGTTACATACCATCAGTACCATATCAAGTTATTCACGCATTGAATTGGGATAAGTTACATACCATCAGTACCATATCAAGTTATTTAGGCATTGGATTGGAATAAGTTACATACCATCTGTACCATATCAAGTTATTCACGCATTGAATTGGGATAAGTTACATACCATCAGTACCTTATCAAGTTATTCACGCATTGAATTGGGATAAGTTACATACCATCTGTACCATATCAAGTTATTCAGGCATTGAATTGGGATAAGTTACATACCATCTGTACCTTATCAAGTTATTCAGGCATTGGATTGGGATAAGTTACATACCATCTGTACCATATCAAGTTATTCAGGCATTGAATTGGGATAAGTTACATACCATCTGTACCATATCAAGTTATTCAGGCATTGAATTGGGATAAGTTACATACCATCTGTACCATATCAAGTTATTCACGCATTGAATTGGGATAAGTTACATACCATCTGTACCTTATCAAGTTATTCAGGCATTGAATTGGGATAAGTTACATACCATCTGTACCTTATCAAGTTATTCAGGCATTGGATTGGGATAAGTTACATACCATCAGTACCATATCAAGTTATTCACGCATTGAATTGGGATAAGTTACATACCATCTGTACCATATCAAGTTATTCAGGCATTGAATTGGGATGAGTTACATACCATCTGTACCATATCAAGTTATTCACGCATTGAATTGGGATAAGTTACATACCATCTGTACCATATCAAGTTATTCAGGCATTGAATTGGGATAAGTTACATACCATCAGTACCATATCAAGTTATTCACGCATTGAATTGGGATAAGTTACATACCATCTGTACCATATCAAGTTATTCAGGCATTGAATTGGGATAAGTTACATACCATCAGTACCTTATCAAGTTATTTAGGCATTGAATTGGGATAAGTTACATACCATCAGTACCATATCAAGTTATTCACGCATTGAATTGGGATAAGTTACATACCATCTGTACCATATCAAGTTATTCACGCATTGAATTGGGATAAGTTACATACCATCAGTACCATATCAAGTTATTCAGGCATTGAATTGGAATAAGTTACATACCATCTGTACCATATCAAGTTATTCACGCATTGAATTGGGATAAGTTACATACCATCAGTACCATATCAAGTTATTCACGCATTGAATTGGGATAAGTTACATACCATCAGTACCATATCAAGTTATTTAGGCCTTGAATTGGGATGAGTTACATACCATCTGTACCATATCAAGTTATTCACGCATTGAATTGGGATAAGTTACATACCATCAGTACCATATCAAGTTATTCACGCATTGAATTGGGATAAGTTACATACCATCAGTACCATATCAAGTTATTCACGCATTGAATTGGGATAAGTTACATACCATCAGTACCATATCAAGTTATTCACGCATTGAATTGGAATAAGTTACATACCATCAGTACCTTATCAAGTTATTTAGGCATTGAATTGGGATAAGTTACATACCATCAGTACCTTATCAAGTTATTTAGGCATTGAATTGGAATAAGTTACATACCATCAGTACCATATCAAGTTATTCACGCATTGAATTGGGATAAGTTACATACCATCAGTACCATATCAAGTTATTTAGGCATTGAATTGGAATAAGTTACATACCATCAGTACCTTATCAAGTTATTTAGGCATTGAATTGGAATAAGTTACATACCATCAGTACCTTATCAAGTTATTCACGCATTGAATTGGGATAAGTTACATACCATCAGTACCTTATCAAGTTATTCAGGCATTGAATTGGAATAAGTTACATACCATCAGTACCTTATCAAGTTATTTAGGCATTGAATTGGAATAAGTTACATACCATCAGTACCTTATCAAGTTATTTAGGCATTGAATTGGGATAAGTTACATACCATCAGTACCTTATCAAGTTATTCACGCATTGAATTGGAATAAGTTACATACCATCAGTACCTTATCAAGTTATTCAGGCCTTGAATTGGAATAAGTTACATACCATCAGTACCATATCAAGTTATTCACGCATTGAATTGGGATAAGTTACATACCATCAGTACCATATCAAGTTATTTAGGCATTGAATTGGGATAAGTTACATACCATCAGTACCTTATCAAGTTATTCACGCATTGAATTGGGATAAGTTACATACCATCAGTACCTTATCAAGTTATTCAGGCATTGAATTGGAATAAGTTACATACCATCAGTACCTTATCAAGTTATTTAGGCATTGAATTGGGATAAGTTACATACCATCAGTACCTTATCAAGTTATTCAGGCCTTGAATTGGAATAAGTTACATACCATCAGTACCATATCAAGTTATTCACGCATTGAATTGGGATAAGTTACATACCATCAGTACCATATCAAGTTATTTAGGCATTGAATTGGGATAAGTTACATACCATCAGTACCTTATCAAGTTATTTAGGCATTGAATTGGGACTAAAAATATAGCACGTACACTGCTATAATGACACGCTTATTTGATTGTGTTGAGCACATTGGGTATAATTCAAATACACGCGGATTAGTCAAGTGTCGTCCCATTGCCAACAAGTCGGGCGGTCTTTGTCAAAGAGCCAATCAGACAAATTGTATAACACGATGAATTTGGAATCAGCAGTGGTGTTTGGTTCCCTCTGCAACAGATCCATAGTCACCGATAGCCGCGGATTTACTCGACTAAAGGCTCGCAAGAGTCTGGTCTCTCCCTCAACAATGAATCACCGTTGCTAATAGCAGATGAGATAATTATCTGACTAAAAAGGCTTGTATGAAAGTGGTACCCTCCTTTAAAACAAACTCATAATTACAGCCACTATAGCCGCGGAGTTTATCTGACTGAAAAGGAAGAAGTTATGGTATTAAAAGCAGATTAAAAGAAAAACCGCGCCAGTTGGTATGGACGGCTCGGAAAACTTTAACGACAAAGTTAATTTCTGCAAAACTGTATGGAAAATAAATACATTTAATGATTGGTTGCTATAATATGTTGAATGATTTGTTGCTTTGTTTCCAATCGTTCACACGATTTTAGAATCTTAGGCTCCATCCATCGTGATTTATCGAGCGCCCAACGACGCATATACAAAGTTGTCGGAGCACCAAATAAAGCGAGTTTTCGGAACACGCTGTGCAACAGATATCTAATCTACTGTTTTTACCACCGCTTTTGGGAGTAACAGAGCGTCGGCCTCATTAATTTTTAGTTTATTCTCATATCAATTAATTCTCATGTAAACTTTCTGGCAAACATCCGCCGGGGCGCGCGCCCCGCGTGATGAAGTCCCCTGATAAAACATCCAACTTTACATGTTCTCTGTAACCCTTTACAAACTAAATAGAAACGGTAATTTTATTGGTCTTTAATGACTACTCCTACATCCTCTCACTTATTTGACTTTTAGAAAACATTTGCCTTGTTATTTTGAGGGTTTGTACGTCCAGTTTGTAAATTTTGTATGGAGAAATTTGTAAAAATGTAGTACCCGATTCAGCCGCACATAGGGCTCTTTTGTTAACAAAACCCGACGGCCGATTGCTTAATACAAAATGGATTTGGGGCAAAATGTACATCCTGAGCCCTGACCAAACTGCTGACAATTTTGTTGCTTCAGAACTTTGACCAATAGAATGTTCGTTTACAGCTTCAAAACAGCCGTTGATGTTTCACAAAGTCCGTAACTCTCAAAGCATACTACAATGTATTCAATGGTAATTTGATGTACTCTTTTGGAGGTTTAACTGGCAAAACCTATATGAAAATAATCAATTATGTATTCACTTTCTTCTTGAAAATATTGCAATTTCTGCCTGTATACGTTCTGTGCGTGGGGATGACATATGGACTGTACCACCAATGATACTGGGTTAAATGGAACAAATAAAGTTATTAGCAACAGTGGGTTGCTGTTTGATGCGTTAAAAAATGCTGGAAAGTTGGGTAGACCTACATGAGTGACTTATAAACACATCTGTAACAGACGCATGTATTTTTGTTTCTCATAATTATAAAGCCTTAACATTTTTTATTTAACACGTGAAATTAAACCCGACGGCCGATTGCTTAATACCAAACGGATTTGGCAAATGTACATCCTGAGTCCTGACCAAACTGCTTTAAGTTCTAACAATTTTGTTGCTTCAGAACTTTGACCAATGTTATGTTCGTTTACAGCTTCAAAACAGCCGTTGATGTTTCACAAAGTCCGTAACTCTCAAAGCATACTACAATGTATTCAATGGTAATTTGATGTACTCTTTTGGAGGTTTAACTGGCAAAACCTATATGAAAAGAATCAGTATTGTATTCACTTTCTTTTTGAAAATATTGCAATTTCTGCCTGTATACGTTCTGTGTGTTGGGGATGACATATGGACTGTACCACCAATGGTACAGGGTTAAATGGAACAAACAAAATTATTAGCAACAGTGGGTTGCTGTTTGATGCGTTAAAAATGCTGGAAAGTTGGGTAGGCCTACATGAGTGACTTGAGCGAGTTACACATCTGTAACAGACGCATGTATTTTTGTTTCTCATAAAGCCTTAATTATTTTTATTTAACACACGAAATTAACCCCCTGTACAAACTGGTATATAAACCATACCATTTACCCCTCTGCGCAACATCAATGAGTCACTCTGGAATGTTAATGGAAGTCCGAGGTCGCCATCCACTTCAAACCTAAAGAGGTGGCTCTGTGTGCAGCCTACGGCTTCCCCCTTAGACAGGTGGCCCATATCAAAACCAGACTGTAACCACAGAGGTGGCTCTGTGTGCAGCCTATGTCTTCTCCCCCTTCGACCAACAGGTGGCCCATATCAAAACCAGACAACCACACATGTAAGAAGATATCGCTCGTGACCAGCCAATCGGACGACTCATAAGAGGGAGTTCGGTTCAGGGTTTTGTAAGACGTCTGAAACGACACAGTCGTGTTGAATTCCACAAAGATGCCATGCCACTGGACCTTCTAATTTCAATCCAAGATGGCGCGGGTTACGGCTTTAATAGTATAGATACCATCGGTACCTTAAGTATGCAACTTCTCCTAGGATCAGCTAATTTCCTTCTTTCTTTTTTTCTCTCTCAGGGGGTTACCATTCAGAAAAAAAACCACATGTACATGTACTATACAAAATCATTGAAACTTTGTAATTTCCTCTTTTTTGTTGAAGTTACACTTGCGTGTAATAAATAGCAGAATCATGTCTGTGGGTGTGTGTCTGTGTGTGTGTGTGTTATTGGATCTCCTCCCTGAACATCCCATCAAACCTCGCCAAATTTACCGGAAGAAAGGAGCTGACTCCGTCTTGACACTAACCTATTTTTGAACAAAATCCGTTTAGAATTGACAATTTTTGAGCAAAAAAAAACACAAAAATTTGTGGGATTTTGCACCCCGTTTTCACTGTTGCTTAGGGCAGCGCGCGCGTACAGTACAAGCAATTTGGATTTAAACAGAGTGGAAGCGGTGTTAGTTCTACCATTGGATTTAAACACACAGAATAAAGGACACACATTTCCTTTGGTAGACTGGTTTTGTGAAATGCTAGTGAATCAGGGTGAAGTCCAACACTCTCACTGAGGAGAGCACTGAATGTTTTGGGGCACAGGTTTTCAGAGCATTTATTAAACAAATCGTTTTTTCCTGGACGTCGGGTTCTCCAATGAAGTGATAAGCTTTACCGTAGTACTAGCCACAGAAGAAATGATTTTTAAGCTTTGGTTACCGATACTTTTACAACCAGCCGAAGTTTATAAACTTAATTATCAGTTATTATTTCATTATGAAGTTATTGGATTGGTTTGGTGTAATATATGGCAGCTTGCATGTGTCACACATTGTGCTTCACAATATCTTTTGAACGCAATTCGATGGGTGTTTCCTGAATATTGTTATGTTATTTTTTTTTTTTAAAGTAACAGTTGACAGAACACTGATTTCTTGATGTGATCTGATGATGTCATTGCAACTTTACTGTCGTCACGTGGTCATTGTGTAACGCATCACCCCCTTGCACTATGATCAGATCATCAACAGTGCACATTGTTTTGCGTAGCAGGTATTCAGGTGTGCTAACTGCCCAGTTTACCTGTCGAGCGGGAGCCGCAGTACAGGAATTTGCACAAAACAAAAAAAACATTTCAAAAATGCGCGAACGGGTGACAATGAACGGGACGGGAACAACATTACATCGACTGACAATTAATACAAAGCGGGAAAAAACGGACAAGAAAATAATTATCAGTACGGAAAATTAACGGGGCAAAGGAAATAATAGGGGAAAGGGTACGGGACAGGAAAAAAATGACTGGAAAAAAAAAAAAACGGAGTACAAACAAGGAACAGGGTGGGTACACGTACGTTCTGCGGCGAAGATTAGTTTATGCGCATGCGCGACTTTCGGGCATTTAAGCACACTAAGTTGCTGAGTAAACAAACAAAGTTTTCGCGAAGGGTTTACTTTCACCAATAGTACCATTATTCATGATTATAACATTTATTCTGACAACTAGACCTCTTTCACGTCATATTGAGCCTAATTTTGACAAGGTCCAAACGAAAAAAAAATATGATTAATCCGTCTGTGAAAAAAGGGTAATTTTTTTTAATATTTTTTGTTGGTGGATAAAAGGCACTTATGTTTTGGCTGTAAAATTAACGTTGTAAGTTTTAGAAATAAATCAATAATAGAAAATTCTTCATTTGAGTATGAAGTTCTTGGAAGTCTGTAAACTGCTTTGCTTTATTTTGTGGGTACTGGTGGTACTTTTCCGTCTGTCATGTGTGTCTGTTCGTATGGTATTTATACACTACTGTAAGTGATAGTGAGCACTGAACAGAACCGCACACGTATATTAGCGACAGCGTACGTAAGAAGAGCAGTCAGCACACCAAGTCAAAAACGCACCTCAGTCAGCCAATGATGAATGGTAAGTTTTAATAATGCTTTCATTACCATTGTTAATATTTCAGTTACTCCACTGCCATTGGTTACTCTCATTATGATCTATTGTTCATACATTTTTTATAATTAAAATGCGAAAAAACTCTGATTTTGAATATTTTAGGCCTACTGGGTTCATGAACAATGACTCTTTTTGAAGTAGTCGCAACTATTTTTTAGTAGTCGTGGCGGCAGGATTAAGCGAGTAGTTGAAAAACCGTAGCCGCGACTCGACTAAACCAATCAATAAAACGAACTACAACACTAGTCGCAATAGTCACCCATCTCTAATATTAATACACCCCATTATTTTGCTAGTTGATTAGCAAACACAACCCCATACAACCACCTGGTAAACTAAAATAAATTGTAAACTTAGCTTTTCTTGTTGTATCTATGCCTCATATTTATTTTAGTATAACATGGCTTAAACAAACCTTTCCAATTTTCTATTTTTGGTTCAGGAGCCCAGCTGAGTTTTCATGGAAAGAGCACTGGTTTGTTGCACTTCATAGAGTGGCAACCTTGATGGAACCCCACTCATTTTGAGGACTTGTTTCGCCTTCTTAAGAGCTTTGAAACTCGGTTCATACTTCCTGTGACTGCGAATGGGTCAGTTGACTTGTGGTCAACTCTTGCGAAACATTCCATCACTGCGAAATATGGAGCTGTAGCGTAAAACTTTGAATTGCATTCGCATTCGCATTCGCAGGAAGTATGAACTGGGCTTTATCCTCCGTTGAAATAAAGCTTGGCCTTACAGTAACACCCTATAAGCCCAGCTCATACTTCCTGCAAATGCACATGCGATACAAATGTTAACGTCACAGCTCCATTTTCACAGCAAATGGTTCGCAGGTGTTCAACTGGCAAATTTGTGATATCAAAGTTGATAACAGTTGAACTGAAATCAACTCTGCGAAACATTCGCTATTGACAAAATTTGTATCGCCTTCGCAATTATAGCAGGAGCTATAAATTAAAATCTCGCTACATACTTTTTACGTCAAAAAATTGCATTGAATTAATTCCCATTAGTTGACTAAAGCCCGGTTCATACTTCTCGCGAATGCGATGCGAATTTATCGTGAACTTGATGCTACAACCTGCCCTTTGCAGCGATATTCGCAAGTGAGTTGAGCAGAGTTGAACTGTTGCGAATTTATGACGTCAACATTCGCTTCGCCTTCGCAGTTGCAGGAAGTATGAACCGAGCTTTAAGTGCTTAACTCCTGTGAATTTGCTGCACTGCGGGGGCAGGGCTGTGATGTCAAAATTCGCTTCGCAGGATGTATAATGAACTGCAAGTGTGTCTTTACTCCATGACTGCTGACACACTTTCACTCGACACAAATGGTTATGAGTGGCTCTATAAAAACAAGTGGAAATAAAACAATATTATTCAATGAGCCATTTAAATTTTTTCTTTATTTAATGTAATTTGCTATGTTGTTATGTTGTATTTTTTTGCCAAGTATGATAACAATGTGACCTCCAAATAAGGCCCTTTCAAACTCCATCCCCCCCCCCCCAATTACATTACTTCATGAATAAATTTGTCAATAAGTTGAACTTGATACCTGGCCTCGTTTTGAAAAGTCTTCTGTTATTCCTCCTGACTGATGAAGTTTTGTCCTTTTAGGACATGGGTGGCAATTCTCTCGGCTGGGTTCTAACTTTTTTAAATTTCCCCTGTGCTTTATAAAGGCTGTGTGCACTTTGTAAGTTTGTTTCTTTCCTAAGTCTATAAAAGTGCCTCGAGAACAGTAGCATAATGCTCAAAATTATGGTTTCTAAAATGCCTCAAATAACGTTTGGAAAAAAAAGGTAGTAAGAAAGTGTAAGCATGTTTGGTCATTTAAACCATTCATCTTGTGAAATTTGTTTTTTAAATCTTCACAAAAACTTCTGAAACTGAGAAATTAATTAGTTTAATTAAATGTTTTTTACATAAATTTGCTGCGAAATGATTACCTTAGCAACCGGTTTCTGGTCCATTTGACATCTTCTTAGTAATTGTGTCACTCTATGGGCTTTTGTTTTCGTTTCTATATATCTTCAAGTGTTTGTAATGTAAATTTGAAAACAAAAGGTTTTAAATTGGGCGCGCTAGAAAGATTAATTAAAATTGTGTACGCGAAAGCCCGCCCTTTGTTGTCAAGGAACCGCGAACCATAAATGTGTGCGCGGGTACCAGCGCGCTGATGCACGATTAGAAACTAAATATTGCAGGGCGAATGGGGGCAGAACGTATGTGGGTAATTGGTATTGTGACGTCACTCTTTGCTTAGTAATTAAGATTGATACAAAGTTAAGATAAATCTTTGTGCTTTGTGAAATTGAAACAGCGCGGTACTCTAGCGGGACCCGCGCGTAGAGCAGGTTTCCCGCTAGTTAGTATGATAAACATCATTTTGTTACTGTGACGTCATGAGCTGTCAAATTTCGGTAAATCAAAATTAGTTAATCTTTTCAGCACCACATCTCAAGAAGAACACAACCTATTTTCAAAAAAAATCATTTAAAGATTCCTAAGGTAGTGGAAATAAGCTGTTGTTAACCTTGACTCAATTTTGACCTTTGCTTCCGGGTCAGTTGTAAGTGGGACCATATTTTAAGAACAACACACCCAATTTGCAATTTATGTTCAGTTATAAACCCTTTGAGCTTTAAAGTTATGACCACATGTTTACCTTTATTTCTGTTTTAAAACTTCCTTCAGATTTAGTAACAGAATAAAGACCAGGTTCAGGTTTTTAGGCATACTTAAGTGACAAAAGTTTCAAATATCAAGAGTCTTCTATCGTGATATCAGAACAACTATAAAGCTTTAAAGACGGTGGACACTATTGGTAATTGTCAAAGACCAGTCGTCTCACTTGATGTTTCTCAACATAAGCATAAAATTAAAAACCTGTGAATATTTGAGCTCAATCAGTCATTGAAGTGGCGAGATATTAATGAAAGAAAAAACACCCTTGTCACACGAAGTTGTGTGCTTTTAGATGCTTGATTTTGTGACCTGGAATTCTAAATCTGATGACTCAAAATCAAATTTGTGGAAAATTTCTCGAAAAACTATGTTACTTCAGACGAAGCAGGTTCTTACAATGTTTTATACCATCAACAGCTCCCCAGCTTCCCATTACTCGTTACCAAGTAAGGTTTTATGCTACTCATTATTTCGAGTAATTACCAATAGTGTCCATCACTGCCTTTAAATCACTTAATCGAAGCAAAACAACACGGAACAGCTTGTGATTTTTCACAAACACCTAATGTCTAGTTTCAATTTGATATTTTGTTGTAGTTCTTCAAGAAACCATCTCAGCTGAAGCATTGAAAGAATATGAAATGCTTCGAAATAAACAACTTCAGGAAACCAGAGTATACAAGACATTTACTGAAACAAACGATGTACAGGTTAGTGTTATCCCACTATTAAATATAATAATAGTAAAATGTGGGAAAAGGTTGTAAAGTAAAACAATTGTGGAAAAAGGTTATATTTTCACATGACAACAAGATTACCATGGTCCCTTGCCATAAACTTCATGAGTGCTGATTGTTTATTTGTTGTCATCTACATGTAGCTTTCACATATCAATACAACCATCATGGATTCAAAGAAATTTGCAGAAAGTAGCACCAGCATGAATGAATACAGCCCCTTGACATGCGATGCAAAAGGTCACACACAAACAGTTGCCACATATCCGCAAGTTTGAAGACAGTGCTCAGGACGTCGTTCAACAAACAATGGTTCCCTTAACTTGATGATTTTGCAAACATCCTTGGTCAAAATTCGCCAGCTAAAGATTGTCTTCAATGTTGTATAGCTAGGGCACATTAGATGTTGGCTAATTTTGTCGAGGGTGGGTGTATCTGGGGCAACGAGCACCTCAAAATCAGGGTCCTGGTGGGGTCAAGGGGCAGTGTTCTTGGAAGCTGAAGGGTTTTAGTTTTTTTTACAGCTTTGATAGGCTCCCCAGCCCAGGCTCTCTCCTGCCCCTATTTGCATAGTCATTGTCAGAGGCAAAAAGCATGTGCAGGGAGCCATAGAGAATAAACACTTAAATGAAGTTTTAAATTAAAATTTTAGGGTAAAATAAATAAAATATTCTGTTTCCGATTATGTCACGTGTTAAAATAAGGTAGGTGGTAGGACATTTTTTTGAGGCAGAATTTTTGTTTGTTGAATTTATCAATAAGCCATTTGCGAGTTAGATTGAACAGTGTCTGGTACTCGCTTATTTACGATGCACCATTTACATTCAAATTCCTCGTACTATCGAGACAGTTGCTACACCACGTGATTAGGAGCAAGCTTTTGTGTAGTTATTTAAGAGACGGTGAACACCCATACACAATTCTGAACGAATGTGTATGGCACAATGGTACAGGAGTTTGCTCATCCTGGAGGTTGCTACACAAAAGCTTGCCCCTAACTCGATAGTCTGAGGAATTCAAATGTAAATGGTGCATTGTAACTAAGCAAGCCATTGTACCAGACATTTTTCAAATTTAACTCGCAATTGGCTTATTTGAAAAGCTTGCATAAATTCATCAGCAGGCGATACGGAGTGGAGACAAGTTCAGAAACACGAGATGACGGGTCACATGTTCGATCGACTGCCGCAAAATCTTGACTATTCCATTTTAAAAAGGGAGGCATGTTTGTAAAATAGAAAAGCTAGATTTCACTGAGTGATATTCATGGCCGGCCGACCCACTCCGGCTGTGTTAACTGCAAAGTTGATTGTCTTATAGGTCCGGATTTGACAAAAAGTAGCAATGTTTGACAAGATTTTATCGTACAAAAATTGTTATCCTTTTACACAAAGTAAAAAAAACAATTTAAAAAACATGCTACAACTACTCTTGTGTGAAAGGGGCTTACGGTAACCTTTAAACGTGTGACTAATGTTGATTGTAAAGAGGCTGGCAAAGTTGATCAAAGTACTTCTTTTGTTTCATGCTGAAGAGTTCCCTATATTAATGGAAATGAATGAGTATTTGTTTTGAATTGTTATTTTTAGTTAAAGAAGTACCGCTGTGATCTTCGGAAGGCTGTGAATCTTACCATCAACACAATCTCTGACCACTCTGGAACACATCTGTTGAAGAAAATACATCGCCTGAAATCACTGTTGGATGGACAAAGAGTGGAATCATCAGGAAGAAAAGAGTCAGTGTCACAGATTACAGAAGGGAAATCATTTGTTAGGGATCTACTTGCTGAGAAACTGGTGGTATGAAGTATTTTGAAGATAGTTAGTAGCAATTATTGTTAATTTGTTTTGCTTTCATTACAGGACTTTAATAGATTTGGGTTCTTTTTGTAACACAAAACACAATGTCCACAGATTTACATTAAATTTACACCGTTTGAAGATGATGATAGTAGAAAGCAAACCTTAAAATATTTTGAGAAATGAGTAAAACAATGTCATGAAAACACATTTGTAGATGCGAAAATAATTTTCGTCTCATGATCACTGAGATGAAAATTATTTTTGTGACATTCAGGCATGCAACTCTTCTGCGTTTCCGCGAATTCCGCGTTTTAAAAAAACTGATAAGTGCTTTAAAAACAAAATCGTTATTTTTTTTTTTTTTTTTATATACGATGTTTGTTTAGTTTTTTTTTTTTTTTAAGCCTTATATATGCCTGGCAACAACAATGTACAGCTACAAAAATGTAAAATAAGCCTAGTACATACTAACAATGCACCTTAGAGCATGATAAACCTCAACAGTTTCTAGAGTACCATGGTGGGTCTCGTGTCCCGTGGCGTTTCGGATGCTTCGCTCCGCACTTGCGTTGGTGCCTTTGAAAAAAAAAAAAATCTTTTTTTTTTTCAATGGGCAGTTGCATGCCTGGACTTTTTTTAACTCATTTTTCAAAAACTACAGCACCTCAGCAAGTAATATTTTCAAGGAAGCTTTCTACTATCATTATCTTCAAAATGTGTAAGTTTAAGTTAATGTTATCTTATTATTTAATGTAAATCTGTGGACATTGTGTTGTACATGTATGTCCTACAAAAAGTACATAGACCCTTTAAAGCAACTTTACAGAAATACATGTACATGTATTTCACCTCCTATAACTGACAAATGCATTGCCAATGTGCACTGTATTCGTGCCACACTTCACTGAGAGAACAGAACCCTTAAAGTTAGATAATAACCCACACCAGGATCCCTGCAAAGGGTGTCTCTCTATGTAGTTCTCTCTCTATTTTGGAGTCTCCTACAAACAATGCAATGTTTTTTCTAAACAACTGTGCAAACACGCTAGATGTTACTTTAATCACACTCGGCTTATGTCATTGTGATCTTGGATCTTACTAGCAGACATTGCTAAGTACACAATACTAAAGGGCACCATTTTCAAATCAAACAGTTCTTCAGTGCCTAGGGAAGCATTATTGCTACTGATTGCAGAATTCAAACTGGCATCTTGTTACAAGGTACTTTCAGTGGTCAGGTAGTCTGGTGCTTTAAAGTGTTAGGAGTCATCAGGGGTTTTAATAACAGCCGAGTAGTAGGATCCTTTTACCACCTGACCTGGGGGGAAGTGCTGAAGATACAGTGAGTGCTTCACATTATAGGGGAAAATATAAAAATATTCTTTATCCATGATGCAATTATTGTGTCTTTTCCATTGTTATATGTTAAGGAGAATGGACGAGAAAGTGTAGATTCGTGAATAGAATGTATGAGCCGAAGCTGGTATATACCGAATCTACACTTTAGAGTCTGTTCTCCAACTTAAACTATTTTCCCCATTGGTTATGTAACTTTCAATTCAATTCAATATTGGTTTATTTTCATATAAAAATACAAGACCAAATAAAAAGTCATAGACTAATGGCATTTGGTTAACAATAAAATTACATCAAAAATATATGGACAAGTTTACATGATAAAACAATAATATTAAAAATATTACTAGAGTTAAACAGACAAACAGGAATTGGGAAAAGAGCTATAGACATGAGGGGGGATTTGTGGACACAAAATAAAAACAAAACAAGGGAGTTTAAAACAAAACAGCAACATTCTGTAGGCAAGGGAGATTTGGACACAACATGAGCACAAAGGAAATGAAATGGAGCTGTTATCGTGAACTGATTGAGTTAAGCATCTGGAGCATTGAGGGGACTGGCGAGTTTTTGTATCTTTGAGTTTTTATCTGAAGGTATTCTAGTTGCCTGGTGTTTCTTAAAGTATGCTCTGACAAATAATTAGATTTATGTTCTGGGGGAGGAGGTGGCGATGATTATCAGAAATGAGCAGAGATTTGGCAAATTTAAGAACTAGGTGTTTACGCCTTTCATTCAATGATTCAAGTCTAAAAAAATTCAAGTGATCAAGATAAGACAAAATATTCGGATAAGCAATAATACGCAAAGCCCTTTTTTGAACTTGTTCAATGTTATGAGCTTGTGTTTCAGTGATTCCCGATGACCACACAGCAACACCGGATTTGAGTAATGGGCGAATGTATACATGTAGTTTATAAATAACAATGAGGTCATATTAATTTATTAATTTTGTTTTTTTTTACCCATACACCGATGTGTGTTAGCACTGTATACTCAGTACTTTCCCGAGTCCTGTGAAAAAATATCACAGGCATGTTACTCGGGTGGGATTCGAACCCACGACCCTTGCAATTCTAGAGCAGTGTCTTACCAACTAGACTACCGAGGTTGCCTGGCAGCTAGAGGCAGTTCGAATCCTATGTTTTGGCAGCGGGGACCGCAACGATATAAAAAACCAAAATTAATATTCTTTATCCCCGATGCAA
This sequence comes from Asterias amurensis, assembly GCF_032118995.1. Taxonomy (NCBI): domain Eukaryota; kingdom Metazoa; phylum Echinodermata; class Asteroidea; order Forcipulatida; family Asteriidae; genus Asterias; species Asterias amurensis. Next base: position 20,514,666 of record NC_092653.1, on the reverse strand, counting down.
ATTTAACATCTATTATAACAATGAGGTCATTGGCTTGAACTTGATTTTTCTTTAATTTACTTAGTATGTAAAGTCGTCGTGAAGCCATACTGACAATCTGTTGAACTTGTTGGTCCCGTTTGAGATTATTTTGAATGGTAATCCCAAGAAGCAAGTAACAGTTTCAATTAATTGGATTTCTCGATATAAACAACTCTAGTTAGTAAAAAAAGCCATTGAGATAACACATGGTTCTTTTAGCAGATAACACACGGTTCTTTTAGCGACCTTTTGCATAGTGCCTAAAGAGCAATTGCAATGAAACTTTCAGTGATGAAAGGTATGAAAGGTATTTATGCAATTGTCTGCATAATTGCAATGACGTCATAATGACGCCATCACCTGTCACGTGACGTCATCTTAAAGGTGTTGATTTTAAACATTTAAAAATCTTTATCAAATCAGCACAAGAGACCATACATGTATGTTTGTGGGATTGGGTAGAGATAAATTGAAGGTCTTCATTTTATTTTGTGTGCGTGACCTCACATGACCTCTACTTCCGGTCCAAACCGGAAGTGCCTTGTAATTCAAAATTGCCAACAGCTACATGTATGAGCTTGCTTTCAACGACGTTAGTGTCTGGCAAGGGTGGGCAGTTTAACAAAAATACAGATGGCGTCACTAAAACTCTTCAAAATGGACTTTTTGAAGATTTGTGTGGTGAAGTTCAAAACTGACACACATGTTGATTGTCAGGCAGGCATCATATGTGTGAAGTTTCAGATCGATGACATCATTGGGGGGTCACGTGACATGGCATTAAAGGTGCACTTTTTTAACTCTTATAACTCCAGAAGTAATGATGTCATCATGATGAAAAGTGTAGGTTGTTAGATATTGGCGAGTTCTTGTGAATTGTGAAATAACGTCATGATGATGTCATCACATGATTTTTTATGATTGTTTCATTTTTTGCACCTTGAAGTCATTAATTGCTAACTGAACATGGTATATTAAATTAAATTAAATTATGTTTTTAAATAGCCAGGATTGGTCATAACTGCTTTGAATACAAATTCGCTTGAGAATTTTGAAAACGTTATTAATGAAACAGCTAAGCATTTGGGCACAAATGCATTCATGTCTAGTTAACATTGTCGTTTTTGGTGTCTTGGTCTCGGTCTGAGATTGTAAATGTCTCTGTCTCAGAAGGGCTGGTATCCATCTAGGAAGTACTGGTCTCAGAAGGGCTGGTATCCATCTCGGAAGTACTGGTCTCAGAAGGGCTGGTATCCATCTCGGAAGTACTGGTTTCAGAAGGGCTGGTATCCATCTCAGAAGTACTGGTCTCAGAAGGGCTGGTATCCATCTCGGAAGTACTGGTTTCAGAAGGGCTGGTATCCATCTCGGAAGTACTGGTCTCAGAAGGGCTGGTATCCATCTCGGAAGTACTGGTCTCAGAAGGGCTGGTATCCATCTCAGAAGTACTGGTCTCAGAAGGGCTGGTATCCATCTCGGAAGTACTGGTTTCAGAAGGGCTGGTATCCATCTCGGAAGTACTGGTCTCAGAAGGGCTGGTATCCATCTAGGAAGTACTGGTCTCAGAAGGGCTGGTATCCATCTCGGAAGTACTGGTCTCAGAAGGGCTGGTATCCATCTCGGAAGTACTGGTTTCAGAAGGGCTGGTATCCATCTAGGAAGTACTGGTCTCAGAAGGGCTGGTATCCATCTCGGAAGTACTGGTCTCAGAAGGGCTGGTATCCATCTCGGAAGTACTGGTCTCAGAAGGGCTGGTATCCATCTAGGAAGTACTGGTCTCAGAAGGGCTGGTATCCATCTAGGAAGTACTGGTCTCAGAAGGGCTGGTATCCATCTAGGAAGTACTGGTCTCAGAAGGGCTGGTATCCATCTCGGAAGTACTGGTCTCAGAAGGGCTGGTATCCATCTCGGAAGTACTGGTCTCAGAAGGGCTGGTATCCATCTCGGAAGTACTGGTTTCAGAAGGGCTGGTATCCATCTAGGAAGTACTGGTCTCAGAAGGGCTGGTATCCATCTTGGAAGTACTGGTCTCAGAAGGGCTGGTATCCATCTCGGAAGTACTGGTTTCAGAAGGGCTGGTATCCATCTAGGAAGTACTGGTCTCAGAAGGGCTGGTATCCATCTCGGAAGTACTGGTCTCAGAAGGGCTGGTATCCATCTCGGAAGTACTGGTCTCAGAAGGGCTGGTATCCATCTCGGAAGTACTGGTCTCAGAAGGGCTGGTATCCATCTCGGAAGTACTGGTCTCAGAAGGGCTGGTATCCATCTAGGAAGTACTGGTCTCAGAAGGGCTGGTATCCATCTAGGAAGTACTGGTGTCAGTACTGATCTCCTACTGCAAATGTCTCGGTTTTGAACCTCGAGACCCCTTCAGACCTCAGCAAATAATGGTTTTCATGCACAGAAAGCACCTAGGAAACCATTTAAAACTCCTTGGCCTAGAGCTTTTTGTTGATAAATACCACCGTCCGCAATCACGATGTTTCAAACATTATATCATAAACATGCAAAACAACTTCACACGCCACCTGGAACGTCTCATAAACAGAGGTAAATTTAGTTGAAATTTAAACCTTTATATCAAGAAAGATAGACAAATCAAACTTATTTTGTCCCATATCATGAGACCATGTTATGTATAAAATATTGTTTATATTTCAATCAGTATGAAAAATGGGGATGTTGGGAGTGGATTTTCCCCAAAAAGTTGTTCCCGTTGCAATAGATGTGATCTAAACAGATTGATCATCATACTGTGAACAAGTGAATGCACAACAACAGTATGTACGGACTGGACACTCACAATTACTGAAAGGGGTGAGTTTGGAAGCCTTATTATGCATAATGTATTTGACTCTCATTCTTCGATTGAAGGTATTTATACTTATCAAAAGAGAACAGCGTGTGGGTTTGGCAGGGGGTAGGAATGAAGTTCAGATCTTTGCCCAATGCAATTTTTCTGAGTGATAGAAAGATCACCATTGGAGAGGTTTGTTATGAATTGTCCGCTTTGTTTAGCCAAATCTGTTAACAGATTATGTTGTCTCTGTTGGGACAGGGTTGAGCAATGGCGGGAAAGCGTGTAGCTTTTCTTAGGTTTCCTGCGAGTGACTTTCTTTTATTATATTTACGATTAACCATTGTTTATTGTGTAATGAGTATGGGATTTATACAAAATATTAATTACACACAAGTATATTCGCTTAAACTATAGCAAAATATTATTAATTAGGAGACACAGTGCAACATTGGTTTTAATTTTTCTTTGGAAGATGGGGTGGTCTTGAAAAAAAAACATGGTTTTGTTGGGTGGAGAAAGTCAGTGGCCTCTCTTCTTTCTTGTGCTTGTGGCCTTTGCCTGGAAGTTGCTTGGGTCTTGAGAACAAACTAAACAGCTTCATAGCTGTGGTTAGTTCTTCCTCATTTCCTTGAAATGTTTCTTCAGCTTGACAGTGGAACTCTCCTTGGCCTCTGCTAGTCGTTTTACAATGCCTTGTTTTCAAAGTGTCAGCTCCGCAAACGCAACACCAACCTGTGCCTCTAAGGATTTCAAAGACTCCTTGAAAGTTGCCTCGTAGGCGAGTAGTCGGTTAGGGTGTGGTGGTCTTGCCATTGTATGTACATGTATGTGGGTGACATATTGGCTAAAACAAGAAATGTTTTCTGAGCAATATCTCGAGAAGTACTTGTCAACTCTAAACTTGGTTTGTTGATTGGCCTTTGGTTTGTGGATTGGTCTTGTGATCCCCCCCCCTCCCCCATCCCCAGAGATCTGTCGATGTTGGACTACAGGCAAAAACAAATTGTCATTATGGCTAAAACAAAAGAAATGTTGTCTGAGCAATATCTTGTAAAGTAGATTAAAGATTAAAAATATTTATTGTCATGATAAAAAACATGAAATTTGTCTTCCCTGTGTAAAGGAGACTGTATATTACATACGAGAAAGGCATAGCAACAATAGACAACAAGAATAAAAGTACAATTTACAGATATAATACAAATAGTACATGTACATGTGCATGTACAACAAGTACTTGTCATATCAACTCCAAACTTGGTTTGTGGCTTGGTCTTTGTTTGTGAATTTGGTACTGGGATCACCCTATTGCTCTTGGACCCTAGGCCAAACCTTTAGGTCATCATTATGACTAAAACAAAAATAAATGTTGTTTGAGCAATACCTCAAGAAGTACTTGTCATATATCAACTGCAAACTTGGTTGTGGACTGGTCTTTGGATCCACAAGAAGCCCATTGCTTTTGGACCCTAGGTCAAATGTCAAGGTTAATACGGCTTAAACCAAATAAATGTTGCCTTCCCTCCATACTATCCCCTCTGCCTTCCCTCACCCCTCCTCACCTCCTCACCTACAATTATCCTTCCCCAATCATTCTTTCCAGCCTTCTACCCTTTTTTTTTTGAAGGGGGGGGAGGGGGTTAGTTGTAGTGTGTATGAGTGTTTTCACCCAATGGTCTTTCCCACCTACATTGTACAGGGCAGAATAACCACAGCACAGCATTGCACAACACTGGCAAAGATTATTTGTGAAAAAAACACTCATTGCTACATGTATCAAATGTCAAGAAACGGACTGGCTTGCAGGGCATTTGTGTTTTCAAACACGACTTATCTTATATAGGATTTGAGGCATTGCATGGTGAGGTATCAATGTATATTTGGTTTGCGATAACACCATGTGTGTATCTACTTGCCAGGTAGAGTTTGTTCTTAGAGAACTGTCTTGCTTTATTCTACTGCCACAGAGTAGATAATCGGAGGTTCGGGAGACTTCTCAGTTCTGAAAAGAACTGAGTGTTACACACATGGTGTTACCCCAAACCAAATATAAAACGACTTATTTTGTTTCTTAATACTTCTTTCTTCTTCTCAGCGCCCCTTGTCGCCTTACAAAAGTGTCCTTCCTAAGCTCATATGAACTTGAAATTTCACATAGTGTTAGATATAGGAGATGAAACCGCTTCAGTTACGTCATGATGATGTCATTGGGTGTCAAATTACAAGGATTTTAAACATCAATATTTTTAATCTTTTAGATCTTTATTTTTCATTGTGTGTGTGACCTTGCTTGACCTCTACTTCCAGTCGAAATGTTGTAATTTAAAACTGGCAGTATTTTTGCGGGTGATTTCAACGTTGTTGTAGTCGGGCAAGGGTCTGGTTTAAAAAAATAAGACTGATGGCGTCACCAAATTTTGCTTAAAAGGTGCACTTTTTAAAGCTGTGTATCTGGCAAACCAAAAGTCTGACTGAGTTGAAACTTGGTGTACTGTTAGGGGCCCTTCACAATTATCAACATTGTCACGCACGAGCGTACAAATGGTACGCTTTGGGGGGGTTCATGTCACCGTACGCTTTAAACAACAAAATTAATGTTGATATTTGCACTCTGTGATTTTTTCAAAAACTTGACAACTTGAATTGTATGAAGCTGAAACTTCTACAGGTAACTACCAGTAATGTATATACATCTTCATTCACACTAAGCCCAAAATCCTGATCTGCAAAAGTTACAAAAACCCTTTAAATCACATTCATTAAGTGTCTATACATATGTATATAAACTTGTGTGGAAAAAAATTTATATTTTTTTCCGTAAACTTTTAGGGGGGGGGGTATTGAAAAGTGTACTCTTCACTTGTGAAAATGTTGATAATTGTGAACGGCCCCTTAGTAAATGACATTGACTGCTAATAATGACGTCATCTAATTGTTTTTAAAAAAAAACAATTTTTTGGGCAATTTCCACCATTGTACATGTACATATCTTGAGACCAAATGCTGCAATCAACAAATTTCATTTTTCACCAGGCTTGTACGAACACCTTGGTTTGGTCTAAAGACAAACTCTTAATATCTAGAACTTCTTCTACTCGTCCGTGATTGTCTGCTAATAAAATCACACTTCCAAATCTGATATAAAATTGAAACTTCACATGTAGTTTACTTTGCAAATGAAATTACTATGAAACACAGCCAACACCTACGTAAATTTGTTTACGTTTCGACTAGTATCACTAGTCATCCTCAGAACGGTGCACCACCAGTCAGTTGGTGGCGCTGTTTCCTGCTACGGCCACTGGATGGATTGCTTGTGTCCTCCCCCGGGGTGGAACTTAGGGTATGAGGGGTCACATATAGTGAATATTCAGTAAGAGATGAAACTCCCTCAATTACATCATGATGATGTCATTAGGTATTGAACAATAATAATTCAAAGCTTATTATTTGAAAAAAATCATAACTCCTGAACCTTGCTATGAATTTTTAAAGTTCATACATCATGGAAAGGGCATTGAACACTGAACAATCATAGGTAACCTCATTTGACCCTGACTTCCTGAACATTTAAAACAATAACTGCTGATAAGTTCATCACAATTTTTACATCAGATTCTACAGTGTGAGTCAAAAAGAAGTTGATAGAGATCAAAACCCAATAACTAATGTATAAACAAGCATTCTTTCCTGCTTATCTGAAGAAAGAAAAAAAATCAAAGCACTTGAGAGAGTGCTGGTTAAATGTATACTTTACTGAATCTTTGAGTGTCATTTGTTTGTTTGTTTGGGTTGTTTGTTGGGGTATTTCCTGGTCTTCGTTTGACTTGCCCTGTATATCAGTAAGCATGCTAAAACTTTTGCACAGATATGAAACAAATTTGACCTCAATTTCATGTCAACTTTGATGTTAAAAAGCCTCATATCTATCGACTTGCACTTCCTGTGTATAATTCCAAAAGCAGTTTCTGTTGATCAGAATGAGGCCTGATTCTATGCATAAACGTAATGTGAATTTTATTTTTACTCTGCATGAACAGAAACAAAGTGATGAGCAGGTGTCTTCAAACCATGATTCTGCGTTTCCAAATGCAGCTGTTGCTGTTGCATTGTGGTGTGATTTTCCAGAAATCGGAGAGCTTATTTTGGCTCACTTCTACCTCAAGTGTCCTTTCTTAGTACCCTACAACATCACCAAGGGTCAGCAGCAATCAAATGAAGACTATTATAAGTATGTAACCACTAAATACTTTCGTTTACATGTCGAATTTTACAAACCATAGTGATCCAGCAGTCCAGTACACCAGATTCAAGGGTGTTTTTTCTCTCATTATTATCTCGCAACTTCGACGACTGATTGAGCTCAAATTTTCACAGGTTTGTTATTTTATGCATATGTTGAGATACACCGAGTGAGAAGACTGGTTTTTGACAATTACCAATAGTGTCCACTGTCTTTAACACTCATGAGTCCAGATTAACTCATGGCAAACTTGCCTTCTCACACTCTGCTGCTGAACTTTGGAACAATCTCCCAATTAATATCCGTGAATCTTCTTGTGTTACTCTTAAGAAAAAAATTAAAACTTATCTCTTTCCTAAAATAGTAGATTAATGATGTGTTACAAGCTAGTTTTAATTCATCCTTTTCTTTGTTATGCGCTTTGATCATGTTTTGGAAAAGCGCATTATAAATACCTTTTTTATTATTATCATTAATGCATGGGACTCTATTCAAAACCATGAAGTTACATGTACATGTACATGTAAATAGGACACAAACAATCTACAAAAATGTAGTCGCTTAGATTTTAAAAAGCTTGCAATTGTGCAGTTAGAACTGAAGTAGTTTAAGGTAACAACCATGGGAGGGCAAAATGTTTCTTCAGAGTACAAACTGAGATTAGATTAAGTTTTCAAAAAGTATGATAATCTTTGGGAGAATGCTGAATCATCGCAGGTGCAAGAGAATAATAGAAAGAAGAAAAAAAACTTGTCGCACAAGCTGTGTGCCTTCATTGATCAGATGCTTGAATTTGAGACCTATATCTTATGAGAAATTACTTCTTTCTCAAAAACTGCATTACATCAGAGGACCCGTTTCACACAATGTTTTATACTATCAACAGCTCTCCATTGCTCCTTCCCAAGTATGTTTTTTGCTGAAAATTACCAATAGTGTCCAGTGCCTCAACAAGTAATATTATTCATATGTGGTTTGTTTATAGATCTCTTGGGTACAACTATGCGAGTGATGGGACTATAGAGAAACAAGACAAATACTTGAAAAGAATGTCTGGATTTATGCGCCTCTACGCAGCCATAATGGTAACACAAACTGTGAAAAACTCCTCTCAGGTAACAGCCTCAGCATTATATAACTAGCCTTTTTATATCATTGAATCGCCAATAGTAATAGTAATCGTATTTATAACGTGCCTTTTGCCAAAGAATACAAAGCACCAGCCGTCGATTTCACAAAGAGTTAGGCCTTGTCTCATCTCGAGTTAGGACGAGTAACTCGTCCTAACTTAGGATTAATCTTAAGGTCTGCATGCTACAATGCAGGGTTGGGACTCGTCCTAAGTCCTAAGATTAGTCTTAAGTTAGGAAGAGTTTTGTGAAATCGACGGCAGGTATTATTACTGCAAGGAGTGGGACGAAGTTTGAGATATAAGACCTAATCCTTAGCATGTATGGGTTACAAGGTGCTGTGGCACAAAATGCTGCCAATCCAGCCAGGAACATTCGCATGAACCCTTCTCTTTTCGATTAGTGCACTGGGTTCATTTACATGTCTTTATACAACACATGGGACCAAAAGCTTTACGTCCCATCCGATGAACGAAGTAATGGTTAGGTGTCTTGCTTGAGGACACAAGTGTCACGGCTCGGGATGATTGACTTAATTGTGTCTTAAGATGCCAGAAGGCACAGCTTGGACAAAGATTATTGGCTATCTGAAGACAAATATGAATTTTCAATTGGCAGGTATTTTATGTACAAGGTGCATATCAGTAACATGTGTTAAAGGCATGTTTCTTCAATGTGTATGAAAATATCAGGAACAAGGATTTTGCTTGGATTACCTAAAATCAGATCTTAGTACTGTGGAATCTCGGGACATTTTGGGACACAACCCAACAGAGAAAAACAATTCAGTTGGAACATGCTCAATTGGAACATGTCTGAAATGCTAAATTTTATCTGGATATTCTGCAGCCGATTTGACAAAACTTTACGCAATTGCGTAAGTCCACTTGCGCACTGTTTATGGCGTAAATTGCTTCACTCATTCATGTTTAGAGTTTCACTGATTTCACAAAAGTTACGCCACGTCTAAAAGTGTCACAAGTCTGAAAGTTTCGGCCACAAAAATGGCGCAAGTTAGGCACACAATATGGATGTCGTTGGTACTGACTTATTAATAATAATAATAATAATAAACAATCCCTGGATGTCGAGGAAGATGTTCTCCATAGAATAAGCAAAGTTTTAGGGTTAAGGTAGCTGGTGCCTAAGGTGACTCAAAAGTCCGATCCGTGAGCCACATACTCTCAGGCAGATGTCACAGGTTGTAGTTATTGGGAGGGTTGGACCATGGAGATGTCTCTCACGTTTCCTCTCCTTTCTCTGCTGACGCTTAGCTGTTGCCTGAGCTAGTCCATTCATTTCAAATTTAGCCGTGCCTCTGTGCAACAGTTGCCTCCATGATGCTCGATCTGCTGTCAGGTCCTCACAGGAAGCAGTATTGATACTTAAAACATTTGTAGCGATGCCTTTAGGGTGTCTTTATAGCGCTTCCGTTGTCTTAAGCTGAGAGCAGAGTACTTTTTTAGGAAGGCGCTCGTCTGACATCCTTACGCAATGGCCATCTCAGCTGGTGTTTGATGATCATAGCTTCAATGCTGGTGGTTTTTGCTTTAGTGAGAACACTTGCAGTGGTGCGGCAGTCTTCCCATTTGATGTTAAGAATCCTTCTGAGGCAGCGCTGGTGGTAGCGTTCCAATGTCAGCAGGTTTCTGCGATATGTAACCCAAGTTTCACAACAGTACAATAGCGAGGGGATTACAACAGCACTATAAACAAGAAGTTTCGTGTGAGTTCGTAGATCATGATTATTGAAAATACAATGCACATTTCATTCTGTGATGAATCTCGTTATCGCTGTTGGCTTTTTGGGAAAGGTGACTGTCGAGATAGGCAAAATGCTCTACATTTTCAAGTTCTTGTCCACCAATGAGGATTTTAGGAGCAGGTGAGAGTTGACCAGGAACAGGTGTATGAGGCACCTTAGTTTTGCTAATGTTGAGAGACAGCCCCAGACGTTTGTTAGCATCAACAAAGAGGTTTAGAGTGGATTGTAAGCCAGCCTCGGAGTGTGCAATTGCACAATCAACCGTCCAGTTGGTTTGAAATCAGAGTTTTCCTTCTCCTAGGTGGGCTTACGAGCCATATCTACCCGGAGCCATCTGGTTTTAAGGCGCCAGAAGCCCGCCTTCACACCTCTGCCCGCAGATTGATATTTCGGATCGGTGTATGAAGCCGGGCAGTAGGAGTTTGATTAGGAGAGGCTATTTGAGGTGCTGTGTGACAAGTGGCTCAGTACTCAACACAAACCCAGTCATTCCTAATCCTTTGACCCCGTTCCTCTAGTACTTGGCAGGTAGAACAAGTTCCAGCAGCATACTTTTTGATTCGTGATTTTGATTGTTATGTGATACTAGAAATCGTTGCGCGAAGATTAACTACGTTGTGAGAGTTCTAAGGCGATGCTGTATAGGCGCGGGCGTTGTGATACCAAGATACACCACTGAAACAGTGAATTCAAATTTGAAGTGAATATTTATTGATGAAAAACTACTTTTCTCACCCCTGTTTTACAGAAACCCGATGTCGTAGTAGCTCCTAACTTTCCCAGTGCTGTCTATGTCACATGAATTGTACTTACATGTACTCTAAACTTGGTGATTTTTATTGTTCAGGGGATCTCCATATTTTACGGCAAAATTACGGAGCCCGATGTTCGCCCTGTTCACTGGCCAAGTATCAAGTGTCACCTATTGCGCAAGTAAATAAACTGCACTCTTGCAATAATAGTTTGCTTGGGTAGGTTACGTTATTCATGGGGCAGTGACGACGGTTCAGTGTTTCCCGAAATATATTTCCTCTTCCTTTTAGCGGGAAAAAAAAATAATCAGCCATTGGTTTACTCCACTTCATGGACTCCCTTACCTGTTGAACTTACAATTGCATATTATTTGCCCTAGCTTTCAGTACAGCGGCCTCAATTCCCTATGCCTGTCCCCATGGGGTCACCGTGGTGAAGTGGTTAGACTGCAGGACTTACTATCATGAGATTGTGGGTTCAAATCCCCCAGCTAACCGCTGATTTTACAATGACTAGAATAAATGTTGTTGTCTAGTTAATGAATCACAATTTCTTGATTTTTGTAATTCATAATCATAGACGTTAAACCAATGTTTGTAGGAGAGAGATTGTCTGTTGCCAGCTTGGTGTTTATATCCCTTGTGGAAGTTTGCCGAGTTCCCTTGATGGGAAGATCATTCAAACAAACAACAATAATGTGTTTGATAATTCAACCTCTTTTTCTCTATTGTTTGACCTGAACGGACGTGTTTTGGATTTCTGTCTTCGAACATATTGTAAAAGACTCTCTGTTACTTTGTAAAGGACAAGAGTATGCAAAGGTTGTATCGTCTTTACTATTAATTTATCTTGACTGTTTTGTTTTCTTCGCTCGTAAGATAAGAAACTTCTGCAGATTCCACCAGGAGAGATATTTCTGTTTCCTTTACATGCTTTCCGGACATGCTTTCCGTGCCTTTGGCTCCTGGTATTATTTCAGATGCTAATGCTAGGGCTGCACCTCTCGGGCCTCCAGTCCCTACGCTTAATGATGCAATCTTACTGGACACACTTTCCGGGCCTTTTGCTATTCAGACGTGCTTGTTATGGCTGACCCACCGGGGCCTTAAGTCTCTAATCCAAGCATTAAAAAGCACAAGAAGGATAAACCTACACCACATAAGGCCTCTATCTTCAGGTACCTTGGACCCTGCTACTCCAACCGCTCTCTCCAGGGCTCCGGTTTCTGAAGTGAGACCTAAAAGTTGTATTTCCTAGCCTGTCAATCTAACCAGGGCAGACGAAATACAGTGGGCCAGGTCAAGGTCAAACTGCGCCAAAATAGGCAACTGGTGATTGTTTCAAAAATCAGTACTTCCATTTTGTTATTGTTCTTAATAGTCCAGGGGTATGTTAAAAGAAAGAATTAATGAAAAAAATCTCTTCAGGAACAGTCTTAAACCTTCAGGAACAGTCTTAAACCAAATTTGGTTGCGACTTTTTGCCACTTTGGAAGTAATTCAATTTTGAAGTTGTATACCCCTAGGAGAAACGCCCGTTTTGACTCAACCACCTGTAACGACTCGTGCGTGTGTCAGCTGTCATTTTTCTCTGTTCAGCATCAAAGAAAGACCACCATTTATGAGTACCGCTTTTAGAAACCCTTATGAAAACACACTTTGCATCACAAAAATTTGTTCACAAACTGTTTCTTTGATATGCCTAGATTTAATTGAAGAAAAAAAAATGAACAAAACGCGCATTAGTAGTTATTAAACTCTTGCCGACCAATCACGATTCAGGACTAAGATGAGGCCATAGACCTTAAATTTATAATGAGAAGAATAAAAACACCATGTCTACTTCACTCTACTTACCGGTAGAGTCGAATTACTAATTTGCATATTCCCTATGTCGCGAGGCAATAATGCTAAGACTTTCACACACACACAATAGCGCCCTCCACCGTCCTACCCACAACGCCCCGCGACATGCCTGCCACGGAGTCATCCTCTTTTCTCTTAGCCGCGAGTGGGTAAGCACGTAATAAATCTGTTTCCAACAGTTCACCCTTTTTGTGATAAAATAAAAACGCCTTATCCTTTGCTGAGAGCTTTTATAAAGATTAGAAGTTGTAGAGTTATAGATTGTTATTGTAGAGAGTTTGAGAAATAAAATAGTTTGATTTCTTTGAGTTAAATTATGAGTAGTGTAAAGAAATTGGGGAGGGCTTCGACTGTCAATACTGGGGTTACGTCCGTTCCCCCGGGACAGTCGGAGCTCTCGGAGGGCTGCGCCAGCGACACTCCGTTGCCTGGCTCGCAGTCCCTCAACCGGCCCCCGCAGCCTCAGTCGGCTGCGTCGGTCAGTGGACCCACCGATCAAAGAGGGGATGCTTCCTGCTCCCCCTCTTCGGTCAGCATGCGTGGGTCAACCCAATCGAAGGTCAAACGCCCCGGCAAGGCCCAGGGCAAAGGGTGGCTCCATTCCGGAGCTCACCGCCCGCTCTCCCAGCACCGCCTTGGGGTCTCTGAAGCCAGAGGGCATCCCCCCTCCACACAGCTCAGAGTACACGGCCCGCACCGACCACGTGGATTCCCCCACGACGGTCGGTGTGTCGGTCTTTTACGAGGTTATCCAACCCGACGGCAACCGGCCACCCCAAATGGGCTGATTCATATTATCGGTTCCCCGCCGGGGATTTTGATAAATATTTTGACCCCGGTCCTGCCGGACTTCGCGTCGGACAAACTGGCCGCGGACAGGGGGTCATCCTCCTCCAAACTTCCTTTTGCCGACAAAGCGCGGGGGAAAATGGAGGAGGTAATCAGGAAAATGGACTCGGCGTCTCCCTTCGGCATGCGCACATCGTCCTTCTTGCTTCTCTTGTCCGAATACCTCACGCTGGCTGATATGATGGTGGCGGCCCTCCATTGTCTGGATAGTGGGCTGCGCACCGTCCTGGATCAATTTACAAGAGTCTCTACCCTAGCAACTTCGGCCCGTAGGGTGAATGTCCTAGATGCATTGTTCCTTCCGTCTGTAGGTGCACGCAAGCAGCTTGATGCGCTCCCCAAACGGGACGGGACCTTTTTTCGGGGCAGTTCCAAGAATCTATGGAGGCTCACCCAGGACCAGCAGCGACCCAGTCAGGTCGCGGCTTTCGTGCGTCCGCCCCCCGGCATCTGGGGGCGTGGCGGAAGTGACTTCCCTGTCTCCAGGCAACCTCCCGCCGACGGACCTGTGGGAGGCCGCCTTCAGGAATTTTTGGGGTTCTGGGCTCAGATTACGTCCGACAGTTGGGTCCTCGAGACGATCGAGTGCGGCTATGACGAGGACCCCCCCCCCTTACCTACACGTTCCCATTAGGGCTGAACACCCCAAATTTCTGCGCTTCCTCTACAACGGAATGCTATACGAATTTGTGGTGCTCCCCTTTGGTCTGTCCACCTCCCCTCGGGTTCTCACCCAAGTGGTGCAGGCGATCAGGGCAGCACTTCGGAGGCGAGGACTGCTGATTTCCCAATACCTCGTCATGGCTAATCGTGGGCCGATCGCGGGAGGCAACAGACGCGGCGCTGATGATTCTTTGACGCCTCACGTCCAGCCTGGGGTTCCTGGTAAACACCAAGAAATCGCACCCGATCCCCTCTCAGGTGCCCACCTTTCTCGGTGCGGCTCTCGACCTTCAAAGGGTTCTGGCCCGCCCTTCGGCGGAACATGTACAGAACCTGTGTCAGTGCGTTGCCCTTTTCCCTTCGGGCTACGGTGGCCCCGGCGGTGGCTTGGCTCAGATTACTGGGCCTTATGGCCAGCATACCATGCTGGCCATATCTGATCGATTTTTGCAGGCTGAAGATGAGGCCTATCCAGCTCCATCTCCTCTCCTACTTCCGGCCCATTCGTCATTCAGTCAACCTCTCGGTGCCTACCACGCCTTGGCTGACCCCCCACCTCCAATGGTGGGTGGAGGACGCCAACCTCACACGTGGTCGAGTGTTCCGCCCTCCCCGATCGTTAGCGACCGTCGTCACCGACGCGTCTCTGTACAGTTGGGGGGGCCACCCCTGACCCCCTCCAGATAGCGGGGGTCTGGGCCCCGGAGCACCACTCAACCCACATCAACGTCCTGGAAATGCTGGCAGTCCGAAATGCCCTCCAGCACTTCCGGACACAGTTAGAAATGGCAGGCCGTCCTGGTGCGCTCCGACAACGCTACAGTGGTAGCGTATATCAATCACGAGGGGGGCACCCGGTCGGCCCGGCTGTGTGCACTAGCCTGGGACTTAATCCACTGGTGCATACAGCAGGGGATCGCCCTGTCGTCGGTGTACATCCCAGGGAAGGAGAATGTCACGGCCTACGCTCTTTCCCGGGGCTGGATCGTCCCGACAGAGTGGTCCCTCCGGCCCTGTGTGGCCCAGTCGCTCTTCCTGCTAATCGACCGGCCTCATGTGGATTTGTTCGCCTCTCGGACGAACAATCAACTGCCGATCTACTGCGCCAGGGGTCCCGACCCCGGGGCATGGCGGATCGACGCTCTGACTATGCGATGGGAGGGGCTGTTGGCATACGCCTACCCGCCCATCTCCCTCATTCCACGGGTGCTGACAAAGGTTTGGGATATAAAGATAATTAAAACCACTTTTTAAATCTAGTAATTTCACAAAAAATACAAAATATAAAAAATGTATTCGTATCACGTTTCAAAATTTTTGTTTTAAATAATTACAAATTATGACAGCAACATATTCAGTTAAGCTTTTTGAAGAACACAAAATCCACCATTGTGCACATTGCACCATCATGGTTTATGAGGCAATTTACTTAAGTCTACAACGGTAGTTACTGGTAAAAGTTGAGCCATTATGTCATGATTGTTCCCGTCCGTTGAACCTCCCTGTCATGCCTGCGATCATAGTTCTGCGTTGTTTTATGAAAAAAGGATCATGATTAAAAATGGCCGCTGCATTGCTTTTTTTTTTCAACCGGTTTCAGGCAACAGTCGTTGATTTTGTGTAATAAATAAAAAGTTGCGCATCTATGACAAATTTCGTGCACGTTACATGTACGTTGCATACCATTACGACATGTTTTGCAATACTTTTGTGAAATCAGCTACAGTTCATTCTGTCCGCAACAATAATTTAGGCTTTACAAACTCCTGGTCCATCTCACATTATTTTATATAAAAAAATTGCCATTTTTAGGATATTTTAGTGCTTGTATCTCAACATATGCTTAAAATAACAAACCTGTGAACACATTTGGTCGTCGAAGTTGCGAGATAATAATGAAAGAATAACACCCTTGTCACACGAAATTGTGTGCCTTTAGATTTTGGATTTTTATATCTCGAAATCAAATTCGTGGAATATTGCGTTTTTAGGCAAGGTTTTTTTAAAATAATTATTTTGAGCAATCACCACTTGCAGTGGACGCTATTGGTAATTACTCAAAATAATTTTTAGCAATGAACCTTACGAGGTTGATAGTATAAAACATTGTGAGAAACGGCTCCCTCTGAAGCGATTTAGTTTTAGAGAAAGAAGTAATTTTCCACAAATTTGATTTCGCGACCTCAGATTTAGAATTTGAGGTCTCAAAATCGAGGATCTGAAAGCACACAACTTCGTGTGACAAGGGTGTTGTTTCTTTCATTATTATCTCGCAACTTCGTCGACCAATTGAGCTCAAATTTTCACAGGTTTGTGCATTTTTTTTCTTATGACAGTGCTGTCAATGTTTAAAATAAGTTAGCTTTTGATCTTCAAATATGCATTTGTTGTTTGGATGATCAAACCATCAAATGAAAAACTAAAATCATACATTTCATATTATTTTTGTTTTTCTTTTTTGGCATTATACTGGTAATGATGCAAATGATGAGGAACTAATTGTCTGACTCATTTCCTTTATAACAATTGATTCCTTTCAGCACCCATATGGTATTGACCACGCATGGCAATGGTTGGCACGGTTACTAAATTTGCAGCCACAGCCGGATATCACTGCTACCATGCTTTTTGATTTTTTAGAGGTAAGTACTGGAGCTGCTGCTTAAAAATTAATGTTTTTATTTTAGGCACTCGACACTTCCATTTGTTTATCAAACTTGTTCCAATGGTCCCCAATTTAACACTCACTTTGAATTAAATCATTATCTCTCCTTCAAAAATTTAAGAAAAAAATAACTGATGGACAAATTATTTACAGCTCTGGTTATTTTCGTCCAAAAAGTTTAAATGTTAACTGCATTGACCAGCCTTCTCACTTGGGGTCTCAACAAATGCACAAAATAACAAACCAGTGAAATTCGAACTCAATTTGTTTGTCAAAGTTGCAAGTAAATAATGGAATAAAAAAACACTCTTTTCACATGAAGTTGTGTCCTTTCAGATGCCTTATTTGGGACCTCAAAATCTAGTTCTGGGGTCTTAATGTCAAATTCGTGGAAAATTACTTCTTTCTCGAAAACTATTTAACTTAAAAGGGAGCCGTTTCTCACAATACTATCAACAGCTATACATTGCTTGTAACCAAGTAAGTTTTGATGCTGACAATTATTTTGAATAATTACCAATAGTGTACACTGTCTTTGAATCGTGATTAATTCAAAAAAAAATCTAAGATGTTTTTTAATTTAAAGGAACACGTTGCCTTGGATCGGTCGAGTTGGTCTTTGAAAAGGGTTTTGTGACCGTTTGTTATAAAATGCATATGGTTAGAAAGATGATGTAAAAGTAGAATACAATGATCTACACAAATATGCCTCGAAATTGCGTGGTTTTCTTTTTACATTGTCCAATAACACGGTCGGCCATTTATGGGAGTCAAAATTTTGACTCCCATAAAAGGCAGAGCGTGATAGTTCGCGACGTAAAAAGAAAACCGTGCAATTTTGAGTGATACTTGTGTGGAACATTATATTCTACTTTTAAAACATCTTTCTAATCATATACATTTCATAACAAACGGTTTCAAACGCTTTTTATAGACCAACTCGTCCGATCCAAGGCAACGTGTTCCTTTAAGTTTTATTTTCAAATGGCTGCGATCTTGACAAATAATAATAATAATAATAATAATAATAATAGTAATAATGAAAACTTATAAAGCGCCAAAGTCCGCCTAAAAGATGCTCAAGGCGCTTCACAAAGAAACAATTTAAAAGCAAAGGTTAAAAAAACACTATTCTAAGTAATTAATTATTAACAAACCAAAAATATACAAAAACAGCAAACACACTGAAAAGTATAAAAATGAACCAACGCTAAAACCTGGACCAGCCAGAAGCAGTTGTAAGCTAAAAAAATAACAATATTGAGTAAACTTAAACCAAACAGTACACCAAAACCTGGAAAGCAGTACAAACATTTAAAAAACAAGTGGGTGTACAAAAGGGTTTTGAAGGAAGCCAGAAGCAGTTCTAAGAAAACAAATGAGATGGTGGTAGTTGGAGTTGACACAGATGATAATCTAAAGGTATAAACTGGTTAGCGGATTTTCAGTTTTATACCTAACTGGGTTTTCTGAGTATACATGTACAGTGCTAACACACATCGGTGTATGGGTAAAAACCAAAATTAATATTCTTTATCTCTGATGCAAATTTAACATCTCTAATATTGTTGCGGTACTCGCTGCCAAAAACATAGGATTCGAACTGCCTGTAGCTACCGGGCAACCTCGGTAGTCTAGTTGGTAAGACACTGCTCTAGAATTGCAAGGGTCGTGGGTTCGAATCCCACCCGAGTAACATGCCTGTGATCTTTTTTCACAGGACTCTGAAAAGTACTGAGTATACAGTGCTAACACATCGGTGTACAGGGTATGGGTAAAAACCAAAATTAATAGTTGGGTTTTTCGTTTTATGAAAAGGTCTGTGGAAACACTCTTGCTGCAGTGTATGGTAAGCAGTTTTTTAAGCTCCTGCAAGTACTACAAACAAATTATTTCCCAAAGTAAGTATTTGTTTCTGATGTTTTTATGTAGTCAGTGCTTGTTATAAAAATATTCAAGGTGTACAGTGTACCAATATACTAATAATGATACAAGTGATGTACCATTAAAAAAATATATAGTCGTTTGACCTTGTGTAAAACTTTTTTGAGAGAAGTGCAGGCTCCGAGAGCTACAAGTCATCTCATTCTAGCAAAGTCGTATTTATTTGCAAGGTGTTATTTTCCATGTAAAGGGTTCCCAAAAGTATGCTTTAAAGGATTCGGGCACTTTTTTCAAAATGTTCACAGATTTACATTAAGCTTACAGGGTTTGAAGATATTGAAAGTGGAAAGCTTCCGTTTAAATATAACTAAGTGAGGGTCTGTAGTTTTGAGAAATGAGTAAAACAAGTCACAAAATAATTTTCGTCTCAGGAAGACGTAAATTATCCCATTAACCAGTTATAATCATAGCATAACTGGTCAATACGTTTTTACATGCTAAAACTGAGACAAAAATTTATTGGTTTTACTCATTTCTCAAAAACTACAGCATCTCAGTAGGTAAAATTTCAAGGGAAGCTTTCTACTACATGTATCATAATCTTCAAACTGTGTAAGTTTAATGTAAATTTGTGGACAATGTGTTTTGAGTTAGGAAAAAGTACATATACCCTTTAAGAGACATTTCGGTTTTTGATGTGAATAGTGCTATAAAAATAATATTGCAATGTTGTTATTGTTACAATGACATTCCGCTGCTTATATCTTATAGTAAGCTGTGGGTGTGATCCTTGGGTTAGCTCAGTTGGTATTGTATCGGCACATTAATCCAAAGAACTGTGTCAAAGTATGTTAGGTTGTTTCGTGATCATCTTTCTTGCTCAACGAGTAATAAACAAAACATGCGACTTCTGTTTGACCTTATTTACTGATTCCAATCCGAACTGTGAGCTAAAGTTACAATTTTAAGCAATTTAACAAATTTTACATGATCAGCGGGATAGAAAAACTATAGTCAGTTAGTCTCCACAATAAACGAAATGCAAACCATAAAGATAAACACCTTATTTATTTGTTTGCTGAAAGGATTGAAGCAGTGACTCCTAATGGATCTGGGGGACCAGTGACAAGACTAAAGACGTTTCTTGAGGTGGGTGTGGTTATTTACGAACATTCTGAACCCCATCTTAGCGAGTAAAGGAATTTTATTCTTGGTTTTTCTCTGTAAATATTCTATATTTGCAAGTAACGTGTCTATTTGTGTAAGAAAAACTCCAAGATGTGCCTCTAGATCGAGCTGCAAATTTCTAGACCGGTTATCTGGTCAGATCATTCAATTTCATTAGGCCGCAAGAATCATTCAGTTTCTTAAAAGCCAAAAGCAAGACCTTTCCAACCATTCAATTTCATGAGCAAAATGTTTGCATTCAAGTTCTGAACCAAAGCTAACTGCGCCAATAAAGTATCTAAACACTTACAAATGGTCAGATATATCGGAACCTGAAATAGTATGCCAAAAAATAACTTTTCATTTCGATTGACCGTTAATTTCTGCACATTTTGACACCTCTTGTGTTGCGTTACGATGTTGTTAGGTGGAGCTGCTAGTGGCATTGTCTACTGATTCTTTGATTGTTGACTTTTGTTTGTCGTGCACCATGGCTGTGCCAGTAACTGTCAAAGGCTTTTGTTCGGGTAGCGCTTGCTCCATTGCTTTCAACAAGTGCGCTGGGAATGGTGGGGCTTTGTCCTTAATGACTTTAAGCCCCGCATCTATTATAGGATCGCTTGTTAGTTGGGTGGCAGGTTGCATAATAGGAGTTTGGTGTGGGGCTATTGTGGGCTTATTATCTGATGACGCAGCCTGCATAGCAGGAATTCCGAATTGTGGCACGGGACCATGAGGTTTTGTATTACCTTGAATTAGATCAGTTAAGTGGCTTTCTGACATCTGTGACTGGATCTTTAGGTCTTTAATGACATTTGTTATTGCATTTGTAAACTGCGCCAATAAAGTATCTAAACACTTACAAATGGTCAGATATATCGGAACCTGAAATAGTATGCCAAAAAATAATTATTTATTTCGAGTCACCGTTAATTTCTGCACATTTTGACACATCTTGTGTTGCGCTACGATGTTGTTTGGTGGATTTATGGACACTTGAGTGGCTTAAGGTCAAATTTCAAAAGTTGCAAAAACCCCTGTTCAAGCTAAATCGTTGTATTGTGACGAGTAAGATCAGCGTTTCTTTTGCCCGCCCTTTATAAATGATTTGTTTTTGTCGCATGTTGGATAAATCGGTTGCGATGAACATGCAGCATTAATTGTCAGTAACCAAGCAGAGGGGCCAAAGATGGGAGGCATACATCATATGGGTTAAGAGCCAGATTCCCCGATATGGTAAGACAGAGAAAGGTGTTTCAAGATAACAGGAAAGATGGCTCAACTGACCAAACGGGAAAGGGGACGGATCGTTGATTTGATAGAAGCCAGTATGTCGAATCGAGCTGCAGCTCATCAAGTTGGAACGTTATCAGCGACGGTCAGTAAATGGTGGAATCGCTACCAAACTCAGGGAAATGTGGACGACCTGCCAAGGAGTAGCCGTCCGAGGGTGACTTCTGCGAAGAAGAAAGTGAACAAGTCCATCTAGCCTGACGCCACTCTTGAGGGATTCCGACGCATCCTGATCAGGAAATGGCAAGGGAATGACCAGGGACAGATCAGAGGTCTCATTGGGAGTATGAGAAGACGACTCCTTGCCGTTCAGGACATTGATGGGGGACACACCAAGAATGGAGGACAGTATATCAGCAGTTTTAGAGTTAAAGATACGGCAATAAATTTCATGGTCAAAAAAACAAAACGAGTGTGTGTCTTCTGTCTTGATTTTGTCTGTGTGTGATGCTTAGGAGAGTTCCCTTCTGGAATTGGGGTGAATAGGGGCTTTTGCAACTTTTGAAATTCGACCTCCAGCCACTCAAGTGCCCATGAATCCACCAAACAACATCGTAGCGCAACACAATAGGTGTCAACATGTGCAGAAATTAACGGTGAATAAAAATGAATAATTATTTTTTTGTATACTATTTTAGGTTCCGATAAATCTGACCATTTGTAAGTGTTTAGATACTTTATTGGCGCAGTTTATTTTCCATCATTATTTTGCCTAATTCACTTAGCAAGAAGTGTTATGGGGTCAACAGTTTCTTTGTGCTTTTCGGGTCCCCCTGTTCAGAACCGTTAAGTGGAAGGTCGGGCGTGTACGCAATTGAAATTAGCCCCTTTTCATGTAATTCATTGAGTTTGGTTTGGAGGGCTGGGGACTGGAAAATCGTTTATAATTACTGTTCCCTTCTTAGTTCTAAGTGAAACTATTAGTTCTGCAAACTTCACTCCAATACCCGGTACAGTAGTCAGCTGTTTTACAGTAGCTTTGTTAATACAAATGGCCGTGGTCTTAGAAAATTAAGAATAATAATACTCGACAAATTGGTTTGAAATCTGCTATATGGAATGGTTCAATACCGTATCACTCGCTTGATACTGCCAGCGCTACTGTTTGGAGTGCTGCTCAACAGCTTGACCTGACTAGCAGTACAATAATATTTCAAATAGAAAATGACACACTTTGTGAAAAGACAGATTTTTTTCCCTTTCTTTTAAGAATGCATATCGTAGCTCGCTTGGATTATAGCAGACTTCTATCGGATTTATACAATACAAACAATATATTAAATTCTTAACAAATCTAACAATATGAGTTCTAGAGCAAAACAAATATATCCCTGTAAATGTAAAGTAGAAATACAGCAAATTCAACAAACTGCCGGACTTGCCGAGTTTGTATGAATATGGCCGAAAATTAAAACGAAACGTTTAATATCTGGCGGGGGGGTGCACACACGGTAGAATTCCACCGTGTGGGTATACCACGCCCTTTATTTAAGCAAAAGGTTCTCGATTATACATGTTTTTCCGAGAAATAACAATTTAGTATTTTTTCCCCAAGTTTTTGTCATTTTCTCCAAATTTATCTATGAAAATGCACTGACCAATTAGTCCTCGTCGCCAATGTTGTATCTACATGTAGGTATATTTACCAAAGTCCTCGGCTGGAGGGGCGAGTCACACACTATTGCTTCCCAACAGGGGTAGAATACACTCAATAAACCGAGGCAAACACTCGGTGGATTCTGGAACACGACTGACTCGTGGCTTGGTCGTCCTAGTGCAGCGGCCAAGCCTTCGTCATGCGCGGATGGTTTATTACGTAACCAAGCTCACTACATCATTAATAGATCATGAATCTGGTCTGGCATTAAGCTGGTTCGATCAGTTAGAGTTTCATCTTGTTCTAGTACCGCTTTGGTTTTTTGGCATGTTCATTGGTCGGTACATTAGTGAAAAGAGATTTGACATCAAAACTCACTAAAATACCGGATATAAGAGATGTTAAATTTGCATCGGGGATAAAGAATATTAATTTCTTTTTTTTTTTTACCCATACACCGATGTGTGTTAGCACTGTATACTCAGTACTTGGGAAAACACTGGATGTTTGTAATTCAATTCCCTTGATAATATACAAGTGGGTGTAAAAGCTTAGTCAAGTGTTGGACAAGGTTGTTGGTAGGGGAACCTTGAGAGGAGACATTAGGACGGAGCGGTTTATCTGGTTTGGGAATCTTTGGCTGACCAAAGAATCTCGGGCACTTCGAGGCCGAAGGCCTGAGATGTCTGTACAATGGAGTGGGTATGGCAGTGCTACGGTTTAGGGAAAGGAGGTTGGCAGCAAGCTTCCTTTCAATTGATGGGATCGGGTTCTTCTTTAGACGGGCATACATGTAGGATCGGTGTCAAGGATACTTTGAACCTTTTGATTATATTCAGTGTGGTCTGTTTCAACAGTGGCATTACCCTTGTCAGCCTTCAGGATGTGTATTGAGGGATCCCGACAAAGGTCATTTATAGCCTGGAATTCTCGTTTCGATAGATTGGATTTGGGAGGTTTGGAGTGTTTCAAGACCTCATGAATCTGAATACGGATATTGTCTGCCTTTTGTTCTGAGAAGTCTCCCGAATACCCGAACAATCAACTCCGCGATAGTAGAATTAAGCAAGACAGTTATCTAAGAACAAACTCTACCTGGCAAGTAGGTACACACATGGTGTTACCGCAAACCAAATTTATATTGATACCTCACTAACAAATTTGTTACAAATATATTTGTGCATATTTTGGTTTAATGTTGCCCAGGCTGTTACTGTACGCGCTCGAAGTATTCTTATTATTAGTTTCTTATGACGCACCTTTGGGCCACGGATTCAAAGTACCGTTTGCATGAAAGATATAGAGGGTTTACAACCATTCTCTTTTTAAGTGCACTTACAACACACAAAACTTGTGTCAACGGCTTATTTCCTACGGCTCGTTACAAATCATGTTGAACCAGTATTTGTGGGACGGGGGACACTCCGCGACTGAGAGGAAGAAGGAAAACAATTTTTCAACCACATATTTCAGCAAATGAGCCATACGTCGACCCTTGTAACTTTTAAACTTTCATTTACTGTTCGATCTCTATGTGTGCGCGATGAATTGCACGAGAAATGTACACACAGTAATGGTGGTCCCAGCTTTTTTACTACAAATTTATTGGTGTTTTTACACAAGTATTACAGTGGTATGATAGAATTTGTCAAAGTGTTGTGATTGTTATCAATCACTTTTGAAGTTGACACTTGTTTGTGTTCCAAACTTTCGATGTAACAAACCTGTGCAAACACTTGTTTTAACCCTTTTTTTTTTTTTTTTTTTTTTTTTTTTTTTATTATGTACATGTAAAATTAAGATATTTTGGCACATAAACCTGCAACAATTTTGTTGTTGAATATGTTACACCGGTAGCTTCATCACATCACATAAACTCCATCGTGATATGGTTCGAATGCTTCAATTGTCCATCTGGTCACGATTGGATTGTCTATGGGCATTGACACCACAAGCACCACTAAAATGGATCCCATACTACACAGCGGGCATCAGCCTGGTCCTATGCTTAAGTGAGATTACTGATCGGCAGCAGTTCATAAATCTGAGCAGAGTAATTGTTATTTTCGTGTAGTCTTAAAATTATGCTTCGAAAGGTTGATTAGCCCGAAAAAGAAAAAGTGATTTAAAGAAAGTGTTACCGGCACTTTCACAAACCTTACAAATTTGATATTTTTCTCAACAGGTGTGTATTCATACACAAAGAATATCACCACCAAAAGGCAAACTACAACCAGACTTTTGGAGGACTTAGTAAACGACCATGGGCAGTTACATGTATATGTACATCTTGCGTGGTTTAAAGACACTGGACACTATTGGTAATTGTCAAAGACCAGTCTTCTCACTTGGTGTATCTCGACATATGAATAAAATAACAAACCTGTGAAAATTTGAGCTCAATTGGTCATCGAAGTTGCGAGATAATAATGAAAGAAAAAAACACCCTTATCACACGAAGTTGTGTGCTTTTAGATAGTTGATTTCGAGACCAGAAATTCTAAATGTGAGGTCTCGAAATCAAATTCATGGAAAATTACTTCTTTCTTGAAAACTATGGCAATTCAGAGGGAGCCGTTTCTCACAATGTTTTATACCATCAACCTCTCCCCATTACTCATCCCCAAATAAAGTTTTATGCTAATAATTATTTTGAGTAATTGCCAATAGTGTCCACAGCCTTTAAGAGGTTATGTTTTTATTGTAAGATCATGTTTACTTTTCCCCCCTCCCTAGGGTCAGATCCAAAACCTGTCCACCAAAACTGGGAAAAAAATCAATTTTGTTGTACATTGAATTGATAATTTGTTTCTTTGTGGGAGCCATAAATAGATATTGGAGTTTGTAGGGGGGGGGGGATATTTTTGCGCTGAATCTCGTCACATTTCCAAGATATACGCCGTTAAAGACAAAACGTCAAAATCTTAGTGCAACGGGACCAGATTATAACCTAATTGCTTCCAATGTAGACAAAACTAGTCAAATCAAACTTTTGGTGATCAGTCTTGTTTGGCTTGAATTGAGGTTCGTTTTTAACACATCCGCATTCCGTCCCGTCGCCTATTGACATAAGTTGCAAATGATCATTTTTATAAGTGTTGAAGATCAACAACTATGTTTTCATATTTTTGACCACAATTAATTGAAATTTCTTTCCTTCTTGACTCTCATATGATTTTTTTTCTTGTGATGGGTCCTTTAGGCAGTTTTCATTTTTGGTTCCTCTGGGTTTTTTTCAAAATTCTTGTACCTCTCTATGGCAAACACCTTCTTCTTTTTTTAGTGCGTTTAGGCGTTTTCAACAAACATTTCCCTTCCGGTTAGTTAGTCTCTTCTCCAGTCGTTGTTATTCAGGAGTTCACATTTCCTCAACCACAAAAGCTATTTTAACAATCTATACATCATATGAAAGGGCATTACGTACTTCACAAAAATGTATATGTTGGTGACCTCCTTTTGACCTTTCTAAACCGGAAGTGCCTGCAGAATGCTTTGAAAAGGCGTTAGTTAATGGTTTTTAGGTTGAATGGACATTGAAAATTAATGTTTTTTTGATTTTGAGTTGAAATGTAGACATTGATGCTTTACCATGTCACACATCAAGAAAACATTTTCGTTTGACCTCTTTGGACTTTGACAAGCTATTTCCAACACTTTTTTATTGATTCAAACACTGACCCAACAATAGCTGAACACCTAGTGTTTGTTCCTACAAACACTAAATCTGGTTTTGGGTTTTGTTTTTCTTTCTTATTCTTCTCCGCATTGATTGTCCGCAAGAAAAGGCATAGTTGCGAAGCTTGCATTAAGTTGAAACTTTGCACACAGGTAGACAATAACCAGTAGATGATGTAGATGATTGAAGAGTTGTGACGTCACGATGACGTCATCAGTTGGTGAAATATACTAGTTTAAAGTTTATTATTTCAAAAAATCATAACTCATGAAGTACAAAATGTATGTCAACAATTTATACCTCTGAAAGATCTTGCAAAGGGCTTTAAACGCTCAGACATGACCCCTATTTTACCTTGTCTTCCGGTTCAAATCGGGTGTGAAAATTAAAAAATTCGCTTATATAGATTTTACACTTGCAACACGTGTAGTGTCACACTCCAGTGCTCATCCCTAGAAGAACGCCCTGTGTTGCCTTGTGTATAGTCTGCGTTCGAGGCGTTTTCATAATAATTTCCACTTTTCGATTTGTTAGTCTCTTCTTCAGTCGTCAGTATTTCATAAGTGCTTATTTCCTCAACCACATAAACTATTTTGACAATCTACACATATGAAAGGGCTTCGTGTAATTGAAATAAATGGATATGTTGGTAACCTCTTCTTGACCTTTTGACCTGTCGAAACAGGAAGTGCCTGTAAAATGTTTTGAAAAGGCATTATTTGAAGGCTTTAACGTTGAAGTGTACACTTTTTGATGCTTTACCATATTACACATCGAGAAAACATTTTTGTTTTGATTTCTTTGCAATTTGACAAGCTAGTTACTACACTCTTTGCATTGATTCAAACATCGACCCGACAATGGCCGAACACCTAGTGTTTGTTTCTACAAACAATAAATTCTAGTTTTACTTTGTATTGGAACAGTTCACCTCTTCCTAAATCTGATGAAAATTAATTATGTACACAGAGTACAAAGATTTCATAACTTCTTCACTCCGTCACGTAACTTTTTTATATTTTGTCGCTACCAGGGCAACATCTTTATGTTGGGGGTGAAACATTTTTAACTGACAATGTAAGCAGCTAATAATTTGTTACGTAATTTTTTCAACACTCCTTAAAAAACCTTCATTTTCACGTTGGGGTAGTATTGGATCTGACCCTTAAGTTATCCTCTAAGCCAACCTAATATGAAACAAAATTGTAGATAGCGATTTTTCAATGCGTTTGTGTACACATTTGGTTAGAAATAATGTAAACAAACAAGTTACAGTGTTCGTCCAAAATTGAGCAATTCTAGTTAAGAATAAAAAGAACAGGTTTGGTTGCCCAATTTCGGTAGTTTTATGTAGGCCTATACATTATTATTACGGGGGGAAACAAATATTTGTAACCCAGTAGGTAAAATTGTTAAGAACAGCAAGTTTTAAAAGGTAGAGTTTATTATTTAGAAAACTACTACCGCGGAGTATAAATCAAGTTTCCCTAAAGGTAATTGGTATTCTTTTGTAATCTTTCAGACAATTTAATTTTGTATTTATTGGGGGCAATAACTAATGTTGGCCATTCATAAACATTACTACATATATTTGTTTTAAGGATTCCCTTTTTAATAATTGTTTTTAATGTTCCATTCATCATGTATTTACCCTAAGCAAATTCTCAATTTTTTCCAATATAATAAAAAGTATTTTGAGAATTACCACTGAAGTTATGGTGTAATTTTTAATTGTAAAATATTAAATAAAAATACCATCAAAGGGGACTATTTTATGCAACAAATGGGTAAAACAACCCCCCCCCCCCCCTCCTTCGTGGGAATTTTGTTTACTATTTTTCCTCCAAAAGTTTCATAAAAATCACTTGAAGAATTTTTGATAATACAAAATAGTTTTTGCCCCATTTTTTTTATGCTGATGTGAATTTAAAAAAGATGATATTTACTCTAGAAAAGTTCAAAACACCATTTTTGAAACTCATGCCTTGTGATTTATTATATTATATTTTCAAACGAATCCATAATATTCAAGAATTATAATCTCCTGTTTAAAGGATTTGGGTACTTTTTCAAAATGTCCACAGATTTACATTAAACTTACAGGGTTTGAAGATAAAGATAGTGGAAAGCTTTCCTTTAAATATTACTAACTGAGGTTCTGTTGTTTTTGTGAGACGAAAATTATTTTAGCATGTAAAATAATCATTGCAGTACTGGTGACCAGTAATACGTTTTTACATGCTTAAACCAACACAAAAATTATTTGTTTTACTCATTTCTCAAAAACTACAGTGGCTCAGTAACTAAAACTTCAAGGGAAGTTTCTAGTATTTTAATCTTCAATCTGTGCAAGTTTAATGTAAATCTGTGTACATTGTGTACACAAGTACATAGACTCTTTGATGGGGCTTGGAAAACAGGCAAATTTCACTATTTCACGGAAAACGTGGCCAAACCACCGAAGCGTTTTTTAATACATAAATTCGTTAGGTCTGTTTTTGACCGGGTGCCCAACAAAAATGACTATTATCATTCCCTGCTCATTCCCTCTTGTTACAAGAACGTAGTTAGATCGGTTGAAACATTTAAAAATGCTGAAGTTGCTCTAAAATCAACAATAATTAAGAATCAGAGTGACCGAAGAGGAACACTTGTTAGCTTGGATACTAATCTGTTCTTTTTTACAGAAACCCTGTACAAAAAAGTTTTGACACCACTCTTCAATTCTCAGGGTTATCGGAGGCAAAACAATTTTAATTGCTCAGAACAATCTAAAATCAGTTACGTACTTAGAAGTTTCATAATTTTTGAACCGTTGTTTTGTACTGGTAGTCTAGGCGATTGGTGCGAAATACTGTAAGAATTGCTCAGAAAGTGATAAAAGCATGAAACTTGGCACAAGTATTCTGCAACCCTATACTGATTAATTTTAGGGGTTGAGCCACTGAAAAATGCATTTTCCTTGGCAACAGTTGCTAGGTAACACATTTACCCTAGCAACGGCGCTTTTATAAGCCTCCCTAGTGCACCCGGATAGCTTGGTTCCATGTTACAGAACATTCAGAGCTCTCAGTGGACATGTTTTAAAGACAATCAGTGTCATCAGGAGACAAAACAATACTATAAATGTCACCAGAAAACAAAAGAAACAATTGTTTTGTTGCCAGGGAATGGATAAACAGAACAAACCGTCTATCATCTGTCTCTCTATTTATCCCCTGTTTGTTAGAATGTTGCTTCTATTTCACATTGCCTCTTGGTCTAGAGAAGAGAATAGTTAATGGGTAAAATATTCTACAAGGTTTTTTCATAAATGTTATAAAAAAGACAAAACTTGTAATACTTAATTGCTTAGTACACGTAGAAGACTACCTGTGAACACGGGTCGATTTCACAAAGGGTATGGCTAGTCCTAAGTTACATGTAGGACGAGTAACTCTTCCTAACTCGAGATAAGACTAGTCTTAACTCTTCGTGAAATCCACCCCTGGTTTCACTTTCATTGAACTCTATTATACTCATATTGAAAAGAAGTGTTTACCTTATACCAGGGGCCAATTTCATAGAGCTGCTTAAACCAAAAAATTGCTTAAGCACGAAAACAGCTTGCTTATTTTACACATGTTACTGGACAAAGTTTCATGACATATATACATTGCTTGTGACTGGTAGTTAGCTGTTGTTACTTTAGCATAACAATTGAGTAGAGTCTTGGCCGGTAATCTGATTTTACTAAGCATGATTGTTTGCCTAAGCATAAGTTTGTGCTTAAGCAGCTCTATGAAATTGGGCCCAGTAGAGCAATGGTATTTCAAACCTTAAGTCTACATGGAATCCAAACATTGTTGCTATACATAACATCAAAGGAAGCAAAAAGAAACCAGCAACTGACAATGTTGTCACCTTTAGGCCTTCGCTTAAAGCATCATCACAATCTCTCCTGCTTGTGCGTTTAACAATGCATTGATAATAAATAACAGTAAACAGTGAAATTGAGGGTATACCAGTGTGTGTATAGCCCTTTTGCCCTTTCACACTGTATCTCTTCAACCCCTGTGGAAAACAGCCCCGGAAGGCCTCGGGACCTGTTTTACCCTACGATAACCCCAGTGCACTTTCACACTGTGTATGTAGTCCATGAGGTTCCGTTTACATGTTTCAAGAATACCCCAGGATTTTACCGCTTACACCTGCTCCAGAGCAACTGGAGAACCTAGGGTGGCTTTTCTCCAAGGTTTGCCCATTTGCAGCGGTAGACAGACTAGGGCAGACTGAGGAAAAATCAACCATAGTGTGAAAAGGCCGGCCATTAATCCCTGGGGGCAAACCCCGGTGAATAGAGTAGTGTGAAAAGGGCTTGGCTCCGAAACGAGTCAGTGTGGTCTTGACCTTTGGAACAGTATACTCTGCTCGTCTTCGGGGAATGCTGGACTGCTGGTGGTATTGCAGCTAAAGCAAAGTAAAGCACATGGATAGCAAGTATCCAAGTTATTGATCATTAATGCTTTGGAGTTGTTTGCTGGCTGGATTAGTTTGCGCTGGTGCGTAACGGTATGGTGGTCAGCTGCTGCTGGAAATGTCATTAATGAAGACAATGAATTGTTTTTGGAACTGTGTTGCAAGCAATGATCTTGACTTCCAGTCGATGAGATGATCTTCTTCTTGTGAATGCTAGATGGTTGCTTATTTTGTTCAGGTTTCCCAGTATGCCATGTGATTGATGCTCATTGATTCTAGATATGTACATGTAGATATGTGACCAGCCTCCCCGGTGCATACTTTCCCATATAGGCAGTGAGTGCAGTAAAAACAGATTTGTCTTGGGTGTCTTGCTTTTCCTCGAGTGTATGAAGTGCTGTATGAATCAAGTTGGGTAATGTGTGGAAAGTCTTGACTTGAGCTTGACTGAAGATCACGTTGCAGCTTGTGTGATGGTCATTCTGGTGGGAGGCTTGTCTGATGGGCGAAAAGATCTTGGTTCTCGCAAGGTTCGAACTCTTCCATGAACAAATTCACCAGGATGGTGGATAGAGGGATCTCATGGCTCTCTTCTAGGTTTACTCGTACAACCAGTCCCTCAATCGGAAGCTTGATGAAAAAACGCAGGTGATGAGAAAATTGGTGGTGAGCTTTGAAAAATCTCACGCATAGCTGGCCTCTGGACTTGGTATCTCTGTATAGTGATGTGTGAGGTCCACTGTTGGTGAGACTTGAGAGGTCTGATGTTGGTGAGACATTGGTGTGCCAGCTGGCTGTGTTGTAGGTTGGTGAACCCCCTCCCTGGATGCATTGTTGGGGCAGAGAGAAACATCAGCATTGTGTATCTTGGGTTGACCGAAGAAACGAGGGCAGGAGGATGCAGAGGGCTTGATATGACAGTATTTTGGTGTGTCTTTGGCTTGGGACTAGAAGAGAGCAGGCAGCTGGTTTAGGGGTATGCAACTGCTAAGAGAGGATTCACTTTTGGGAGGACTGACCTGTGCCCCTGCTTTACTAGACCTTTGGAGCTTCGACATCCTCCTTTGCAAATCCAAATATTGGGCAGCATCAGTATTGGTTCCTATCAAGGTTACATATCTATCTCCTATTAGTGGACTGACATTAAGTGTGGTAAAGAGTGGTACAACTCAAAGTTACCCGTTACCACAATGAACGCACCAACACAAGTAGTTTCAGTTCAAGACATCTGGACTTGTTGGGCATGTTGGGTACAGGAGACGTGGGATACCTTCAAGATCGATTCCACAATGTCATCAGGGGCTGTGTGACTACATAGTGACCCAAGACTAGGTCATCTGTTGACATCCCCAAGACGTATGACAAACTAGATGTAGTCCTCACCACACAGCCTCTTCATACCCATGTACTGCTTCATCTTGACAAACTGGGCTGATAAACAGTTATGACTGGAATCTAGCTCAGGGCTGACATATAGTGCCGGCTGCCTGAATAACTTCAAAACAGTGACCCATCATTGGAGGGTGTGGTCTCCTCATCCAAAACAGGTGGCATAGTATTGAAGGATGAAGGATGATGTGTGCTATTAGACTGGCGTGTTGATACCAACATGGACATGTTGCCTAGTAAGGTAATGAAGCCTTCTATAATAAAATTGTTGATCATGAGTAACAAAAGCATCTAAGGAATCATCTTTTGAAAATATTGAAAATGCTTATTGCATAAAAATCATTTTGAAAAATTAGTATGTATAGACATCCTATGTACTGGTTGCTAAGGAAAATGTGTTGCCTAGCAACCATGTTAGGACTTGTGTATTTACTAATAGCTCAAGATTGATGTTAACATTATAGGTAAAGTTGAATTTTTTTTTTTTAAATGAAATATTAAAGAAAAATTTGTCTGTGGGCAGTTTTTGTGCTGGTTGCTATGGAAAACTTAGTCGCAAAGGGTAACAGGTTGCCTACCATGAAATTTGCATATTCAAATTGCCTGTTGGGCATGTTTTGTGTTAGTTGCTATGGAAAATATGTAACATAGCAACCGTTGCTATGCTGGATACAATTCTCAGTGGCTCCACCCCTGAAAATGTTGAGAATGTTGTTATGATCATTTGTGCCAAGTTTCATGCTTTTATCATATTCTGAGCAATTCTTTCACCATACGCATAGACTAGGGGAAATGAGAGCGATCCGGAGACACAATTTTTTAAGACTGCTATGAACCGTTTTTATAATTTTATGGGGGTTTTCAGAGAGTTGTATAATAATATATGGGTCGTCTGAAATCTACTCTGAGCACGCAGTACAAAGAAGAAAAAAAAAATGAAACTGCTGAGAAATGATAGCAAATATTCGATCTGAGACGAACAAATTATCTGCAACAGATCTGAGGCTGCTGGTGGAAATCGTAGAGAAAACACATTCAAACTGCTCAAAATGATCTCATTTATTTCTTAGCAGACACGAAAAATTTGTGCTCAGAATGTTATTGTGGATGTTCTTTTTCTTGCAGTGATCCGATACTAACCAAATTGAAAACGGCTCAATTAATATCCAAGATTTCTTTTCAAATTGCTCAAAAAGCTCTCAGTTCATTTCTGAACTGAGTAATGAGTTTCGTGAATTTACGGGTTCAATGACAGAAATATTTGAAATAATTGTTAATTGCTAAGAACGCTACGCATGTTGTTCCAAGAAACAAGATCCAATAGCAAGTACCAGAAAATTGCAGAAAACACTAGTTGTAGTGATTTAAAAATATTTGATCTTATATGTAACTCTGTCGCTCATCTTCAATCGCTCTTTGATTGATCTTCTCCGATCATTGAACCAGTAGTTTCACAGTAATCGGTTGGGTTGCGTTCTGAGCAATTTAAAAAATGTTTCCGGTCTCTCTGTCATTGAACCCGTAGAGATAATTCCGAGCAGTTTCAGTTTGCTTTGTCTCCGATCAATCTGGTAAGCTTCATCTTTCTGAGTCGTTTTAAATTTGGTTCGTCTCGGACTACTCTGAACACCCACATTATGGAATTGATCTCATAGCGTGCTGAGCAGTTTGTCGTCTCCGTTTTTTTATTGTTCTGTCCTCAGCTTTCTGGGTAGTTTAAAACTTGGTTTGAACAATTCAATTTGCTAAGATAATTATCTCAATTCATTTCTTAGAAACAGATGTTCTGAAGCAACAAGTTTAATGACAAAGATG
Source organism: Asterias amurensis (assembly GCF_032118995.1). Classification (NCBI taxonomy): domain Eukaryota; kingdom Metazoa; phylum Echinodermata; class Asteroidea; order Forcipulatida; family Asteriidae; genus Asterias; species Asterias amurensis. The sequence continues at coordinate 20,480,633 of NC_092653.1, read as the reverse complement.
AGATGAAATAGTGTATTACACAATGTAGGTGCTCATCAGAGTGATCCGAGACGAACCAAATTTAAAACGACTCAGAATTATCTCTACGGGTGAAATATTTTCCAATTGCCCTGATCGCAACAAGATTAATTTCTTAACAGCGATCAATCATGGTTCGATAATAGGAAAAGAAATCAGTAGAAGATTAGCGACAGAGCGGTTAGAAGATGAATATTTTTTAATTGCTTGATGGTTGGATGGGATTTCAACGCGACATCCTAATCATAATCGCTAAAGGGCCTGATGAGTTTTGATCAAGCTAGGTGAGTTGTTTGTCGGCAATTACATTACGGAGAAACAGGTCAAAACAGGACAACAGGGGTATCACATTTATTTTTTTTATTTTTTGTAGATTCAAGTGCCAAAATGTCTCTATTTTCCGTTGTTACTTCCTTTCTGATTAATAACGTCATCAAGGGGTTAAAGTTTGCTGGTGTAGATTGTGAGAGAAATAAATCAACAAAAGTTTAAAAACAATGTTTGCGTAGGTTTGTTACACGGAAAGTTGTGCATAGAAGTTCTCTAAAATTTGCTGTCATCGCAACGGCAAAAAATACTTCAAAAGTGATTGAAAACAATCACAACATACCTTTGAAAATGAATACGAGTGTCTCCGTTACCTACAGATAACTTCTGCACCTAAAAAAGAAACTTTGAAAAATTCAATCACTGTAAAGACCTTTCTTTTGTTAATAAACAAACCGCCTTGGTTGGCATGGCCGGCCGAATGTTAGTAAAACACTTAATCGTAAAAACAGATGTTTTATTTAACAATATTCAAAATTTTCTGCAAACTTTTAATCAAGTAGAATCTCTTTATAAATAGCCGATTTGTGTGTGGTGTGTGTGTGATTGTGTGTGTGTACTTGTCATCGCTGCAAACCGAGCTCTTCTGTGTGAATACACACTCGCACATCGAGGACTTTTAGCACATCGAGGACTTTTAGCACAGCGAGGACGTCCTCGCTTTTAAAAATTGTGATAAATGCAGCATTATAGCCAGTTTGGACGCCACTGAGATATCTAAGCTTTTGGGACTAATCCTCGGTTTACGTCATTTACGAGAGGAGTATGTGTGAGTTAACACCATTCTGTTGCCGGTTAGCACTCTTGGATGGTTACATCGCCCTCTGTTGATATGAAGTTTCCTTCTTGTAGGTAGTAGAGGCGGCCATTTCTAATTCTGAACTCATTTATGCATGACGGTTAGCTTATTCGATTTGAATCGGGTAGCGTGGCCGGTTGCAGCTGTCATGGGGACGCATCATAAACATTGAGTGCGTTGCATCCACCAGGACCCTAGAGTCAACCATTCGACCCATGGCAGCTCTCGAGAGAAGACAAGAAATGGTGAGTGATCTGAGTGTAAATAAATTTCCATGTAATCCTTACTGTACTGACTACATCACTATACTATATATAGTCGTTTGACCAGTTAACGATTCCTTACACTTGTCATCAAACACATAATTAAATGATTTAGGACATGACCAATTTATGTTTATGCATGTGATTAAGAAATAACCCCTAAGAATACGTACCCCAGTTGGAATTCCACAAGTTCATTCGAACCAAAGTCAATTTGTACCCAAGTAAATTCGTACCCGAGTCAATACGTACCCAAGTTCATTCGTGGCCAAGTCAATTCGTACCCGGGTGTACTGATACCCAAGTAAACTCGTACCTGAGTAAATACATTGGTTTGCTACTGATTCAGAATAGAAAAAACCCATCCCTAACCGGTCAAATGGTTAACGGGTGCTCACGACCCCTCACGACAACTCACGACAATGATTTTTAAATGCACTTTAACAGAACATTTGAACGTAATTCAACCATTAAATATGTGCACGAGAGTCATATGCATCAAAATCACTTTAAAACTGTTGAATAAATTGTATGTGTCACTGTTAAAAAGTTGTTTTTTACCCCGAATTTACTAACGAACGGAAATATTCGCCATTTTGTCTTTCGATGTACTTGGACGATTCTATTAAACCGCAGGGGGCAAGGTCATTTCTGAGCGCTGAGTGTTAAGTTTTCGTATTGGTTTTAGCTGCTGATTGTTTCTTTCTTGTTAGTAACTAAGCCGCCACTCTGGAATTCGAAGTTAAAAGGAGAAACTGAAATATAATATTGTTTTAAACTCCATGAAAGACATTTTTCACAAGAGTAAATACTCATCTTGCATATTGTATCACCCTTGCGGTATAATAGAATCGTCCAAGTGCGTTGAAAGACAACATGGCGGATATTGCCGTTCGTTACTAAATTCGGGGTCACAAACACCTTTTCTACAGTTACAAATACAATTGTTTTCACAGTTTGAAAGTGATTTGGGTGCATATGACTCTTGTGCATATATATATTTAATGTTTGACTTATATGTAAAAATGTTCTGTTAAAGTGCACTGAAACATTGTTGTCGTGAGGGGTCGTGAGTTGTCGGTATTTAGTGCGACCCTTATGACATGTTCCACTAAACCGATCGACTTTTGTTCGATGAATAATGTATATGTTACATAATTTAGTATGAAGAAGGGGACAGCGTAATGGCACTGTGGCCTCCAGACTCGTCATGGTATCCAGCTGTAATCACCTCCATAACCAAAGGTATTTAAACAAGTATCATTACTTTTGTACTGTGGACACACGAAATTACAGTTCCACACCCTTATTGTGATCCACATCACGTGAAGAGCACGTTTTAAAGATGGCACAAAGTTGTACGTTTCCCCCACCCCCCCCCCAAATGAAATACAAATTAATAAACCGTTTGCCTTTCATTTTTCAGGGAAGTCGCTGATCAAGTACTGTGTGCGTTACACTGATGATGGCATCACACGCTCCTTATTTGAGCACCAGGTGAGTAAATGATGATGTCATGTATTAATTCCATCGATATTAATTGAATAACATGCTATGTTTCTTCATAATACATTATGTTCTGTACAATTGAGACGTTTTTCCCAAGGTTGACGTGTTGAGGCAAACAAATGTCCTCTCTAAATGTAACAGAGTGCAAAAAACACTTGCTGTTTCCGGCAAGCGACTCGCTTTATAGTAAAAGCTGCATAATAACCAATCCGTGCCACATTGAGTACAATGATCAACACAAATATGCCTCAAAATTGCGTGGCATTCGTTTTACCTCGTCGACAAACACGGTCAAAACTTGGACTCCCATAAATGGACGACTGTGTTCGTTCGCGACGTAAAATGAAAACCGTGCAATTTGGAGTGATACTTGTGTGGATCATTATATTCTACTTGTAAAACATCTTTCTAACCATATGCATTTCATAAGAAACGGTTTCAAATGCTTTTCATAGACCAACTCGACCGATCCAAGGCAACGTGTTCCTTTAAGTTCTGACTAGCCTAGTGCTTATGTATTATTTGCCTATCAGTTTAAGGGCACACTGATCCACTCAACCGTATATATTTAATTTGTGTCATAATCCTAATCATATCTCAGTGGTGTTAATTATGTCATTTATCTTTTCCTTGCTAGCTGGCCCATCAAACATCAGGTTTTCAGTCTGATACTTCAAGGTCTGTCAACCCCAACACCAATTGCAGGGATGACGATGACCCACAAGCTATTTTTCAGTCTGATCCTTCAAGGTCTGTCAACCCCAACACCAGTTCCTGGGATGACAATGACCCACAAGCTATTTTTCAGTCTGATCCTTCAAGTTGTGTCAACCCCAACACCAGTTCCTGGAATGACGATGACCCACAAGCTAGTTTAGAAACTGCCCAGCTTCACCAAAGCAATGAAGCTGTAGGATGTGAAACAAATGATTCTAGTGAGAAGTGTGCCGTAACAGTCATGCAGACCGATAATGTCGGTGGACAAAGGAAATGGGACAAAAAACACTATTGCTTTTACTGTGATGAGCCTCAGGCCAAGTTACCTCGTCATCTTCAGTCGCGTCACAAAGAGGAGAGGGAAGTTGTAGAGATAGCATCGGAGACCGATGTTAGTGCCCGCAAGAAACTTCTGTTATACATCCGCAATATTGGTAATCACATACACAATTGCCAAGTCCTTAGAGAGGGAAAGGGTGTCCTTATTATAGTATACAGACCAAATCATGAGGCATCTCCACACGCATATGGACCATGCATACATTGTTATGGCTATTACGTGCGTCTTGATCTTTGGCGTCATCAGTGCCCACTTAAGCCTGCGCTCCCTGCACAGACTGATGGTAGCAGTAGGATAGGTCGTGTTAGGGGGCAAGTAGCTAACAAGAGTGATTTGTTAAAACCACCCCCTGCTGGTGTATCTTTCCAGTTGAACAAGGTTCTTAGTTCTATGAGGAGAGACAGTGTTGGTCTGATTGTCAAGAATGATTCTTTGATTCTGGAAGTTGCCAAACGTGAATACCTTAGACTTGGCCACGATGTTACACAACATGGCTACATTCGGAACAAACTACAAGAACTTGGTCGTCTTGTTATACAACTGAGACAAAACACCCACCAACCAAATGCATCACTGGAAGTATTCGTGCATCCCCGCCATCTGAATGATATCGTCAAGGCTGTTCATGATGTCGCCGGCTTCAGTGAAGGAAAACAGATGTATCACGTTCCATCTCTAGCACTCAAGATTGGACATTCCATCAAGAGATGTGCACTCATACTTCAAGCAAGTGCTTTAGAGTTTAATCTTAGGCAAAAAGCGGAACAGGCCGAACAGTTAAGGCAGTTATGTGAAATAAAGTGGCCAGAACTTGTGTCAACCCCCGCACACAGAACACTGTACCAAGGAAAGCGCAACAAGCGTGCTGATCACCCCACAAATGCAGATGTGGTGAAAATCTCATCGTTCCTTCATGAAACTGGCAACAGGGAAGTGCAGCTCCTACACTCTGCTAAGGGCCATGAAATTACACCAGCTTGGAAGAAATTGAATGAAGTCACACTGTGCCATCTCATTATCTTCAACCGCAGACGACAGGGGGAAGTATCCAAAATGAAACTGGAAGATTTTCACAAGTGCAGTAGTGCAGCCATTGTGAATGGTGATTGCGTGATGACTGATCTTGAACGGCATCTCTGTAAAATGTTCAAAGTCATTCAAATAGTTGGTAAGAGGGGCAGAACTGTTCCTGTGCTTCTTGGTACTGATGTGATGGCGTGGTTGAAGGCTCTGGTCGCAAATAGAAATGCAGCTGGAGTGGCACAAGACAATATGTTCTTATTCGCACGAAGTTGTTACGGAGGCTCAGGTCATATACGAGGAAGCGACTGTCTACGAGCATATGCAAATCAGGCGGGCCTTGAGAATGCTGATAGCATGCGGTCTACAAAGCTTCGTAAACATGTAGCGACTGTTTCACAAATTCTGGCCTTGAATGAACATCAGCTTGAAACACTTGCAGACTTCATGGGTCATGATTTGCGGGTCCATCGTGAGTACTACCAGTTGCCAGACACTGTCCAGAGGGTTACCAAACTGTCTAGACTTTTCCTGAGCTTGGAGAGAGGCAACTTAGTTTCGCAAAAAATAAAAGAAACGGAGTACACTCTTTGCTTAGCAGTTTATAAGATTGATACAAAGTTAAGATCAATCTTAATGCTTCGGTGAAATCAAAACAGCGCGACACTCTCGCGGTAGCGCGGGTTTCCCACAAGTACTTCTAATAATGGGTTTTTTGGGTTTTTTTTAACAAAATCAACAAATTGTGGTTTCTTTGTTACCAAAATAGCGATCTTTTCTTGATTTGCACCTATGGCTTTCCATAGTGTTCTAATCTGGGTTGGCAAAAACTCGGGCTGTGATGTTGCAAAAGAAAGGTATGCCTTGTTTAAAAACACCGATAAAGTTTAACACCAAAAAGCGGAGATCGCCACTAATGTGTACATAGAAAACAGCAACTCGTGCTTCACATGCGTTGTGATGTCAGTACTACCGACCTTTGAACCCTTCAGGGGATTTTTGCTATGGGGCACCCATAGAGTTATATAAGGCCGTGTCCGAAACGACGACTTCGGCTACAGCTGCTACGTCTAGATCAGCGCGTCTACCAGTGTTGAAGAATAGGCAAACGCGCGCGATCTAGCCGTAACTGTAGCCGAAGTCGCCGTTTAGGACACGGCCTTAACTCTATGGGGGGCACCATATTTAGGTGTTCGGCCACCAGCCGAACAACTATTGTTATTGTTCTGTTTTTTTTTTTTTTTTTTTGTTTTTTTTTTCTGCGTGTTCTTCTCCTCGAACGTTCTCGCGCGATTTTCGCAAAAACTAAAGCTTGTATGAACCTGAAACTTACCACATATATTGATCTTAATGAGTAGACGAAACAGCAACATTTTTGGAATGATGACGTCATTGATGACGTCATTACGTTCAAAAAAACGCTAAAAATTGGAGAGTTCATATCTTGAGAACTACAAATGCCACACAAGATATTTGGTGCATATAAAAGGTCTTGTAATTAGCTACAAAAGTCGTGCACAACGTGACCTCATGTGACTTTTACTTCCGGTTGAAATCGGAAGTTCAAAATCGCCATTCATGTATGTGAATGCTACTATTGTATTGTGGGTGTGTGGGTGTGTGTGCGTGTTGTTCATGTAGGCCTACATTGTATCCATGCTCTACGACAAAACAGCACTGCGTGGCTGTGGGCATTACGGGTTGTGTATACACATGCAGACTCCGTTGAAGGCGCGCGTAATTCAAATTCCACTACGCTGGGATTCGCCTCATCTTTCTTCGTGCGATTTTGAACAAAATGTTAAACTACTATGAACTTGAAACTTATCATAAACATGAACCTTCATGAGTAGATGAACCCGCAACTTTTTTGGAATGATGACGTCATCGATGACGTCATTACGTTAAATAAACGGTAAATAATTGAAAAATTCATATCTTGAGAACCACAAACGCTACGTACAAGATTCTTTCACTACATGAAACCTCTTGTAATGTTCTACAAATGTTGTACACAACGTGACCTCATTTGACCATTCACCCGAACACCCTGAGTTTGTACACAAACTCTCAATTTCTAGTTTTAGACTGTTTTCATGTCGAAATTATATGTTTTCATGTCTATGGCTGTGGGCTGTTTGCTGCATTTTAAGGTTTTACTGTGGATCGATTTGGTATAGCGGTAGATCTCTCGACTTCGGAGTCAATGGTCCCCCGTTCGTATCCTAGGCAGAGATGACAGTATTTTGTTTACATTTGAAATTTTCAGAATTGATAGGGGATGCAGATATTTATGAGTGAGATTTTTCCTAGGTTTTTCTGTGAATCGATTTGGTCTAGCGGTAGATCTCTCGACTTCGGAGTCAAAAGTCCGCGTGCGAATCCTAGGCCAGGATGTAAATACCTTTGTTTACACTTTGACATTTTCAAAATTTGTAGGGGATGTAGATATTTATGAGTGAGATATTTCCTAGGTTTTTCTGTGGATCGATTTGGTCTAGCGGTAGGTCTCTCGACTTCGGAGTCAAAAGTCCGCGTGCGAATCCTAGGCCAGGATGTAAATACTTTGTTTACACTTTGACATTTTCAAAATTTGTAGGGGATGTAGATATTTATGAGTGAGAATTTTCCTAGGTTTTTCTGTGGATCGATTTGGTCTAGCGGTAGATCTCTCGACTTCGGAGTCAAAGGTCCCCCGTTCTTATCCTAGGCAGAGATGACAGTATTTTGTTTACGTTTGAAATTTTCAGAATTGATAGGGGATGCAGATATTTATGAGTGAGATTTTGCCTAGGTTTTTCTGTGAATCGATTTGGTCTAGCGGTAGATCTCTCGACTTCGGAGTCAAAAGTCCGCGTGCGAATCCTAGGCCAGGATGTAAATACCTTTGTTTACACTTTGAAATTTTCAGAATTGACAGGGATGCAGATATTTATGAGTGAGATTTTTCCTAGGTTTTTCTGTGAATCGATTTGGTCTAGCGGTAGATCTCTCGACTTCGGAGTCAAAAGTCCGCGTGCGAATCCTAGGCCAGGATGTAAATACTTTGTTTACACTTTGACATTTTCAAAATTTGTAGGGGATGTAGATATTTATGAGTGAGAATTTTCCTAGGTTTTGCTGTGGATCGATTTGGTCTAGCGGTAGATCTCTCGACTTCGGAGTCAAAGGTCCCCCGTTCCAATCCTAGGCAGAGATGTCAGTATTTTTTTACGTTTGTCATTTTCAAAATTGATAGGGGATGCAGATATTTTTTGGTGAGATTTTTACTATGTTTTTCCGTGGATCGATTTGGTCCAGCGGTAGATCTCTCGACTTCGGAGAAAATGTTCGAATCGTTCGAATCCTAGGCAGAGATATCAGTATTTTGTTTACATTTGACATTTTCAGAATTAATCAAAATTAATCTAAGCTCAATCTGAGCAAATTAAAAAAATTGACATCTCAGATCTCGCTTAGATTTCTAAGTACAGAATTAATCTAAGCTCAATCTGAGCAAATTTAGAAAATGATCATCTCAGATCTCGCTTAGATTATAAAAAAGTAGCTTCAAAAACACCCTTGTTTCTAAGTACGAATTTAATCTAAGCTCAATCTGAACAAATTTAAAAAATGATCATCTCAGATCTCGCTTAGATTCAACCAGTAGCTTTAGAATGCCAATATTCTTTAGTACAGAATTGATCTCGGCTCAGTCTGAGCATTGTTTCTTAGTACAGAATTAACATCGGCTTAATCTGAGCATTTAAAAATATAATCAACTCAGCTCTCTTTTAGATGCAACCAGTAGCTTCAGAACACCTTTTTTTTTCTTAGTAAAAAGTCAATCTGAGATCAATCTGAGCAAATTTTTAAAATTGTCATCTCAGATCTCGTTTATATTCATCCTGAGCAGACTTAAAAAATGATCATCTCAGATCTCGCTTAGATTCAGCCAGTAGCTTCAAAACACCCTTGTTTTCAAGTACATATTTAATCTCGCTCAATCTGAGCTAGTTTAAAAAATTATCATCTCAGATCCCGCTTAGATTCTACCAGTAGCTTCAAAACACCCTTGTTTCTAAGTACGAATTTAATCTAAGCTCAATCTGAGCAAACTTTAAAAATGATCATCTCAGATCTCGCTTAGATTTAACCAATAGATTTAGAATGCCTATAAAGTACATATTTAACCTTGGCTCAATCTGAGCTAGTTAAAAAAATGATTATCTCAGATCTCGCTTAGATTCAACCAGTAGCTTTAGAATGCCCATGTTTTACAGTACATGTACATATTTAATATCGGCTCAATCTGAGCAAATTTAAAAAAATGATCATCTCAGATCTCGCTTAGAGTCCACCAGTAAATTCAAAACACCTTTGTTTCTAAGTGCAGAATTAATCTAAGCTCAAGCTGAGGTAGTTTAAAAAATGATCATTTTAGATCACGCTCAGATTCAGCCAGTAGCTTCAGAACACCCTTGTTTCCAAGTACAAATTTAATCTAAGCTCAATCTGAGCTAGTTTAAAAAATGATCATCTCAGATCTCGCTTAGAATCAACCAGTAGCTTTAGAATGTCCATGTTTTATAGTACATATTTAATCTCGGCTCAATCTGAGCTAGTTAAAAAAATGATCATCTCAGATCTCGCTTAGATTTCTAAGTACAGAATTAATCTAAGCTCAATCTGAGCAAATTTAGAAAATGATCATCTCAGATCTCGCTTAGATTATAAAAAAGTAGCTTCAAAAACACCCTTGTTTCTAAGTACGAATTTAATCTAAGCTCAATCTGAGCAATCTATAAAAAATATTGACATCTCAGATCTCGCTTAGATTATAAAAAAGTAGCTTCAAAACACCCTTGTTTCTAAGTACGAATTTAATCTAAGCTCAATCTGAACAAATTTAAAAAATGATCATCTCAGATCTCGCTTAGATTCAACCAGTAGCTTTAGAATGCCAATATTGTTTAGTACAGAATTGATCTCGGCTCAGTCTGAGCATTGTTTTTTAGTACAGAATTAACATCGGCTTAATCTGAGCATTTAAAAATATAATCAACTCGGCTCTCTTTTAGATGCAACCAGTAGCTTCAGAACACCTTTTTTTTCTTAGTAAAAAGTCAATCTGAGATCAATCTGAGCAAATTTTTAAAATTGTCATCTCAGATCTCGCTTAGATTCATCCTGAACCTTCATAACACCTTTGTTTCCAACATAATTAATCTAAGCTTAGATTCAACCAGTAAATTAAGAAAACCTTTGTTTCTAATTCAAAATTAATCTAAGCTCAATCTGAGCAAATTAAAAAAATTGTCATCTCAGATCTCGTTAAGGTTCATCCTGAACCTTCATAACACCTTTGTTTCCAACATAATTAATCTAAGCTTAGATTCAACCAGTAAATTAAGAAAACCTTTGTTTCTAATTCAAAATTAATCTAAGCTCAATCTGAGCAATCTCTTTTAGATGCAACCAGTAGCTTCAGAACACCTTTTTTTTCTTAGTAAAAAGTCAATCTGAGATCAATCTGAGCAAATTTTTAAAATTGTCATCTCAGATCTCGCTTAGATTCATCCTGAACCTTCATAACACCTTTGTTTCCAACATAATTAATCTAAGCTTAGATTCAACCAGTAAATTAAGAAAACCTTTGTTTCTAATTCAAAATTAATCTAAGCTCAATCTGAGCAAATTAAAAAAATTGTCATCTCAGATCTCGTTAAGGTTCATCCTGAACCTTCATAACACCTTTGTTTCCAACATAATTAATCTAAGCTTAGATTCAACCAGTAAATTAAGAAAACCTTTGTTTCTAATTCAAAATTAATCTAAGCTCAATCTGAGCAATCTCTTTTAGATGCAACCAGTAGCTTCAGAACACCTTTTTTTTCTTAGTAAAAAGTCAATCTGAGATCAATCTGAGCAAATTTTTAAAATTGTCATCTCAGATCTCGCTTAGATTCATCCTGAACCTTCATAACACCTTTGTTTCCAACATAATTAATCTAAGCTTAGATTCAACCAGTAAATTAAGAAAACCTTTGTTTCTAATTCAAAATTAATCTAAGCTCAATCTGAGCAAATTAAAAAAATTGTCATCTCAGATCTCGTTAAGGTTCATCCTGAACCTTCATAACACCTTTGTTTCCAACATAATTAATCTAAGCTTAGATTCAACCAGTAAATTAAGAAAACCTTTGTTTCTAATTCAAAATTAATCTAAGCTCAATCTGAGCAATCTCTTTTAGATGCAACCAGTAGCTTCAGAACACCTTTTTTTTCTTAGTAAAAAGTCAATCTGAGATCAATCTGAGCAAATTTTTAAAATTGTCATCTCAGATCTCGCTTAGATTCATCCTGAACCTTCATAACACCTTTGTTTCCAACATAATTAATCTAAGCTTAGATTCAACCAGTAAATTAAGAAAACCTTTGTTTCTAATTCAAAATTAATCTAAGCTCAATCTGAGCAAATTAAAAAAATTGTCATCTCAGATCTCGTTAAGGTTCATCCTGAACCTTCATAACACCTTTGTTTCCAACATAATTAATCTAAGCTTAGATTCAACCAGTAAATTAAGAAAACCTTTGTTTCTAATTCAAAATTAATCTAAGCTCAATCTGAGCAAATTAAAAAAATTGACATCTCAGATCTCGCTTAGATTTCTAAGTACAGAATTAATCTAAGCTCAATCTGAGCAAATTTAGAAAATGATCATCTCAGATCTCGCTTAGATTATAAAAAAGTAGCTTCAAAAACACCCTTGTTTCTAAGTACGAATTTAATCTAAGCTCAATCTGAACAAATTTAAAAAATGATCATCTCAGATCTCGCTTAGATTCAACCAGTAGCTTTAGAATGCCAATATTCTTTAGTACAGAATTGATCTCGGCTCAGTCTGAGCATTGTTTCTTAGTACAGAATTAACATCGGCTTAATCTGAGCATTTAAAAATATAATCAACTCAGCTCTCTTTTAGATGCAACCAGTAGCTTCAGAACACCTTTTTTTTTTCTTAGTAAAAAGTCAATCTGAGATCAATCTGAGCAAATTTTTAAAATTGTCATCTCAGATCTCGTTTATATTCATCCTGAGCAGACTTAAAAAATGATCATCTCAGATCTCGCTTAGATTCAGCCAGTAGCTTCAAAACACCCTTGTTTTCAAGTACATATTTAATCTAAGCTCAATCTGAGCAAACTTTAAAAATGATCATCTCAGATCTCGCTTAGATTTAACCAATAGATTTAGAATGCCTATAAAGTACATATTTAACCTTGGCTCAATCTGAGCTAGTTAAAAAAATGATTATCTCAGATCTCGCTTAGATTCAACCAGTAGCTTTAGAATGCCCATGTTTTACAGTACATGTACATATTTAATATCGGCTCAATCTGAGCAAATTTAAAAAAATTATCATCTCAGATCTCGCTTAGAGTCCACCAGTAAATTCAAAACACCTTTGTTTCTAAGTGCAGAATTAATCTAAGCTCAAGCTGAGGTAGTTTAAAAAATGATCATTTTAGATCACGCTCAGATTCAGCCAGTAGCTTCAGAACACCCTTGTTTCCAAGTACAAATTTAATCTAAGCTCAATCTGAGCTAGTTTAAAAAATGATCATCTCAGATCTCGCTTAGAATCAACCAGTAGCTTTAGAATGTCCATGTTTTATAGTACATATTTAATCTCGGCTCAATCTGAGCTAGTTTAAAAAATGATCATCTCAGATCTCGCTTAGATTTCTAAGTACAGAATTAATCTAAGCTCAATCTGAGCAAATTTAGAAAATGATCATCTCAGATCTCGCTTAGATTATAAAAAAGTAGCTTCAAAAACACCCTTGTTTCTAAGTACGAATTTAATCTAAGCTCAATCTGAGCAATCTATAAAAAATATTGACATCTCAGATCTCGCTTAGATTATAAAAAAGTAGCTTCAAAACACCCTTGTTTCTAAGTACGAATTTAATCTAAGCTCAATCTGAACAAATTTAAAAAATGATCATCTCAGATCTCGCTTAGATTCAACCAGTAGCTTTAGAATGCCAATATTCTTTAGTACAGAATTAACCTCGGCTCAATCTGAGCATTTAAAACAAAATAATCAACTCAGCTCTCGTTGAGATGCAACCAGTAGCTTCAGAACCTCTTTTTTTCTGAGATCAATCTGAGCAAACTTAAAAAATGATCATTTCAGATCTCGCTTAGATTCAACCAGTAGCTTTGTATAATGTCCATGTTTTAAAGTATATATTTATTCTCGGCTCAATCTGAGCTAGTTTAAAAAATGATCAACTCACATCTCGTTTAGATTCAACCGGTAAATTAAGAAAACCTTTGTTTCTAATTCAAAATTAATCTAAGCTCAATCTGAGCTAATTAAAAAAATTGACATCTCAGATCTCGCTTAGATTTCTAAGTACAGAATTAATCTAAGCTCAATCTGAGCAAATTTAGAAAATGATCATCTCAGATCTCGCTTAGATTATAAAAAAGTAGCTTCAAAAACACCCTTGTTTCTGAGTACGAATTTAATCTAAGCTCAATCTGAACAAATTTAAAAAATGATCATCTCAGATCTCGCTTAGATTCAACCAGTAGCTTTAGAATGCCAATATTGTTTAGTACAGAATTGATCTCGGCTCAGTCTGAGCATTGTTTTTTAGTACAGAATTAACATCGGCTTAATCTGAGCATTTAAAAATATAATCAACTCGGCTCTCTTTTAGATGCAACCAGTAGCTTCAGAACACCTTTTTTTCTTAGTAAAAAGTCAATCTGAGATCAATCTGAGCAAATTTTTAAAATTGTCATCTCAGATCTCGCTTAGATTCATCCTGAACCTTCATAACACCTTTGTTTCCAACATAATTAATCTAAGCTTAGATTCAACCAGTAAATTAAGAAAACCTTTGTTTCTAATTCAAAATTAATCTAAGCTCAATCTGAGCAAATTAAAAAAATTGTCATCTCAGATCTCGTTAAGGTTCATCCTGAACCTTCATAACACCTTTGTTTCCAACATAATTAATCTAAGCTTAGATTCAACCAGTAAATTAAGAAAACCTTTGTTTCTAATTCAAAATTAATCTAAGCTCAATCTGAGCAATCTCTTTTAGATGCAACCAGTAGCTTCAGAACACCTTTTTTTTCTTAGTAAAAAGTCAATCTGAGATCAATCTGAGCAAATTTTTAAAATTGTCATCTCAGATCTCGCTTAGATTCATCCTGAACCTTCATAACACCTTTGTTTCCAACATAATTAATCTAAGCTTAGATTCAACCAGTAAATTAAGAAAACCTTTGTTTCTAATTCAAAATTAATCTAAGCTCAATCTGAGCAAATTAAAAAAATTGTCATCTCAGATCTCGTTAAGGCTCATCCTGAACCTTCATAACACCTTTGTTTCCAACATAATTAATCTAAGCTTAGATTCAACCAGTAAATTAAGAAAACCTTTGTTTCTAATTCAAAATTAATCTAAGCTCAATCTGAGCAAATTAAAAAAATTGACATCTCAGATCTCGCTTAGATTTCTAAGTACAGAATTAATCTAAGCTCAATCTGAGCAAATTTAGAAAATGATCATCTCAGATCTCGCTTAGATTATAAAAAAGTAGCTTCAAAAACACCCTTGTTTCTAAGTACGAATTTAATCTAAGCTCAATCTGAACAAATTTAAAAAATGATCATCTCAGATCTCGCTTAGATTCAACCAGTAGCTTTAGAATGCCAATATTCTTTAGTACAGAATTGATCTCGGCTCAGTCTGAGCATTGTTTCTTAGTACAGAATTAACATCGGCTTAATCTGAGCATTTAAAAATATAATCAACTCGGCTCTCTTTTAGATGCAACCAGTAGCTTCAGAACACCTTTTTTTTCTTAGTAAAAAGTCAATCTGAGATCAATCTGAGCAAATTTTTAAAATTGTCATCTCAGATTGTTTAGATTCATCCTGAGCAGACTTAAAAAATGATCATCTCAGATCTCGCTTAGATTCAGCCAGTAGCTTCAAAACACCCTTGTTTTCAAGTACATATTTAATCTCGGCTCAATCTGAGCTAGTTTAAAAAATGATCATCTCAGATCCCGCTTAGATTCTACCAGTAGCTTCATAACACCTTTGTTTCTAAGTACGAATTTAATCTAAGGTCAATCTGAGCAAACTTTAAAAATGATCATCTCAGATCTCGCTTAGATTTAACCAATAGATTTAGAATGCCAAAGTACATATTTAACCTTGGCTCAATCTGAGCTAGTTAAAAAAATGATTATCTCAGATCTCGCTTAGATTCAACCAGTAGCTTTAGAATGCCCATGTTTTACAGTACATGTACATATTTAATCTCGGCTCAATCTGAGCAAATTTAAAAAATGATCATCTCAGATATCGCTTAGGGTCAACCAGTAAATTCAAAACACCTTTGTTTCTAAGTGCAGAATTAATCTAAGCTCAAGCTGAGGTAGTTTAAAAAATGATCATTTTAGATCACGCTCAGATTCAGCCAGTAGCTTCAAAACACCCTTGTTTCCAAGTACAAATTTAATCTAAGCTCAATCTGAGCTAGTTTAAAAAATGATCATCTCAGATCTCGCTTAGATTCAACCAGTAGCTTTAGAATGTCCATGTTTTATAGTACATATTTAATCTCGGCTCAATCTGAGCTAGTTTAAAAAATGATCATCTCAGATCTCGCTTAGATTTCTAAGTACAGAATTAATCTAAGCTCAATCTGAGCAAACTTAATAAAATGATCATCTCAGATCTCGCTTAGATTCAACCAGTAGCTTTAGAATGTCAATATTTTTTGGAACAGAATTGATCTCGGCTCAGTCTGAGCATTGTTTCTTAGTACAGAATTAACCTCGGCTCAATCTGAGCATTTAAATAAAAAATAATTAACTCAGCTCTCGTTTAGATGCAACCAGTAGCTTCAGAACCTCATTTTTTCTGAGATCAATCTGAGCAAACTTAAAAAATGATCATTTCAGATCTCGCTTAGATTCAACCAGTAGCTTTAGAATGTCAATATTTTTTAGAACAGAATTGATCTCGGCTCAGTCTGAGCATTGTTTCTTAGTACAAATTTAATCTCGGCTCAATCTGAGCTAGTTTAAAAAATGATCATCTCAGATCTCGCTTAGATTTCTAAGTACAGAATTAATCTAAGCTCAATCTGAGCAAACTTAATAAAATGATCATCTCAGATCTCGCTTAGATTCAACCAGTAGCTTTAGAATGTCAATATTTTTTAGAACAGAATTGATCTCGGCTCAGTCTGAGCATTGTTTCTTAGTACAAATTTAATCTCGGCTCAATCTGAGCAAATTTAGAAAATGCCCATCTCAGATCTCGCTTAGATTATGAAAAAGTAGCTTAATGTCCATGTTTTACAGTATATATTTATTCTCGGCTCAATCTGAGCTAGTTTAAAAAAAATGATCAACTCACATCTCGCTTAGATTCAACCAGTAAATTAAGAAAACCTTTGTTTCTAAATACAGAATTAATCTAAGCTCAATCTGAGCAAATTAAAAAAATTGACATCTCAGATCTCGCTTAGATTCATCCTGTAGCTTCAAAACACCTATGTTTCTGAGTACAAATTTAATCTCGGCTCAATCTGAGCAAATTTAGAAAATGCCCATCTCAGATCTCGCTTAGATTATGAAAAAGTAGCTTAATGTCCATGTTTTACAGTATATATTTATTCTCGGCTCAATCTGAGCTAGTTTAAAAAAATGATCAACTCACATCTCGCTTAGATTCAACCAGTAAATTAAGAAAACCTTTGTTTCTAAATACAGAATTAATCTAAGCTCAATCTGAGCAAATTAAAAAAATTGACATCTCAGATCTCGCTTAGATTCATCCTGTAGCTTCAAAACACCCTTGTTTCTAAGTACAAATTTAATCTCGGCTCAATCTGAGCAAATTTAGAAAATGATCATCTCAGATCTCGCTTAGATTATAAAAAAGTAGCTTCAAAAACACCCGTGTTTCTAAGTACGAATTTAATCTAAGCTCAATCTGAGCAATCTATAAAAATATTGACATCTCAGATCTCGCTTAGATTATAAAAAAGTAGATTCAAAACACCCTTGTTTATAAGTACGAATTTAATCTAAGCTCAATCTGAGCAAATTTAAAAAATGATCATCTCAGATCTCGCTTAGATTCAACCAGTAGCTTTAGAATGCCAATATTCTTTAGTACAGAGTTGATCTTGGCTCAGTCTGAGCATTGTTTCTTAGTACAGAATTAACATCGGCTCAAACTGAGCATTTAAAAAATATAATCAACTCAGCTCTCCTTTACATGCAACCAGTAGCTTCAGAACACCTTTTTTTTCTTAGTAAAAAGTTAATCTGAGATCAATCTGAGCAAATTTTAAAAATTGTCATCTCAGATCTCGTTAAGGTTCATCCTGAACCTTCATAACACCTTTGTTTCCAACATAGTTAATCCAAGCTTAATCTGAGCAAACTTAAAAAATGATCATCTCAGATCTCGCTTAGATTCAACCAGTAGCCTCAAAACACTCTTGTTTCCAAGTACATATTTAATCTCGGCTCAATCTGAGCTAGTTTAAAAAATGATCATCTCAGATCCCGCTTAGATTCTACCAGTAGCTTCAAAACACCCTTGTTTCTAAGTACGAATTTAATCTAAGCTCAATCTGAGCAAATTTAAAAAATGATCATCTCAGATCTCGCTTAGATTTCTAAGTACAGAATTAATCTAAGCTCAATCTGAGCAAACTTAATAAAATGATCATCTCAGATCTCGCTTAGATTCTACCAGTAGCTTTAGAATGCCGATGTTTTACCGTACAGATTTAATCTCGGGTCAATCTGAGCAAATTAAAAAAATTATCATCTCAGATCTCGCTTAGATTCAATAAGCAGCTTCAGAATGCCAATGTTTTATAGTTCATATTTAATCTCGGCTCAATCTGAGCTAGTTTAAAAAAATGATCATCTCAGATCTCGCGGAGATGAATTCAGAAAACCTATGCATAGCCTATTTAGTTTGAAAAGGTCAATGATTCGAACGGGGGACCTCCGATTCTAAAGTCGGGAGATCTACCGTTAGACCAAATCGATACACAGAAAAACCTGGTAAAAACCTCACTTTTAAATATCTGCATCCCATATCATTTTGAAAATGCCAAATGTCAACAAAATATTTAAATCCCTGGCCTAGTATTCGAACTGGGGACCTCCGATTCCAAAGTCGTGAGATCTACCGTTAGACCAAATCAATCCACAGCAAAACCTAGAAAAAATTTCGCATAAATGCATCCTCTATCAATTTTGAAATGGTCAATTGTAATCAAAATATTTACATCCCTGCCTAGGATTCGAACTGGGTGTTGCGGGCTAGGCAACGTAATTTATTTATGCGTGATGTCAGAAGCGTAGAATTTTCTTGGTCAAAGGAGGGCGCTGTTTTGCATCTTTCGCCAGGATCGATCATAACATTCGCCAATATTTTGTTGATTTTTGGATGTGTCCAATGTTGTGAGTACAAAATTAGTTCAATCAAGTTTAAGATTATAAGTTTAAGTATACTCTGCATCAGGGATTATGATAATAAGCGGGTAATCAGTATAAAATGTTGATTGTAAAAGTGGTTAATTTTCTAAGTATGTCGTCAGTTAGATTCACGTGGGTTGCACGTGTGTACTGTGTACTGTACGTTGGGGTATTGTGGCATACAGTACACGGTGGTGTGTGTGGATACGGGTCGAAGGTCAAAGTTGGGATAAAGTTTTGAGATTAAGTTAAGTCACTTGAGTTAAGGCAAAGGGGAATCACACACACTTGGCACACATGTTGTGGGTAAATAGGGATTTAATCAATTGTTGTAAATACATAAAATTGGGATTAATTCGTTATTGTAATTGCTGTAAATCAAATGTTTATATTGTATTGGGTTCATTTGATTAATTGCAGATCGAACCATCATCACACGTTGCTACAAGCAAATGGTATCGTAATAAAGGGTTGGACATCGGTTAATTTTGTCATTGGTGAAAATATTTGAGTACACACGTCACATTAAGTTCGATAACAACGCTATAAAGAGATCTGCAATGGAAAATCAAGAAGATGATATCAATCCAGAAGACTCAGTGAGTCAGTGCAGCGTAAGTACCACCGGCACGTCTGCAAGTAGAAAGGCCAGAATAAAAGTCACGGCAAAAAAGGCTGCACTTGCTGCAGAGTACGCAGCTCTGAGTGAGCAATGAGAGTTGGAGCTACAAGAGTTAAAGCTCAAGCAGAAGAAGGCGGAGCTCCGACTCAGCACCAGAATCTGTTGTTATGAAGCAGAAGAAAAGGTATACGCTCAATTTGAAGATCAGAAGTCAACTATTAGCAATAGTCCCTCACTGCAAGCTAGCCAGCCACTGCAAGCTGAACATTCTTATGAAGAATCAACAACACATGCCCTACCGAACATTCTCAAGAATCACAAGAGAAGCAATCCACCTCTGAGCCCGTCATTGAATTGTTACGTCAAGCAGAAAGACAGCAGAGAAGTCTGATAGAGACATTGCAACTACCAAAGGCAGAGTTGATGTTCTACGATGGAGAACCCCTGAAGTTTTGGGAATTTTGGAGAGCCTTTGAGATAAATGTGGACAGCCCGTCAATAGCTGATGCTGCAAAGTTAACCCGGCTGTTGCACTACTGCAAGGGAGATGCGCGTAAAGTTATTCAAGCATGCTCAGTGATGGATTCCACTCAGGGCTACAAGAGAGCTAAGACGCTGCTGAAGGAGCGTTTTGGAAACAAGCATGAGGTTGCAGATGCCTGGATTCAGAGGGTGACTAAAGGCGTAACCATCTCGGCTCACAACGGCACTGCTCTCAGTGAAATGGCAGACGAATTGAGAGTTTGCTATGAAACCCTACTCGCTGTGGGGTTTGAAGGTGAGATGGCACCTCAGAGTTTCTTGAAGAGCATCGTAGAACGACTGCCGAACTACCTTCAGTACAGGTGGATCCGGATAGTAAGAGAAATTCAGAAGAGGAACGATAGAATACCAGATATGAAAGAACTAGTCTCCTTCATAGAAGATGTGGCTGAAGAAGAGAATAACCCAGTTTATGGATCAATCAGCACGAAGAGCAACCGAGATGTGCCGCAGAACAAAAGTGATAAGCAGAGGTCCAAAGGCACTTTTGCGGTTACCATGGAAACCTATGAGTTTGACACCAAGAAGAATGAATTCGTCACAAGAAAGTGTCCTCTGTGCAAGGAGGAGCACACACTGTTTGGTTGTCAACAGTTTAAAGGTATGAAACTTCAAGACAGAATGAACTATGCAAAGCAGGAGAGATTATGCTTTAATTGTCTCCGCAAGAGCCATATGACAATGGCATGCAGGCTGAATAGAACATGCTCCGTCGCTGGCTGTGGAAGAAAGCACACAAAATTTCTCCACATTCTGCAGCCGCAAGAAGAAACAAATCCGTCAACTACCCAACCAGAGGCCAAAGTTCAAAATGGCTATATCGACTCAGCCGAAGACACAAGCTGTAATAATATCACAGGGGCCAGTAGCAGAAGCGTCCTACCCATCGTACCTGTGAGGGTTCAAGCCGCACGAGGTAAGACGTTTGTGCGGACTTACGCATTGTTGGACACAGGGTCTACAAACACTTTCTGTACCGAGCAGTTAGCTCGAAGTCTTGGATTGAAAGGGACCACGCAAAAACTCAGCCTGACAACGCTTGACAAGATAGACAGTACAATCGATACCACTTTGGTGAGCATAGTCGTAGACTCTGGTCCGACTACAGAAAGACTAGAGATGACAAAAGTGTACACGAAACCAAAGATCAACGTTCATGGTACACACATGGCAAAAATGGACGAAATATCAGGATTGCCTCACTTGAAAGGTATTGATCTGCCGTTTGCTGGAGAGAAGGAAGTTGGGCTCCTGATAGGACAAGATGTTCCAAAAGCACTGATGCCGCTCGAAATAAGGGCAGAAGAACAGCCCTGGGATGGTCATTGCATGGTTCAGTGAACCAAGTGAGCGGGAAAAGACAAGATTTTACCGCTAGTTCCAGCTTCATCCAAGGAGACATCTGCCTTGAAGAACAGTTAGATAAGTTTTGGAAACTGGAAGCATCAGATTGCATAAGTGATGAAAGAGGCATGTCAGTAAATGACCAAAGAGCCCTGAAGGTTTGGAAAGATGGAGTATGTATGGAAGGAGGACATTACCAGTTACCGGTGCCGTTTAAGAAATGTCCACCCAGTTTGCCAGACAACCGGTGGCTAGCTGAGCAAAGGTTGCAAGGTCTCGCAAGAAAACTTGGCAAAGATGATAAGCTGCATTGTAAGTACCAAGAAGGAATCGAGGACTTACTTAAGAAGGGATATGCAGAAGAAGTGGAAGGGCAAGAATGTAAGCCCGATGACAAGCCTGTGTGGTATCTGCCTCATCACCCTGTATTTCATCCTATGAAACCAGACAAATTGCGCATTGTGTTCGATTGCGCAGCCATAAGTGGAGGTGTGTCCCTCAATAGTGAAGTACTGCAAGGACCAGACCTAACAAACAGACTGATAGGAGTATTATTGAGATTTAGACGGGAACCAGTTGCCTTCATGGCAGATGTGGAGGCCATGTTCCATCAAGTTCGCGTGCCTGTAGAAGATCGAGATGTGATGAGATTTCTGTGGTGGCCAGACGGCAAAATGACACAACAGCCCAAGATATATCGGATGTGTGTGCACCTGTTCGGCGGGACTTGGAGTCCAAGTTGCTGCAATTTCGCTATGCGTCAGACAGCCGATGATAACCGGGATGACTTCTCCTCTGAAACTGTAGAGATTGTGAAGCGCAATTTCTATGTTGATGATTGCCTAGTTTCAGTGGAGACCGAAGAGGAAGCTGTGAAATTGTCATCCGAGCTCAAAACTCTACTGCAAAAGGGAGGGTTCAAGTTGACCAAGTGGTTGAGTAACAGACCAAGCGTTCTGAAGTCCATCCCCATAGAAGAAAGGGCTAAACAACTGAAAGATCTTGACCTAAACCATGATGCGCTACCAGTTGACCGAGCACTGGGTGTCAGCTGGGAAGTTGAAAGAGACAGTTTAGGATACAAATTAGCAATCAAAGACAAGCCAATAACAAGGCGTGGACTACTAAGCATTGTGTCATCAATCTACGACCCCTTGGGATATGCAAATCCATTCATCCTGAGAGCGAGACTACTGCTGCAGAAACTGACTCGACTCAAACTAGGATGGGACGAGCCGTTACCAGAAGTGCAGAAACAAGAATGGGAAAATTGGACAGAGGAGTTACCTCGAATGAAGGAATATGAGGTAAATAGATGTGTAAAGCCACACAACTTCGGAACAGTGACAGAATACAAGCTGCACCACTTCGCAGATGCCTCAGAATTGGCTTTTGGGGCGGTGTCATACCTTGTCATGAAAAACACTGAAGATGTCATGCTGAGGCGTGAGTTGGATCTGCCCATAAGTGATTCAATATTCTGGACGAAAGCACGATTGTGCTTCAGTACATTAGAAATGAAGATGGAAGATTTCATACCTTTGTGGCTAACAGGGTAGCCAAAATCCACAATGTAACCGAACCAGCTCAGTGGCACCATGTAGACACAAGTTCAAACCCAGCCGATGAACTATCAAGAGGAATGACAGCCAGTGAGATAAAGAAAAGTTCGAGATGGCCGGAAGGGCCAAAGTTCATCTTGATGGCTGAAGAAGATTGGCCTAAAGAACCAAAAGTAATGGAGCCCCTGAAACAAAGTGATCCAGAGCTGAAGAAACCGAAGGAGATTGCACAGACATATGCTGTAGAGTTGGAAGAAAATAGTGCCACAGCCAAGCTGATCAAGCATTATTCATCATGGCATAAGCTAAAGAAAGCCGTATCATGGGTTTTGCGTGTGAGAAGCTATCTTCGGAACAAAGACAAGTATAAGGAAAACGACATTAAGAAACCACTTAACAGTAGACGAACTCGACAAAGCAGAACAAGCAGTAATAAGATATGTGCAAGGGCAATCCTACCCAGATGAGTACAAAGCACTGCAAGTCACAGTCAACACAGTAAAGAAATCAAGCCCTCTCCATCGACTAGACCCAAAAATCAATGAAAATGGACTAATATGTGTTAGGGGTCGACTGAGGAATTCTACAATGCAGACCCAACTGAAGCATCCTGTAATCCTACCACAAAATCATCACATTGTGGTACTGCTGGTGAGACATTTCCATGCCATGTCAGGTCACTCAGAAAGAAAACATGTTATGTCATTGATGAGAGAGCGATACTGGGTGATTGGAGGAAGAACAGCAGTGCGCCAGGTGTTGCGAGATTGTTTCGTTTGCAAGCGTCTGTCTGCGTCTCCTAACATACAGAAAATGGCTGATCTACCAAAGGACAGGGTGACCCCTGAAAAGCCGCCATTCAGTCACGTGGGAGTGGATTGTTTTGGCCCAATTTTGGTCAAGCAAGGCCGAAGTCAAGTCAAAAGATACGGGTGTATCTTCACCTGCTTAGTGTTGAGAGCAGTTCACATTGAAGTGATCCATTCGCTGGAGACCGACTCCTTCATTAACGCTCTGCAGAGATTTATCGCAAGACGAGGACAACCAGAACTTATCAGAAGTGACAACGGCACAAATTTTGTTGGTGCTGAGCGCGAGCTGAGGGAAGGAATCAATCGTTGGAACAAACAGAAGATTGAGGAATATCTACTGCAGAAAAGGATTAGATGGAAATTCAATCCACCGGCAGCATCACACATGGGAGGATCATGGGAGAGACAGATAAGAACAAGAAAGATTTTGAACACAGTTTTGAAACAACAAGTGCTCTATGATGAAAGTCTCTCAACTATGATGTGTATGGTTGAATCTGTGATCAACGGTCGTCCACTTACTGTAGTTTCAGATGATGTGAGGGATCCAGAACCCATGACTCCAAATCATCTTCTTCTGTTGCGTCCGAGCAATGCTTTCCCCGCGGACGTGTTTGACAAGTGTGATCTAAATAGTCGTAAACGATGGAGACAAGTCCAATATTTGGCTGACCTATTTTGGCGCAGATGGATCAGGGAATATCTACCCACCCTGCAGCAACGTCGAAAGTGGAATGAGCCAACAAGGAACATCAGAGCAGGAGATATCGTGTTAATTGTTGAAGACCTCCCCAGGAACCAGTGGACCATGGGAAGAGTCGTGGAAACCTATCCGGGTGATGACAACTTAGTCAGGACTGCTAAGGTGAAGACTAAATCATCAACACTTGTTAGACCAATTCACAAGTTGTGTCTGCTGGAGTCAGTGGAAGGTCTAGAGAGCATCAAATAGCAGTTGGATGTGAACCACAACAGGAGTGACTCAAGTCTATGGACTGCAATCTGAGGAGTGCTCATTATTTGAGCTTATTTGATATTTGGTAAAATATCGTGCATTGAGGCATGATTTGAGGTGTGAGCCAAGCGCCGCCTCCTTGTGCTAGTTTAATGGAGCAGTTTAGCCAGACCTCTTGTTACCATGGCAACTTCTTTGGACCGTTGCGGAATGTGAACATTTATCGTTGGACATTCTCGACAAACATTGCATTTGTGATAATATGAGTTCACAGATGAACACATCTTCATAAACAGTTTATGGACTGTGAGAACACTAGCTTTGCCAAAGGTTTTGAAGCTTATTAGAGTTCAAGTTTTTTGAAGTTTGCATTATCAGTTCTTGTTACCTGTTGTTATGCGTTTTTTGCTGGTACTGCATTTTTCTGCGTTTTTGGCCAAATTGGGATTTGATTTGTAAAGTTGAGTGTAAGGTAAATGCTCATAAGGACTATGCCCATTTAAGGGGCCGGGATGTTGCGGGCTAGGCAACGTAATTTATTTATGCGTGACATCAGAAGCATAGAATTTTCTTGGTCAAAGGAGGGCGCTGTTTTGCATCTTTCGCCAGGATCGATCATAATATTCGTCACTAGTCAGTCATACTTTCGCCAATATTTTGTTGATTTTTGGATGCGCCCAATGTTGTGAGTACAAAATTAGTTCAATCAAGTTTAAGATTATAAGTTTAAGTATACTCTGCATCAGGGATTGTTGATAATAAGCGGGTAATTAGTGTAAAATTTTGATTGTAAAAGTGGTTAATTTTCTAAGTATGTCGTCAGTTAGATTCACGTGGGTTGCATGTACGTGTACTGTGTACTGTGTACGTTGGGGTATTGTGGCATACAGTACACGGTGGTGTGTGTGGATACGGGTCAAAGGTCAAAGTTTGGATAAAGTTTTGAGATTAAGTTAAGTCACTTGAGTTAAGGCAAAGGGGAATCACGCACTTGGCACACATTTTGTGGGTAAATAGGGATTTAATCAATTGTTGTAAATACATAAAATTGGGATTAATTCGTTATTGTAATTGCTGTAAATCAAATGTTTAAATTGTATTGGGTTCATTTGATTAATTGCAGATCGAACCATCATCACACGTTGCTACAAGCAAATGGTATCGTAATAAAGGGTTGGACATCAGTAAATTTTGTCATTGGTGAAAATATTTGAGTACACACGTCACACTGGGGACCTTCGATTCTTAAGTCGAGAGATCTACCGCTAGACCAAATCGTTCCACAGAAAAACCTAGAAAATATCGCATTGATATCTGCATCCCCTTTCAATTTTGAAATGGACTAAATATAAACAAAATACTGACATCCCTGCCTAGGATTCGAACGGGGGACCTTCGATTCTAAATGCGAGAGATCTTAACGTTAGACCAAATCAATCTACAGAATTACCTAGAAATAAAATCCGCATAAATGCATCCTCTATCAATTCTGAAATGGTCAAATGTAAACAAAATGGTGACATCCCTGCCTTGGATTCGAACTGGGGACCTCCGATACTGAAATCGAGAGATCTACCGCTAGACCAAATCGTTCCACAGAAAAAGCTAGTAGATATCGCATTGATATCTGCATCCCCTTTCATTTTTTAAATGTTCAAAATGTAAACAAAAAATTGACATCCTTTACTAGGATTCGAACTGGGGACCTCCGATTCTGAAGTCGGGAGATCTACCGTTAGACCCAATCTATCCACAGAAAAACCTCGTCAAAAACCTTACTTTTAAATACTGAATCCCCTATCATTTTGAAAATGTCAAGTATAAACAAAATATTGAAATCCCTGCCTAGGATTCGAACGGGGGACCTCCGATTCTAAATGCCAGAGATCTACCGTCAGACCAAATCGATCAACAGAAAAACCTAGAAAAAAATCCGCATAAATGCATCCTCTATCAATTTTGAAATGGTTAAATGTAAACAAAATATTTACATCCCTGCCTAGGATTCGAACTGGGGACCTTCGATTCTGAAGTCGAAAGATCTACCGCTAGACCAAATCGTTCCACAGAAACACCTCGTAAAAACCTCACTTAAATATCTGCATCCCCTATCAATTTTGAAATGGTCAAATGTTAAAAAAATGTTGACATCCCTGCTTTGGATTCGAACTGGGGACCTCCGATACTGAAATCGAAAGATCTACCGCTAGACCAATTTAAAATGTTTAAATGTTCAAAATGTAAACAAAAAATTGACATCCTTTACTAGGATTCGAACTGGGGACCTCCGATTCTGAAGTCGGGAGATCTACCGTTAGACCCAATCTATCCACAGAAAAACGTCGTAAAAACCTCACTTTTAAATACTGAATCCCCTATCATTTTGAAAATGTCAAGTATAAACAAAATATTGACATCCCTGCCTAGGATTCGAACGGGGGACCTCCGATTCTAAATGCCAGAGATCTACCGTTAGACCAAACCGATCCACAGAAAAACCTAGAAAAAATTCCACATAAATGCATCATCTATCAATTTTGAAATGGTCAAATGTAAACAAAAAATTTACATCCCTGCCTAGGATTCGAACTGGGGACCTTCGATTCTGAAGTCGAAAGATCTACCGCTAGACCAAATTGTTCCACAGAAAACCTCGTAAAAACCTCACTTAAATATCTGCATCCCCTATCAATTTTGAAATGGTCAAATGTCAAAAAAATGTTGACTTCCCTGCTTTGGATACGAACTGGGGACCTCCGATTCTGAAGTCGAGAGATCTACCGTTGGACAAAATCGTTCCACAGAAAAATCTAGAAAATATCGCATTGATGTCTGCATCCCCTTTCAATTTTGAAATGGTCCAAATGTAAACAAAATATTTAAATCCCTGCCTAGGATTCGAACGGGGGATCTCTGATTCTACATGCGAGAGATCTACCGTTAGACCAAATCGATCAACAGAAAAACCTAGAAAAAAATCCGCATAAATGCATCCTCTATCAATTTTACGGAAGCCCATTAGCGCCAGTAAAAAATAAATTTCAAATCCGTTATTACGGATTAGCAATCCGTTATTACGGATTGCTAATCCGTTATTACGGATTAGTCATCCGTTATTACGGATTAGCAATCCGTTATTATGGATTAGCAATCCGTTATTACGGATTAGTAATCCGTTATTCTGGATTAATAATCCGTTATTACGGATCCATAATCCGTTATTACGGATTAGCAATCCGTTATTACGGATTAGTAATCCGTTATTCTGGATTAGTAATCCGTTATTACGGATCCATAATCCGTTATTACGGATTAGCAATCCGTTATTACGGATTCATAATCCAGTATTACGGATTAGCAATCCGTTACTACGGATTAATTATCCGTTATTACGGATTCGCAATTTGGACAGGGAACTGTCCGCCGTCTTTTTAGGAATCTTAGATCCCGACGGAGTTAAGTGTAAGGAAGATGCTTCAGAGAAGGTCTTCGTTTATATAACTGTCATAAGAACAATGATTAGAAGACAGTTGTAGTTCCATTAATTCTGGGTGACCCAATGACTTTCTAACTCCCCAGAGTGAAATAATTAAAAGGATAAAAATCAAACTAACATCACTTGGTTGGCAAAGTTTACATATTATTGATTATATTTGAGTAGTTTTAATGAAATACATCAAGTCGAGTCTCCACCGTGAAGCACTTTTTGTCATGATATATCTACATGTATCAATACCCTTCAAATTTCCGAAAACGCTCGTTATTTGCTTAACAGAAAAACTATGATTTCAAGTCCAATAAACCATGATGGAAACATGAACAGTTGTTTTATTGTTTTTTGTTGTTGAACATTTAACATTTAACATGTAACGTTGTAGAAATCGGTCCCTAAAAACAGTACACATTGCCCTGGATTTGACGAATGTTATGAAGTAAATTTAAATGGTTGGAAAGATGTTTTTAAAGTATAATGTAATGACCGCACACAATGCCATTTGTGTGATTTTCTCTTTACTACGTGAAGTAAAACTGTTCGTCGTTTTGGTGGTGTCAAATTTTTGACTCCACAAAATGGCGGACGCCAGTCGATAGCTCTTGTCAATCAAACCACTGCACTCTAGGCTGAGCAACCAGCACATAGCGCCCTCGGGGGGATCCTCGAGGGAATCTGTAATTTCGGATTACAAATCCGTAATAACGGATTGCTTATCAGTAATAACAGATTTTGAATCCGTAATAACGGATTAGTAATCTGTAAAAATGGATTACTAATCCGTAACAACGGATTACTAATCCGTAACAACGGATTACTAATCCGTAATAACGGATTTCAAGTCCGTAATTACGGATTGTTAATCCGTAACAACGGATTGCGAATCCGTTCGAACGGATTTTAAACTTATTTTTTACTGGCGCTAATGGGCCTTCGTACAATTTTGAAATGGTCAAATGTAAAACAAAATATTTACATCACTGCCTAGGATTCGAACTGGGGACCTCCGATTCAGAAGTCGAGAGATCTACCGCTATCCCAAATCGTTCCACAGTAAAACCTCGTAAAAACCTCACTTAAATATCTGCAGAACGGTTAAGGCATGCAGTGTACTGATGATCGCCGCCCTCTGAGTAACCCCCCGTCTGCAGTGCAATCAAGGAGGAGTTTCATCTCTTCGACACTACCACTTGAAGCACAACCAACACTCGTTGTTATACCTCGGTAACAAACTGTGAAGTTTGATTGGTCGAGAACCAATCATGTGACGCGCAACAAAAACGCATGTTACATGTATATGGCTCGACGGGCCGGGTAACATGAAAAGTGATGTGTTTCCGGCGTTGGTCGATTTCCAGCGCTGTGTACAAAACAACCGCGGGTTCGAGAGAATTGTTTCTTGTTGGTCTGCTTTAAACAATGAATAGTCCGTCGTAAAAATGTTTGAAGATGACAACAGAACTTCGAGAAGATGAATAACATTTATACAAAGGTGTAACAAAACAATTGTTGCACGCTGTGACTTGGGTCCATTGGTTTCCCTTACAGAAATGTCCCATGAGAATCCCATGGGAAATTTTCCCATGGGATTCCCATTGTGAATTGGGCATGGGAAACCCATGGTGAACTGCCATGGGAAATTGTATGGGTATCCCATGGGAAATCGTATGGGGATCCCATGAAGGAACCCCATGGGATCCCATGTAGGAACCCCATGGGATCCCATGTAGGAACCCCGTAGGGGTCCCATGGAGGATCCCTTTGGGGTCCCATATAGGATCCCATGGGATCCCATGTAGGAATCCCATGGGGTCCTACATGTATGTAGGATCCCATGGGTTCCCATGAACATGTAGGATCCCATGGAATCCCATGTAGGCTCCCATGGGATCCCATGGAGGTTCCCCATTGAGCTTAGATTAATTCTGTACCAAGAAACATGGGTGTTCCGAAGCTACTGGTTAAATCCAGCGAGATCTGAGACATTTAGTTTTTTAAATTCCTCAGATTGAGCTTATAGATAAATTCTGTAGGCCTACCGAGAAACATGTGCTTTCTGAAGTTACTGGTTGAATCTAAGCAAGATCTGAGATGAATAATTTTAAATTTACTCAGATTGAGCTGAGATTAATTCTGTACCAAAAAACATTGGTGTTCCGCAGCTGTTGGTTGAATCTAAGCGAGATCTGAGACATTTATTTTTTTTAAATTGCTCAGATTGAGCTTAGATTAATTCTGCACTGAAGAATATGAGTGTTCTGAAGCTGTTGGTTGAGTCTAAGCAAGATCTGAGACATTTATTTTTTTCAAATTGCTCAGATTTAGCTGAGATTAATTCTGCACTAACAAATATGGGTGTTCTGAAGCTGTTGGTTGAGTCTAAGCAAGATCTGAGATGAATAATTTTAAATTTACTCAGATTGAGCTGAGATTAATTCTGTACCAAGAAACATGGGCGTTCTGAAGCTACTGGTTGAATCTAAGCGAGATCTGAGATGAATAATTTTTTATTTACTCAGATTGAGCTGAGATTTATTCTGCACTAAAGAATATGGGTGTTCTGAAGCTGTTGGTTGAGTCTAAGCAAGATCTGAGATGAATAATTTTAAATTTACTCAGATTGAGCTGAGATTAATTCTGTACCAAGAAACATGGGCGTTCTGAAGCTACTGGTTGAATCTAAGCGAGATCTGAGATGAAAAGTTTAAACATTGCTCAGATTGAGCTTAGATGAATTCTGTACCAAGAAACATGGGTGTTCCGAAGCTACTGGTTAAATCTAAGCGAGATCTGAGATGAATAATTTTTTATTTACTCAGATTAAGCTGAGATTAATTCTGCACCAAGAAACATGGGCTTTCTGAAGTTACTGGTTGAATCTAAGCAAGATCTGAGATGAATAATTTTAAATTTACTCAGATTGAGCTGAGATTAATTTTGCACTAACGAATATGGGTGTTCTGAAGCTGTTGGTTGAGTCTAAGCAAGATCTGAGATGAATAATCATAAATTTACTCAGATTGAGCTGAGATTAATTCTGTACCAAGAAACATGGGCGTTCTGAAGCTACTGGTTGAATCTAAGCGACATCTGAGATGAATAATTTTTTATTTACTCAGATTGAGCTGATATTAATTCTGTACCAAGAAACATGGGCGTTCTGAAGCTACTGGTTGAATCTAAGCGAGATCTGAGACATTAATTTTTTTTGAAATTGCTCAGATTGAGCTGAGATGAATTCTGCACCAAGAAACATGGGCTTTCTGAAGTTACAGGTTGAATCTAAGCAAGATCTGAGATGAATAATTTTAAATTTACTCAGATTGAGCTGAGATTAATTCTGTACCAAGGAACATGGGCGTTCTGAAGCTGTTGGTTGAGTCTAAGCAAGATCTGAGATGAATAATTTTAAATTTACTCAGATTGAGCTGAGATTAATTCTGTACCAAGGAACATGGGCGTTCTGAAGCTACTGGTTGAATCTAAGCGAGATCTGAGATGAAAAGTTTAAACATTGCTCAGATTGAGCTTAGATGAATTCTGTACCAAGAAACATGGGTGTTCCGAAGCTACTGGTTAAAGCTAAGCGAGATCTGAGATGAATAATTTTTTATTTACTCAGATTGAGCTGAGATTAATTCTGCACCAAGAAACATGGGCTTTCTGAAGTTACTGGTTGAATCTAAGCAAGATCTGAGATGAATAATTTTAAATTTACTCAGATTGAGCTGAGATTAATTTTGCACTAACGAATATGGGTGTTCTGAAGCTGTTGGTTGAGTCTAAGCAAGATCTGAGATGAATAATCATAAATTTACTCAGATTGAGCTGAGATTAATTCTGTACCAAGAAACATGGGCGTTCTGAAGCTACTGGTTGAATCTAAGCGAGATCTGAGACATTAATTTTTTTCAAATTGCTCAGATTGAGCTGAGATGAATTCTGCACCAAGAATCATGGGCTTTCTGAAGTTACAGGTTGAATCTTAGCAAGATCTGAGATGAATAATTTTAAATTTACTCAGATTGAGCTGAGATTAATTCTGTACCAAGGAACATGGGCGTTCTGAAGCTGTTGGTTGAGTCTAAGCAACATCTGAGATGAATAATTTTAAATTTACTCAGATTGAGCTGAGATTAATTCTGTACCAAGAAACATGGGCGTTCTGAAGCTACTGGTTGAATCTAAGAGAGATCTGAGATGAATAATTTTAAATTTACTCAGATTGAGCTGAGATTAATTCTGTACCAAGAAACATGGGCGTTCTGAAGCAACTGGTTGAATCTAAGCGAGATCTGAGACATTTATTTTTTTCAAATTGCTCAGATTGAGCTGAGATGAATTCTGTACCAAGAAACATGGGCGTTCTGAAGCTACTGGTTGAATCTCAACGAGATCTGAGATGAATATTTTTTTATTTACTCAGATTGAGCTGAGATTAATTCTGCACTAAAGAATATGGGTGTTCTGAAGCTGTTGGTTGAGTCTAAGCAAGATCTGAGATGAATAATTTTAAGTTTACTCAGATTGAGCTGAGATTAATTCTGTACCAAGAAACATGGGCGTTCTGAAGCTACTGGTTGAATCTAAGCGAGATCTGAGATGAATAATTTTAAATTTACTCAGATTGAGCTGAGATTAATTCTGCACTAAAGAATATGGGTATTCTGAAGCTGTTGGTTGAGTCTAAGCAAGATCTGAGATGAATAATTTTAAATTTACTCAGATTGAGCTGAGATTTGTTCCGTACCAAGAAACATGGGCGTTCTGAAGCTACTGGTTGAATCTAAGCGAGATCTGAGATGAATAATTTTTTATTTACTCAGATTGAGCTGAGAGTAATTCTGTACCAAGAAACATGGGCGTTCTGAAGCTACTGGTTGAATATAAGCGAGATCTGAGACATTAAATTTTTTTTTAAATTGCTCAGATTGAGCTGAGATGAAATCTGCACCAAGAAACATGGGCTTTCTGAAGTTACTGGTTGAATATAAGCAAGATCTGAGATGAATAATTTTAAATTTGCTCAGATTGAGCTGACATTAATTCTGTACCAAGAAACATGGGCGTTCTGAAGCTACTGGTTGAATCTAAGCGAGATCTGAGTTGAATAATTTTAAATTGCTCAGATTGAGCTGAGATGAAATCTGCACCAAGAAACATGGGCTTTCTGAAGTTACTGGTTGAATATAAGCAAGATCTGAGATGAATAATTTTAAATTTGCTCAGATTGAGCTGAGATTAATTCTGTACCAAGAAACATGGGCGTTCTGAAGCTACTGGTTGAATCTAAGCGAGATTTGAGATGAATAATTTTTTATTTACTCAGATTGAGCTGAGATTAATTCTGTACAAAGAAACATGGGCGTTCCGAAGCTACTGGTTGAATATAAGCAAGATCTGAGATGAATAATTTTAAATTTACTCAGATTGAGCTGAGATTAATTCTGCACTAAAGAATATGGGTGTTCTGAAGCTGTTGGTTGAGTCTTAGCAAGATCTGAGATGAATAATTTTAAATTTACTCAGATTGAGCTGAGATTAATTCTGTACCAATAAACATGGGCGTTCTGAATCTACTGGTTGAATCTAAGCGAGATCTGAGAAGAATAATTTTTTATTTACTCAGATTGAGCTGAGATTAATTCTGCACCAAGAATCATGGGCTTTCTGAAGTAACAGGTTGAATCTAAGCAAGATCTGAGATGAATAATTTTAAATTTACTCAGATTGAGCTGAGATTAATTCTGTACCAAGGAACATGGGCGTTCTGAAGCTACTGGTTGAATCTAAGCGAGATCTGAGATGAATAATTTTGTATTTACTCAGATTGAGCTGAGATTAATTCTGTACCAAGAAACATGGGCGTTCTGAAGCTACTGGTTGAATCTAAGCGAGATCTGAGACATTAATTCTTTTCAAATTGCTCAGATTGAGCTGAGATGAATTCTGCACCAAGAAACATGGGCTTTCTGAAGTTACTGGTTGAATCTAAGCGAGATCTGAGATGAATAATTTTTTTATTTACTCAGATTGAGCTGAGATTATTTCTGTACCAAGAAACATAGGTGTTCCGAAGCTACTGGTTAAATCTAAGCGAGATCTGAGATGAATAATTTTTTATTTACTCAGATCGAGCTGAGATTAATTCTGTACCAAGAAACATGGGCGTTCTGAAGCTACTGGTTGAATCTAAGCGAGATCTGAGACATTAATTTTTTTCAAATTTCTCAGATTGAGCTGAGATGAATTCTGCACTAAGAAACATGGGCGTTCTGAAGTTACTGGTTAAATCTAAGCGAGATCTGAGATGAATAATTTTTTATTTACTCAGATTGAGCTGAGATTAATTCTGTACCAAGAAACATGGGCGTTCTGAAGCTACTGGTTGAATCTAAGCAAGATCTGAGACATTAATTTTTTTTTAAATTGCTCAGATTGAGCTGAGATGAAATCTGCACCAAGAAACATGGGCTTTCTGAAGTTACTGGTTGAATATAAGCAAGATCTGAGATGAATAATTTTAAATTTGCTCAGATTGAGCTGAGATTAATTCTGTACCAAGAAACATGGGCGTTCCGAAGCTACTGGTTGAATCTAAGCGAGATCTGAGATGAATAATTTTTTATTTACTCAGATTGAGCTGAGATTAATTCTGCACTAACGAATATGGGTCTTCTGAAGCTACTGGTTGAGTCTAAACAAGATCTGAGATGAATAATTTTAAATTTACTCAGATTGAGCTGAGATTAATTCTTCACTAAAGAATATGGGTGTTCTGAAGCTGTTGGTTGAGTCTAAGCAAGATCTGAGATGAATAATTTTAAATTTACTCAGATTGAGCTGAGATTAATTCTGCACTAACGAATATGGGTGTTCTGAAGCTGTTGGTTGAGTCTAAGCAAGATCTGAGATGAATAATTTTAAATTTACTCAGATTGAGCTGAGATTAATTCTGTACCAAGAAACATGGGCGTTCTGAAGCTACTGGTTGAATCTAAGCGAGATATGAGACATTAATTTTTTTAAAAATTGCTCAGATTGAGCTGAGATGAAATCTGCACCAAGAAACATGGGCTTTCTGAAGTTACTGGTTGAATAATTTTAAATTTGCTCAGATTGAGCCGAGATTAATTCTGTACCAAGAAACATGGGCGTTCTGAAGTTACTGGTTGAATCTAAGCGAGATCTGAGAAGAATAATTTTTTATTTACTCAGATTGAGCTGAGATTAATTCTGCACCAAGAAACATGGGCTTTCTGAAGTTACTGGTTGAATATAAGCAAGATCTGAGATGAATAATTTTAAATTTGCTCAGATTGAGCTGAGATTAATTCTGTACCAAGAAACATGGGCGTTCCGAAGCTACTGGTTGAATCTAAGCGAGATCTGAGATGAATAATTTTTTATTTACTCAGATTGAGCTGAGATTAATTCTGCACTAACGAATATGGGTCTTCTGAAGCTACTGGTTGAGTGTAAACAAGATCTGAGATGAATAATTTTAAATTTACTCAGATTGAGCTGAGATTAATTCTTCACTAAAGAATATGGGTGTTCTGAAGCTGTTGGTTGAGTCTAAGCAAGATCTGAGATGAATAATTTTAAATTTACTCAGATTGAGCTGAGATTAATTCTGCACTAACGAATATGGGTGTTCTGAAGCTGTTGGTTGAGTCTAAGCAAGATCTGAGATGAATAATTTTAAATTTACTCAGATTGAGCTGAGATTAATTCTGTACCAAGAAACATGGGCGTTCTGAAGCTACTGGTTGAATCTAAGCGAGATATGAGACATTAATTTTTTTAAAAATTGCTCAGATTGAGCTGAGATGAAATCTGCACCAAGAAACATGGGCTTTCTGAAGTTACTGGTTGAATAATTTTAAATTTGCTCAGATTGAGCCGAGATTAATTCTGTACCAAGAAACATGGGCGTTCTGAAGTTACTGGTTGAATCTAAGCGAGATCTGAGAAGAATAATTTTTTATTTACTCAGATTGAGCTGAGATTAATTCTGAACCAAGAAACATGGGTGTTCCGAAGCTACTGGTTAAATCTAAGCGAGATCTGAGATGAATAATTTTAAATTTACTCAGATTGAGCTGAGATTAATTCTGTACCAAGGAACATCGGCGTTCTGAAGCTACTGGTTGAATCTAAGCGAGATCTGAGAAGAATAATTTTTTATTTACTCAGATTGAGCTGAGATTAATTCTGAACCAAGAAACATGGGTGTTCCGAAGCTACTGGTTAAATCTAAGCGAGATCTGAGATGAATAATTTTAAATTTACTCAGATTGAGCTGAGATTAATTCTGTACCAAGAAACATGGGCGTTCTGAAGCTACTGGTTGAATCTAAGCGAGATCTGAGATGAATAATTTTAAATTTACTCAGATTGAGCTGAGATTAATTCTGCACTAACGAATATGGATGTTCTGAAGCTGTTGGTTGAGTCTAAGCAAGATCTGAGATGAATAATTTTAAATTTACTCAGATTGAGCTGAGATTAATTCTGTACCAAGAAACATGGGCGTTCCGAAGCTACTGGTTGAATCTAAGCGAGATCTGAGATGAATAATTTTAAATTTACTCAGATTGAGCTGAGATTAATTCTGTACCAAGAAACATGGGCGTTCTGAAGCTACTGGTTGAATCTAAGCAAGATCTGAGACATTAATTTTTTTTTAAATTGCTCAGATTGGGCTGAGATGAAATCTGCACCAAGAAACATGGGCTTTCTGAAGTTACTGGTTGAATATAAGCAAGATCTGAGATGAATAATTTTAAATTTGCTCAGATTGAGCTGAGATTAATTCTGCACTAACGAATATGGATGTTCTGAAGCTGTTGGTTGAGTCTAAGCAAGATCTGAGATGAATAATTTTAAATTTACTCAGATTGAGCTGAGATTAATTCTGTACCAAGAAACTTGGGCGTTCTGAAGCTACTGGTTGAATCTAAGCGAGATCTGAGATGAATAATTTTGTATTTACTCAGATTGAGCTGAGATTAATTCTGTACCAAGAAACATGGGTGTTCCGAAGCTACTGGTTAAATCTAAGCGAGATCTGAGATGAATAATTTTAAATTTACTCAGATTGAGCTGAGATTAATTCTGTACCAAGAAACATGGGCGTTCTGAAGCTACTGGTTGAATCTAAGCAAGATCTGAGACATTAATTTTTTTTTAAATTGCTCAGATTGAGCTGAGATGAAATCTGCACCAAGAAACATGGGCTTTCTGAAGTTACTGGTTGAATATAAGCAAGATCTGAGATGAATAATTTTAAATTTGCTCAGATTGAGCTGAGATTAATTCTGCACTAAAGAATATGGGTGTTCTGAAGCTGTTGGTTGAGTCTAAGCAAGATCTGAGACATTTATTTTTTTCAAATTGCTCAGATTGAGCTTAGATTAATTCTGTACCAAGAAACATGGGTGTTCCGAAGCTAGTGGTTAAATCTAAGCGAGATCTGAGATGAATAATTTTAAATTTACTCAGATTGAGCTGAGATTAATTCTGTACCAAGAAACATGGGCGTTCTGAAGCTGTTGGTTGAGTCTAAGCGAGATCTGAGATGAATAATTTTTTATTTACTCAGATTGAGCTGAGATTAATTCTGCACTAACGAATATGGGTGTTCTGAAGCTGTTGGTTGAGTCTAAGCAAGATCTGAGATGAATAATTTTTTATTTACTCAGATTGAGCTGAGATTAATTCTGTACCAAGAAACATGGGTGTTCCGAAGCTACTGGTTAAATCTAAGCGAAATCTGAGATGAATAATTTTAAATTTACTCAGATTGAGCTGAGATTAATTCTGTACCAAGAAACATGGGTGTTCCGAAGCTACTGGTTAAATCTAAGCGAAATCTGAGATGAATAATTTTAAATTTACTCAGATTGAGCTGAGATTAATTCTGTACCAAGAAACATGGGCGTTCCGAAGCTACTGGTTGAATCTAAGCGAGATCTGAGATGAATAATTTTAAATTTACTCAGATTGAGCTGAGATTAATTCTGTACCAAGAAACATGGGCGTTCTGAAGCTACTGGTTGAATCTAAGCAAGATCTGAGACATTAATTTTTTTTTAAATTGCTCAGATTGAGCTGAGATGAAATCTGCACCAAGAAACATGGGCTTTCTGAAGTTACTGGTTGAATATAAGCAAGATCTGAGATGAATAATTTTAAATTTGCTCAGATTGAGCTGAGATTAATTCTGTACCAAGAAACATGGGCGTTCCGAAGCTACTGGTTGAATCTAAGCGAGATCTGAGAAGAATAATTTTTTATTTACTCAGATTGAGCTGAGATTAATTCTGAACCAAGAAACATGGGTGTTCCGAAGCTACTGGTTAAATCTAAGCGAGATCTGAGATGAATAATTTTAAATTTACTCAGATTGAGCTGAGATTAATTCTGTACCAAGAAACATGGGCGTTCTGAAGCTACTGGTTGAATCTAAGCAAGATCTGAGACATTAATTTTTTTTTAAATTGCTCAGATTGAGCTGAGATGAAATCTGCACCAAGAAACATGGGCTTTCTGAAGTTACTGGTTGAATATAAGCAAGATCTGAGATGAATAATTTTAAATTTGCTCAGATTGAGCTGAGATTAATTCTGTACCAAGAAACATGGGCGTTCCGAAGCTACTGGTTGAATCTAAGCGAGATCTGAGAAGAATAATTTTTTATTTACTCAGATTGAGCTGAGATTAATTCTGAACCAAGAAACATGGGTGTTCCGAAGCTACTGGTTAAATCTAAGCGAGATCTGAGATGAATAATTTTAAATTTACTCAGATTGAGCTGAGATTAATTCTGTACCAAGAAACATGGGCGTTCTGAAGCTACTGGTTGAATCTAAGCGAGATCTGAGATGAATAATTTTAAATTTACTCAGATTGAGCTGTGATTAATTCTGCACTGACGAATATGGGTGTTCTGAAGCTGTTGGTTGAGTCTAAGCAAGATCTGAGATGAATAATTTTTTATTTACTCAGATTGAGCTGAGATTAATTTTGCACTAACGAATATGGGTCTTCTGAAGCTACTGGTTGAGTCTAAGCAAGATCTGAGATGAATAATTTTAAATTTACTCAGATTGAGCTGAGATTAATTCTGCACTAACGAATATGGGTGTTCTGAAGCTGTTGGTTGAGTCTAAGCAAGATCTGAGATGAATAATTTTAAATTTACTCAGATTGAGCTGAGATTAATTCTGTACCAAGAAACATGGGCGTAATGAAGCTACTGGTTGAATCTAAGCGAGATCTGAGATGACTAATTTTAAATTTACTCAGATTGAGCTGAGATTAATTCTGCACTAACGAATATGGGTGTTCTGAAGCTGTTGGTTGAGTCTAAGCAAGATCTGAGATGAATAATTTTAAATTTACTCAGATTGAGCTGAGATTAATTCTGTACCAAGAAACATGGGTGTTCCGAACCAGTAGGTTAAATCTAAGCGAGATCTGAGATGAATAATTTTTTATTTACTCAGATTGAGCTGAGATTAATTCTGTACCAAGAAACATGGGCGTTCTGAAGCTACTGGTTGAATCTAAGCGAGATCTGAGACATTAATTTTTTTTTAAATTGCTCAGATTGAGCTGAGATGAAATCTGCACCAAGAAACATGGGCTTTCTGAAGTTACTGGTTGAATATAAGCAAGATCTGAGATGAATAATTTTAAATTTGCTCAGATTGAGCTGAGATTAATTCTGAACTAAAGAATATGGGTGTTCTGAAGCTGTTGGTTGAGTCTAAGCAAGATCTGAGACATTTATTTTTTTCAAATTGCTCAGATTGAGCTTAGATTAATTCTGTACCAAGAAACATGGGTGTTCCGAAGCTAGTGGTTAAATCTAAGCGAGATCTGAGATGAATAATTTTAAATTTACTCAGATTGAGCTGAGATTAATTCTGTACCAAGAAAAATGGGCGTTCTGAAGCTGTTGGTTGAGTCTAAGCGAGATCTGAGATGAATAATTTTTTATTTACTCAGATTGAGCTGAGATTAATTCTGCACTAACGAATATGGGTGTTCTGAAGCTGTTGGTTGAGTCTAAGCAAGATCTGAGATGAATAATTTTTTATTTACTCAGATTGAGCTGAGATTAATTCTGTACCAAGAAACATGGGTGTTCCGAAGCTACTGGTTAAATCTAAGCGAAATCTGAGATGAATAATTTTAAATTTACTCAGATTGAGCTGAGATTAATTCTGTACCAAGAAACATGGGTGTTCCGAAGCTACTGGTTAAATCTAAGCGAAATCTGAGATGAATAATTTTAAATTTACTCAGATTGAGCTGAGATTAATTCTGTACCAAGAAACATGGGCGTTCTGAAGCTACTGGTTGAATCTAAGCGAGATCTGAGATGAATAATTTTTTATTTACTCAGATTGAGCTGAGATTAATTCTGCACTAACGAATATGGGTGTTCTGAAGCTGTTGGTTGAGTCTAAGCGAAATCTGAGATGAATAATTTTAAATTTACTCAGATTGAGCTGAGATTAATTCTGTACCAAGAAACATGGGCGTTCCGAAGCTACTGGTTGAATCTAAGCGAGATCTGAGATGAATAATTTTAAATTTACTCAGATTGAGCTGAGATTAATTCTGTACCAAGAAACATGGGCGTTCTGAAGCTACTGGTTGAATCTAAGCGAGATCTGAGATGAAAAGTTTAAACATTGCTCAGATTGAGCTTAGATGAATTCTGTACCAAGAAACATGGGTGTTCCGAAGCTACTGGTTAAATCTAAGCGAGATCTGAGATGAATAATTTTTTATTTACTCAGATTAAGCTGAGATTAATTCTGCACCAAGAAACATGGGCTTTCTGAAGTTACTGGTTGAATCTAAGCAAGATCTGAGATGAATAATTTTAAATTTACTCAGATTGAGCTGAGATTAATTTTGCACTAACGAATATGGGTGTTCTGAAGCTGTTGGTTGAGTCTAAGCAAGATCTGAGATGAATAATCATAAATTTACTCAGATTGAGCTGAGATTAATTCTGTACCAAGAAACATGGGCGTTCTGAAGCTACTGGTTGAATCTAAGCGACATCTGAGATGAATAATTTTTTATTTACTCAGATTGAGCTGATATTAATTCTGTACCAAGAAACATGGGCGTTCTGAAGCTACTGGTTGAATCTAAGCGAGATCTGAGACATTAATTTTTTTTGAAATTGCTCAGATTGAGCTGAGATGAATTCTGCACCAAGAAACATGGGCTTTCTGAAGTTACAGGTTGAATCTAAGCAAGATCTGAGATGAATAATTTTAAATTTACTCAGATTGAGCTGAGATTAATTCTGTACCAAGGAACATGGGCGTTCTGAAGCTGTTGGTTGAGTCTAAGCAAGATCTGAGATGAATAATTTTAAATTTACTCAGATTGAGCTGAGATTAATTCTGTACCAAGGAACATGGGCGTTCTGAAGCTACTGGTTGAATCTAAGCGAGATCTGAGATGAAAAGTTTAAACATTGCTCAGATTGAGCTTAGATGAATTCTGTACCAAGAAACATGGGTGTTCCGAAGCTACTGGTTAAAGCTAAGCGAGATCTGAGATGAATAATTTTTTATTTACTCAGATTGAGCTGAGATTAATTCTGCACCAAGAAACATGGGCTTTCTGAAGTTACTGGTTGAATCTAAGCAAGATCTGAGATGAATAATTTTAAATTTACTCAGATTGAGCTGAGATTAATTTTGCACTAACGAATATGGGTGTTCTGAAGCTGTTGGTTGAGTCTAAGCAAGATCTGAGATGAATAATCATAAATTTACTCAGATTGAGCTGAGATTAATTCTGTACCAAGAAACATGGGCGTTCTGAAGCTACTGGTTGAATCTAAGCGAGATCTGAGACATTAATTTTTTTCAAATTGCTCAGATTGAGCTGAGATGAATTCTGCACCAAGAATCATGGGCTTTCTGAAGTTACAGGTTGAATCTTAGCAAGATCTGAGATGAATAATTTTAAATTTACTCAGATTGAGCTGAGATTAATTCTGTACCAAGGAACATGGGCGTTCTGAAGCTGTTGGTTGAGTCTAAGCAACATCTGAGATGAATAATTTTAAATTTACTCAGATTGAGCTGAGATTAATTCTGTACCAAGAAACATGGGCGTTCTGAAGCTACTGGTTGAATCTAAGAGAGATCTGAGATGAATAATTTTAAATTTACTCAGATTGAGCTGAGATTAATTCTGTACCAAGAAACATGGGCGTTCTGAAGCAACTGGTTGAATCTAAGCGAGATCTGAGACATTTATTTTTTTCAAATTGCTCAGATTGAGCTGAGATGAATTCTGTACCAAGAAACATGGGCGTTCTGAAGCTACTGGTTGAATCTCAACGAGATCTGAGATGAATATTTTTTTATTTACTCAGATTGAGCTGAGATTAATTCTGCACTAAAGAATATGGGTGTTCTGAAGCTGTTGGTTGAGTCTAAGCAAGATCTGAGATGAATAATTTTAAGTTTACTCAGATTGAGCTGAGATTAATTCTGTACCAAGAAACATGGGCGTTCTGAAGCTACTGGTTGAATCTAAGCGAGATCTGAGATGAATAATTTTAAATTTACTCAGATTGAGCTGAGATTAATTCTGCACTAAAGAATATGGGTATTCTGAAGCTGTTGGTTGAGTCTAAGCAAGATCTGAGATGAATAATTTTAAATTTACTCAGATTGAGCTGAGATTTGTTCCGTACCAAGAAACATGGGCGTTCTGAAGCTACTGGTTGAATCTAAGCGAGATCTGAGATGAATAATTTTTTATTTACTCAGATTGAGCTGAGAGTAATTCTGTACCAAGAAACATGGGCGTTCTGAAGCTACTGGTTGAATATAAGCGAGATCTGAGACATTAAATTTTTTTTTAAATTGCTCAGATTGAGCTGAGATGAAATCTGCACCAAGAAACATGGGCTTTCTGAAGTTACTGGTTGAATATAAGCAAGATCTGAGATGAATAATTTTAAATTTGCTCAGATTGAGCTGACATTAATTCTGTACCAAGAAACATGGGCGTTCTGAAGCTACTGGTTGAATCTAAGCGAGATCTGAGTTGAATAATTTTAAATTGCTCAGATTGAGCTGAGATGAAATCTGCACCAAGAAACATGGGCTTTCTGAAGTTACTGGTTGAATATAAGCAAGATCTGAGATGAATAATTTTAAATTTGCTCAGATTGAGCTGAGATTAATTCTGTACCAAGAAACATGGGCGTTCTGAAGCTACTGGTTGAATCTAAGCGAGATTTGAGATGAATAATTTTTTATTTACTCAGATTGAGCTGAGATTAATTCTGTACAAAGAAACATGGGCGTTCCGAAGCTACTGGTTGAATATAAGCAAGATCTGAGATGAATAATTTTAAATTTACTCAGATTGAGCTGAGATTAATTCTGCACTAAAGAATATGGGTGTTCTGAAGCTGTTGGTTGAGTCTTAGCAAGATCTGAGATGAATAATTTTAAATTTACTCAGATTGAGCTGAGATTAATTCTGTACCAATAAACATGGGCGTTCTGAATCTACTGGTTGAATCTAAGCGAGATCTGAGAAGAATAATTTTTTATTTACTCAGATTGAGCTGAGATTAATTCTGCACCAAGAATCATGGGCTTTCTGAAGTAACAGGTTGAATCTAAGCAAGATCTGAGATGAATAATTTTAAATTTACTCAGATTGAGCTGAGATTAATTCTGTACCAAGGAACATGGGCGTTCTGAAGCTACTGGTTGAATCTAAGCGAGATCTGAGATGAATAATTTTGTATTTACTCAGATTGAGCTGAGATTAATTCTGTACCAAGAAACATGGGCGTTCTGAAGCTACTGGTTGAATCTAAGCGAGATCTGAGACATTAATTCTTTTCAAATTGCTCAGATTGAGCTGAGATGAATTCTGCACCAAGAAACATGGGCTTTCTGAAGTTACTGGTTGAATCTAAGCGAGATCTGAGATGAATAATTTTTTTATTTACTCAGATTGAGCTGAGATTATTTCTGTACCAAGAAACATAGGTGTTCCGAAGCTACTGGTTAAATCTAAGCGAGATCTGAGATGAATAATTTTTTATTTACTCAGATCGAGCTGAGATTAATTCTGTACCAAGAAACATGGGCGTTCTGAAGCTACTGGTTGAATCTAAGCGAGATCTGAGACATTAATTTTTTTCAAATTTCTCAGATTGAGCTGAGATGAATTCTGCACTAAGAAACATGGGCGTTCTGAAGTTACTGGTTAAATCTAAGCGAGATCTGAGATGAATAATTTTTTATTTACTCAGATTGAGCTGAGATTAATTCTGTACCAAGAAACATGGGCGTTCTGAAGCTACTGGTTGAATCTAAGCAAGATCTGAGACATTAATTTTTTTTTAAATTGCTCAGATTGAGCTGAGATGAAATCTGCACCAAGAAACATGGGCTTTCTGAAGTTACTGGTTGAATATAAGCAAGATCTG
The DNA here is from genome assembly GCF_032118995.1 of Asterias amurensis. Taxonomy (NCBI): domain Eukaryota; kingdom Metazoa; phylum Echinodermata; class Asteroidea; order Forcipulatida; family Asteriidae; genus Asterias; species Asterias amurensis. Next base: position 20,436,271 of record NC_092653.1, on the reverse strand, counting down.
AGATGAATAATTTTAAATTTGCTCAGATTGAGCTGAGATTAATTCTGTACCAAGAAACATGGGCGTTCCGAAGCTACTGGTTGAATCTAAGCGAGATCTGAGATGAATAATTTTTTATTTACTCAGATTGAGCTGAGATTAATTCTGCACTAACGAATATGGGTCTTCTGAAGCTACTGGTTGAGTCTAAACAAGATCTGAGATGAATAATTTTAAATTTACTCAGATTGAGCTGAGATTAATTCTTCACTAAAGAATATGGGTGTTCTGAAGCTGTTGGTTGAGTCTAAGCAAGATCTGAGATGAATAATTTTAAATTTACTCAGATTGAGCTGAGATTAATTCTGCACTAACGAATATGGGTGTTCTGAAGCTGTTGGTTGAGTCTAAGCAAGATCTGAGATGAATAATTTTAAATTTACTCAGATTGAGCTGAGATTAATTCTGTACCAAGAAACATGGGCGTTCTGAAGCTACTGGTTGAATCTAAGCGAGATATGAGACATTAATTTTTTTAAAAATTGCTCAGATTGAGCTGAGATGAAATCTGCACCAAGAAACATGGGCTTTCTGAAGTTACTGGTTGAATAATTTTAAATTTGCTCAGATTGAGCCGAGATTAATTCTGTACCAAGAAACATGGGCGTTCTGAAGTTACTGGTTGAATCTAAGCGAGATCTGAGAAGAATAATTTTTTATTTACTCAGATTGAGCTGAGATTAATTCTGCACCAAGAAACATGGGCTTTCTGAAGTTACTGGTTGAATATAAGCAAGATCTGAGATGAATAATTTTAAATTTGCTCAGATTGAGCTGAGATTAATTCTGTACCAAGAAACATGGGCGTTCCGAAGCTACTGGTTGAATCTAAGCGAGATCTGAGATGAATAATTTTTTATTTACTCAGATTGAGCTGAGATTAATTCTGCACTAACGAATATGGGTCTTCTGAAGCTACTGGTTGAGTGTAAACAAGATCTGAGATGAATAATTTTAAATTTACTCAGATTGAGCTGAGATTAATTCTTCACTAAAGAATATGGGTGTTCTGAAGCTGTTGGTTGAGTCTAAGCAAGATCTGAGATGAATAATTTTAAATTTACTCAGATTGAGCTGAGATTAATTCTGCACTAACGAATATGGGTGTTCTGAAGCTGTTGGTTGAGTCTAAGCAAGATCTGAGATGAATAATTTTAAATTTACTCAGATTGAGCTGAGATTAATTCTGTACCAAGAAACATGGGCGTTCTGAAGCTACTGGTTGAATCTAAGCGAGATATGAGACATTAATTTTTTTAAAAATTGCTCAGATTGAGCTGAGATGAAATCTGCACCAAGAAACATGGGCTTTCTGAAGTTACTGGTTGAATAATTTTAAATTTGCTCAGATTGAGCCGAGATTAATTCTGTACCAAGAAACATGGGCGTTCTGAAGTTACTGGTTGAATCTAAGCGAGATCTGAGAAGAATAATTTTTTATTTACTCAGATTGAGCTGAGATTAATTCTGAACCAAGAAACATGGGTGTTCCGAAGCTACTGGTTAAATCTAAGCGAGATCTGAGATGAATAATTTTAAATTTACTCAGATTGAGCTGAGATTAATTCTGTACCAAGGAACATCGGCGTTCTGAAGCTACTGGTTGAATCTAAGCGAGATCTGAGAAGAATAATTTTTTATTTACTCAGATTGAGCTGAGATTAATTCTGAACCAAGAAACATGGGTGTTCCGAAGCTACTGGTTAAATCTAAGCGAGATCTGAGATGAATAATTTTAAATTTACTCAGATTGAGCTGAGATTAATTCTGTACCAAGAAACATGGGCGTTCTGAAGCTACTGGTTGAATCTAAGCGAGATCTGAGATGAATAATTTTAAATTTACTCAGATTGAGCTGAGATTAATTCTGCACTAACGAATATGGATGTTCTGAAGCTGTTGGTTGAGTCTAAGCAAGATCTGAGATGAATAATTTTAAATTTACTCAGATTGAGCTGAGATTAATTCTGTACCAAGAAACATGGGCGTTCCGAAGCTACTGGTTGAATCTAAGCGAGATCTGAGATGAATAATTTTAAATTTACTCAGATTGAGCTGAGATTAATTCTGTACCAAGAAACATGGGCGTTCTGAAGCTACTGGTTGAATCTAAGCAAGATCTGAGACATTAATTTTTTTTTAAATTGCTCAGATTGGGCTGAGATGAAATCTGCACCAAGAAACATGGGCTTTCTGAAGTTACTGGTTGAATATAAGCAAGATCTGAGATGAATAATTTTAAATTTGCTCAGATTGAGCTGAGATTAATTCTGCACTAACGAATATGGATGTTCTGAAGCTGTTGGTTGAGTCTAAGCAAGATCTGAGATGAATAATTTTAAATTTACTCAGATTGAGCTGAGATTAATTCTGTACCAAGAAACTTGGGCGTTCTGAAGCTACTGGTTGAATCTAAGCGAGATCTGAGATGAATAATTTTGTATTTACTCAGATTGAGCTGAGATTAATTCTGTACCAAGAAACATGGGTGTTCCGAAGCTACTGGTTAAATCTAAGCGAGATCTGAGATGAATAATTTTAAATTTACTCAGATTGAGCTGAGATTAATTCTGTACCAAGAAACATGGGCGTTCTGAAGCTACTGGTTGAATCTAAGCAAGATCTGAGACATTAATTTTTTTTTAAATTGCTCAGATTGAGCTGAGATGAAATCTGCACCAAGAAACATGGGCTTTCTGAAGTTACTGGTTGAATATAAGCAAGATCTGAGATGAATAATTTTAAATTTGCTCAGATTGAGCTGAGATTAATTCTGCACTAAAGAATATGGGTGTTCTGAAGCTGTTGGTTGAGTCTAAGCAAGATCTGAGACATTTATTTTTTTCAAATTGCTCAGATTGAGCTTAGATTAATTCTGTACCAAGAAACATGGGTGTTCCGAAGCTAGTGGTTAAATCTAAGCGAGATCTGAGATGAATAATTTTAAATTTACTCAGATTGAGCTGAGATTAATTCTGTACCAAGAAACATGGGCGTTCTGAAGCTGTTGGTTGAGTCTAAGCGAGATCTGAGATGAATAATTTTTTATTTACTCAGATTGAGCTGAGATTAATTCTGCACTAACGAATATGGGTGTTCTGAAGCTGTTGGTTGAGTCTAAGCAAGATCTGAGATGAATAATTTTTTATTTACTCAGATTGAGCTGAGATTAATTCTGTACCAAGAAACATGGGTGTTCCGAAGCTACTGGTTAAATCTAAGCGAAATCTGAGATGAATAATTTTAAATTTACTCAGATTGAGCTGAGATTAATTCTGTACCAAGAAACATGGGTGTTCCGAAGCTACTGGTTAAATCTAAGCGAAATCTGAGATGAATAATTTTAAATTTACTCAGATTGAGCTGAGATTAATTCTGTACCAAGAAACATGGGCGTTCCGAAGCTACTGGTTGAATCTAAGCGAGATCTGAGATGAATAATTTTAAATTTACTCAGATTGAGCTGAGATTAATTCTGTACCAAGAAACATGGGCGTTCTGAAGCTACTGGTTGAATCTAAGCAAGATCTGAGACATTAATTTTTTTTTAAATTGCTCAGATTGAGCTGAGATGAAATCTGCACCAAGAAACATGGGCTTTCTGAAGTTACTGGTTGAATATAAGCAAGATCTGAGATGAATAATTTTAAATTTGCTCAGATTGAGCTGAGATTAATTCTGTACCAAGAAACATGGGCGTTCCGAAGCTACTGGTTGAATCTAAGCGAGATCTGAGAAGAATAATTTTTTATTTACTCAGATTGAGCTGAGATTAATTCTGAACCAAGAAACATGGGTGTTCCGAAGCTACTGGTTAAATCTAAGCGAGATCTGAGATGAATAATTTTAAATTTACTCAGATTGAGCTGAGATTAATTCTGTACCAAGAAACATGGGCGTTCTGAAGCTACTGGTTGAATCTAAGCAAGATCTGAGACATTAATTTTTTTTTAAATTGCTCAGATTGAGCTGAGATGAAATCTGCACCAAGAAACATGGGCTTTCTGAAGTTACTGGTTGAATATAAGCAAGATCTGAGATGAATAATTTTAAATTTGCTCAGATTGAGCTGAGATTAATTCTGTACCAAGAAACATGGGCGTTCCGAAGCTACTGGTTGAATCTAAGCGAGATCTGAGAAGAATAATTTTTTATTTACTCAGATTGAGCTGAGATTAATTCTGAACCAAGAAACATGGGTGTTCCGAAGCTACTGGTTAAATCTAAGCGAGATCTGAGATGAATAATTTTAAATTTACTCAGATTGAGCTGAGATTAATTCTGTACCAAGAAACATGGGCGTTCTGAAGCTACTGGTTGAATCTAAGCGAGATCTGAGATGAATAATTTTAAATTTACTCAGATTGAGCTGTGATTAATTCTGCACTGACGAATATGGGTGTTCTGAAGCTGTTGGTTGAGTCTAAGCAAGATCTGAGATGAATAATTTTTTATTTACTCAGATTGAGCTGAGATTAATTTTGCACTAACGAATATGGGTCTTCTGAAGCTACTGGTTGAGTCTAAGCAAGATCTGAGATGAATAATTTTAAATTTACTCAGATTGAGCTGAGATTAATTCTGCACTAACGAATATGGGTGTTCTGAAGCTGTTGGTTGAGTCTAAGCAAGATCTGAGATGAATAATTTTAAATTTACTCAGATTGAGCTGAGATTAATTCTGTACCAAGAAACATGGGCGTAATGAAGCTACTGGTTGAATCTAAGCGAGATCTGAGATGACTAATTTTAAATTTACTCAGATTGAGCTGAGATTAATTCTGCACTAACGAATATGGGTGTTCTGAAGCTGTTGGTTGAGTCTAAGCAAGATCTGAGATGAATAATTTTAAATTTACTCAGATTGAGCTGAGATTAATTCTGTACCAAGAAACATGGGTGTTCCGAACCAGTAGGTTAAATCTAAGCGAGATCTGAGATGAATAATTTTTTATTTACTCAGATTGAGCTGAGATTAATTCTGTACCAAGAAACATGGGCGTTCTGAAGCTACTGGTTGAATCTAAGCGAGATCTGAGACATTAATTTTTTTTTAAATTGCTCAGATTGAGCTGAGATGAAATCTGCACCAAGAAACATGGGCTTTCTGAAGTTACTGGTTGAATATAAGCAAGATCTGAGATGAATAATTTTAAATTTGCTCAGATTGAGCTGAGATTAATTCTGAACTAAAGAATATGGGTGTTCTGAAGCTGTTGGTTGAGTCTAAGCAAGATCTGAGACATTTATTTTTTTCAAATTGCTCAGATTGAGCTTAGATTAATTCTGTACCAAGAAACATGGGTGTTCCGAAGCTAGTGGTTAAATCTAAGCGAGATCTGAGATGAATAATTTTAAATTTACTCAGATTGAGCTGAGATTAATTCTGTACCAAGAAAAATGGGCGTTCTGAAGCTGTTGGTTGAGTCTAAGCGAGATCTGAGATGAATAATTTTTTATTTACTCAGATTGAGCTGAGATTAATTCTGCACTAACGAATATGGGTGTTCTGAAGCTGTTGGTTGAGTCTAAGCAAGATCTGAGATGAATAATTTTTTATTTACTCAGATTGAGCTGAGATTAATTCTGTACCAAGAAACATGGGTGTTCCGAAGCTACTGGTTAAATCTAAGCGAAATCTGAGATGAATAATTTTAAATTTACTCAGATTGAGCTGAGATTAATTCTGTACCAAGAAACATGGGTGTTCCGAAGCTACTGGTTAAATCTAAGCGAAATCTGAGATGAATAATTTTAAATTTACTCAGATTGAGCTGAGATTAATTCTGTACCAAGAAACATGGGCGTTCTGAAGCTACTGGTTGAATCTAAGCGAGATCTGAGATGAATAATTTTTTATTTACTCAGATTGAGCTGAGATTAATTCTGCACTAACGAATATGGGTGTTCTGAAGCTGTTGGTTGAGTCTAAGCGAAATCTGAGATGAATAATTTTAAATTTACTCAGATTGAGCTGAGATTAATTCTGTACCAAGAAACATGGGCGTTCCGAAGCTACTGGTTGAATCTAAGCGAGATCTGAGATGAATAATTTTAAATTTACTCAGATTGAGCTGAGATTAATTCTGTACCAAGAAACATGGGCGTTCTGAAGCTACTGGTTGAATCTAAGCGAGATCTGAGATGAATAATTTTAAATTTACTCAGATTGAGCTGAGATTAATTCTGTACCAAGAAACATGGGCGTTCTGAAGCTACTGGTTGAATCTAAGCAAGATCTGAGACATTAATTTTTCTTTAAATTGCTCAGATTGAGCTGAGATGAAATCTGCACCAAGAAACATGGGCTTTCTGAAGTTACTGGTTGAATATAAGCAAGATCTGAGATGAATAATTTTAAATTTGCTCAGATTGAGCTGAGATTAATTCTGTACCAAGAAACATGGGCGTTCCGAAGCTACTGGTTGAATCTAAGCGAGATCTGAGAAGAATACTTTTTTATTTACTCAGATTGAGCTGAGATTAATTCTGAACCAAGAAACATGGGTGTTCCGAAGCTACTGGTTAAATCTAAGCGAGATCTGAGATGAATAATTTTAAATTTACTCAGATTGAGCTGAGATTAATTCTGTACCAAGAAACATGGGCGTTCTGAAGCTACTGGTTGAATCTAAGCAAGATCTGAGACATTAATTTTTTTTTAAATTGCTCAGATTGAGCTGAGATGAAATCTGCACCAAGAAACATGGGCTTTCTGAAGTTACTGGTTGAATATAAGCAAGATCTGAGATGAATAATTTTAAATTTGCTCAGATTGAGCTGAGATTAATTCTGTACCAAGAAACATGGGCGTTCCGAAGCTACTGGTTGAATCTAAGCGAGATCTGAGAAGAATAATTTTTTATTTACTCAGATTGAGCTGAGATTAATTCTGAACCAAGAAACATGGGTGTTCCGAAGCTACTGGTTAAATCTAAGCGAGATCTGAGATGAATAATTTTAAATTTACTCAGATTGAGCTGAGATTAATTCTGTACCAAGAAACATGGGCGTTCTGAAGCTACTGGTTGAATCTAAGCGAGATCTGAGATGAATAATTTTAAATTTACTCAGATTGAGCTGTGATTAATTCTGCACTGACGAATATGGGTGTTCTGAAGCTGTTGGTTGAGTCTAAGCAAGATCTGAGATGAATAATTTTTTATTTACTCAGATTGAGCTGAGATTAATTTTGCACTAACGAATATGGGTCTTCTGAAGCTACTGGTTGAGTCTAAGCAAGATCTGAGATGAATAATTTTAAATTTACTCAGATTGAGCTGAGATTAATTCTGCACTAACGAATATGGGTGTTCTGAAGCTGTTGGTTGAGTCTAAGCAAGATCTGAGATGAATAATTTTAAATTTACTCAGATTGAGCTGAGATTAATTCTGTACCAAGAAACATGGGCGTAATGAAGCTACTGGTTGAATCTAAGCGAGATCTGAGATGAATAATTTTAAATTTACTCAGATTGAGCTGAGATTAATTCTGCACTAACGAATATGGGTGTTCTGAAGCTGTTGGTTGAGTCTAAGCAAGATCTGAGATGAATAATTTTAAATTTACTCAGATTGAGCTGAGATTAATTCTGTACCAAGAAACATGGGTGTTCCGAAGCTACTGGTTAAATCTAAGCGAGATCTGAGATGAATAATTTTTTATTTACTCAGATTGAGCTGAGATTAATTCTGTACCAAGAAACATGGGCGTTCTGAAGCTACTGGTTGAATCTAAGCGAGATCTGAGACATTAATTTTTTTTTAAATTGCTCAGATTGAGCTGAGATGAAATCTGCACCAAGAAACATGGGCTTTCTGAAGTTACTGGTTGAATATAAGCAAGATCTGAGATGAATAATTTTAAATTTGCTCAGATTGAGCTGAGATTAATTCTGCACTAAAGAATATGGGTGTTCTGAAGCTGTTGGTTGAGTCTAAGCAAGATCTGAGACATTTATTTTTTTCAAATTGCTCAGATTGAGCTTAGATTAATTCTGTACCAAGAAACATGGGTGTTCCGAAGCTAGTGGTTAAATCTAAGCGAGATCTGAGATGAATAATTTTAAATTTACTCAGATTGAGCTGAGATTAATTCTGTACCAAGAAACATGGGCGTTCTGAAGCTACTGGTTGAATCTAAGCGAGATCTGAGATGAATAATTTTTTATTTACTCAGATTGAGCTGAGATTAATTCTGCACTAACGAATATGGGTGTTCTGAAGCTGTTGGTTGAGTCTAAGCAAGATCTGAGATGAATAATTTTTTATTTACTCAGATTGAGCTGAGATTAATTCTGTACCAAGAAACATGGGTGTTCCGAAGCTACTGGTTAAATCTAAGCGAGATCTGAGATGAATAATTTTTTATTTACTCAGATTGAGCTGAGATTAATTCTGTACCAAGAAACATGGGTGTTCCGAAGCTACTGGTTGAATCTAAGCGAGATCTGAGATGAATAATTTTAAATTTACTCATATTGAGCTGAGATTAATTCTGCACTGACGAATATGGGTGTTCTGAAGCTGTTGGTTGAGTCTAAGCAAGATCTGAGATGAATAATTTTTTATTTACTCAGATTGAGCTGAGATTAATTCTGCACTAACGAATATGGGTCTTCTGAAGCTACTGGTTGAGTCTAAACAAGATCTGAGATGAATAATTTTAAATTTACTCAGATTGAGCTGAGATTAATTCTTCACTAAAGAATATGGGTGTTCTGAAGCTGTTGGTTGAGTCTAAGCAAGATCTGAGATGAATAATTTTAAATTTACTCAGATTGAGCTGAGATTAATTCTGTACCAAGAAACATGGGCGTTCTGAAGCTACTGGTTGAATCTAAGCGAGATATGAGACATTAATTTTTTTTTAAATTGCTCAGATTGAGCTGAGATGAAATCTGCACCAAGAAACATGGGCTTTCTGAAGTTACTGGTTGAATAATTTTAAATTTGCTCAGATTGAGCCGAGATTAATTCTGTTCCAAGAAAAATGGGCGTTCTGAAGTTACTGGTTGAATCTAAGCGAGATCTGAGAAGAATAATTTTTTATTTACTCAGATTGAGCTGAGATTAATTCTGAACCAAGAAACATGGGTGTTCCGAAGCTACTGGTTAAATCTAAGCGAGATCTGAGATGAATAATTTTAAATTTACTCAGATTGAGCTGAGATTAATTCTGTACCAAGGAACATCGGCGTTCTGAAGCTACTGGTTGAATCTAAGCGAGATCTGAGAAGAATAATTTTTTATTTACTCAGATTGAGCTGAGATTAATTCTGTACCAAGAAACATGGGTGTTCCGAAGCTACTGGTTAAATCTAAGCGAGATCTGAGATGAATATTTTTAAATTTACTCAGATTGAGCTGAGATTAATTCTGCACTAAAGAATATGGGTGTTCTGAAGCTGTTGGTTGAGTCTAAGCAAGATCTGAGACATTTATTTTTTTCAAATTGCTCAGATTGAGCTGAGATTAATTCTGTACCAAGAAACATGGGTGTTCCGAAGCTACTGGTTAAATCTTAGCGAGATCTGAGATGAATAATTTTAAATTTACTCAGATTGAGCTGAGATTAATTCTGCACTAAAGAATATGGGTATTCTGAAGCTGTTGGTTGAGTCTAAGCAAGATCTGAGATGAATAATTTTAAATTTACTCAGATTGAGCTGAGATTAGTTCTGTACCAAGAAACATGGGGTGTTCCGAAGCTACTGGTTGAATCTAAGCGAGATCTGAGATGAATAATTTTAAATTTACTCAGATTGAGCTGAGATTAATTCTGTACCAAGAAACATGGGTGTTCCGAAGCTACTGGTTGAATCTAAGCGAGATCTGAGACATTAATTTTTTTCAAATTTCTCAGATTGAGCTGAGATGAATTCTGCACCAAGAAACATGGGCGTTCTGAAGTTACTGGTTAAATCTAAGCGAGATCTGAGATGAATAATTTTTTATTTACTCAGATTGAGCTGAGATTAATTCTGTACCAAGGAACATCGGCGTTCTGAAGCTACTGGTTGAATCTAAGCGAGATCTGAGAAGAATAATTTTTTATTTACTCAGATTGAGCTGAGATTAATTCTGAACCAAGAAACATGGGTGTTCCGAAGCTACTGGTTAAATCTAAGCAAGATCTGAGATGAATAATTTTAAATTTGCTCAGATTGAGCTGAGATTAATTCTGCACTAAAGAATATGGGTGTTCTGAAGCTGTTGGTTGAGTCTAAGCAAGATCTGAGACATTTATTTTTTTCAAATTGCTCAGATTGAGCTTAGATTAATTCTGTACCAAGAAACATGGGTGTTCCGAAGCTAGTGGTTAAATCTAAGCGAGATCTGAGATGAATAATTTTAAATTTACTCAGATTGAGCTGAGATTAATTCTGCACTAACGAATATGGGTCTTCTGAAGCTACTGGTTGAGTCTAAACAAGATCTGAGATGAATAATTTTAAATTTACTCAGATTGAGCTGAGATTAATTCTTCACTAAAGAATATGGGTGTTCTGAAGCTGTTGGTTGAGTCTAAGCAAGATCTGAGATGAATAATTTTAAATTTACTCAGATTGAGCTGAGATTAATTCTGTACCAAGAAACATGGGCGTTCTGAAGCTACTGGTTGAATCTAAGCGAGATATGAGACATTAATTTTTTTTTAAATTGCTCAGATTGAGCTGAGATGAAATCTGCACCAAGAAACATGGGCTTTCTGAAGTTACTGGTTGAATAATTTTAAATTTGCTCAGATTGAGCCGAGATTAATTCTGTACCAAGAAACATGGGTGTTCCGAAGCTACTGGTTAAATCTAAGCAAGATCTGAGATGAATAATTTTAAATTTACTCAGATTGAGCTGAGATTAATTCTGTACCAAGGAACATCGGCGTTCTGAAGCTACTGGTTGAATCTAAGCGAGATCTGAGAAGAATAATTTTTTATTTACTCAGATTGAGCTGAGATTAATTCTGAACCAAGAAACATGGGTGTTCCGAAGCTACTGGTTAAATCTAAGCAAGATCTGAGATGAATAATTTTAAATTTACTCAGATTGAGCTGAGATTAATTCTGTACCAAGGAACATCGGCGTTCTGAAGCTACTGGTTGAATCTAAGCGAGATCTGAGAAGAATAATTTTTTATTTACTCAGATTGAGCTGAGATTAATTCTGTACCAAGAAACATGGGTGTTCCGAAGCTACTGGTTAAATCTAAGCGAGATCTGAGATGAATATTTTTAAATTTACTCAGATTGAGCTGAGATTAATTCTGTACCAAGAAACATGGGCGTTCTGAAGCTACTGGTTGAATCTAAGCGAGATCTGAGATGAATAATTTTAAATTTACTCAGATTGAGCTGAGATTAATTCTGTACCAAGAAACATGGGTGTTCCGAAGCTACTGGTTAAATCTAAGCGAGATCTGAGATGAATAATTTTTTATTTACTCAGATTGAGCTGAGATTAATTCTGTACCAAGAAACATGGGCGTTCTGAAGCTACTGGTTGAATCTAAGCGAGATCTGAGACATTAATTTTTTTTTAAATTGCTCAGATTGAGCTGAGATGAAATCTGCACCAAGAAACATGGGCTTTCTGAAGTTACTGGTTGAATATAAGCAAGATCTGAGATGAATAATTTTAAATTTGCTCAGATTGAGCTGAGATTAATTCTGCACTAAAGAATATGGGTGTTCTGAAGCTGTTGGTTGAGTCTAAGCAAGATCTGAGACATTTATTTTTTTCAAATTGCTCAGATTGAGCTTAGATTAATTCTGTACCAAGAAACATGGGTGTTCCGAAGCTACTGGTTAAATCTAAGCGAGATCTGAGATGAATAATTTTTTATTTACTCAGATTGAGCTGAGATTAATTCTGTACCAAGAAACATGGGCGTTCTGAAGCTACTGGTTGAATCTAAGCGAGATCTGAGACATTAATTTTTTTTTAAATTGCTCAGATTGAGCTGAGATGAAATCTGCACCAAGAAACATGGGCTTTCTGAAGTTACTGGTTGAATATAAGCAAGATCTGAGATGAATAATTTTAAATTTGCTCAGATTGAGCTGAGATTAATTCTGCACTAAAGAATATGGGTGTTCTGAAGCTGTTGGTTGAGTCTAAGCAAGATCTGAGACATTTATTTTTTTCAAATTGCTCAGATTGAGCTTAGATTAATTCTGTACCAAGAAACATGGGTGTTCCGAAGCTAGTGGTTAAATCTAAGCGAGATCTGAGATGAATAATTTTAAATTTACTCAGATTGAGCTGAGATTAATTCTGTACCAAGAAACATGGGCGTTCTGAAGCTACTGGTTGAATCTAAGCGAGATCTGAGATGAATAATTTTAAATTTACTCAGATTGAGCTGAGATTAATTCTGTACCAAGAAACATGGGTGTTCCGAAGCTACTGGTTAAATCTAAGCGAGATCTGAGATGAATAATTTTAAATTTACTCAGATTGAGCTGAGATTAATTCTGTACCAAGGAACATGGACGTTCTGAAGCTACTGGTTGAATCTAAGCGAGATCTGAGATGAATAATTTTAAATTTACTCAGATTGAGCTGAGATTAATTCTGTACCAAGAAACATGGGCGTTCTGAAGCTACTGGTTGAATCTAAGCAAGATCTGAGACATTAATTTTTTTTTAAATTGCTCAGATTGAGCTGAGATGAAATCTGCACCAAGAAACATGGGCTTTCTGAAGTTACTGGTTGAATATAAGCAAGATCTGAGATGAATAATTTTAAATTTGCTCAGATTGAGCTGAGATTAATTCTGTACCAAGAAACATGGGCGTTCCGAAGCTACTGGTTGAATCTAAGCGAGATCTGAGAAGAATAATTTTTTATTTACTCAGATTGAGCTGAGATTAATTCTGAACCAAGAAACATGGGTGTTCCGAAGCTACTGGTTAAATCTAAGCGAGATCTGAGATGAATAATTTTAAATTTACTCAGATTGAGCTGAGATTAATTCTGTACCAAGAAACATGGGCGTTCTGAAGCTACTGGTTGAATCTAAGCGAGATCTGAGATGAATAATTTTAAATTTACTCAGATTGAGCTGTGATTAATTCTGCACTGACGAATATGGGTGTTCTGAAGCTGTTGGTTGAGTCTAAGCAAGATCTGAGATGAATAATTTTTTATTTACTCAGATTGAGCTGAGATTAATTTTGCACTAACGAATATGGGTCTTCTGAAGCTACTGGTTGAGTCTAAGCAAGATCTGAGATGAATAATTTTAAATTTACTCAGATTGAGCTGAGATTAATTCTGCACTAACGAATATGGGTGTTCTGAAGCTGTTGGTTGAGTCTAAGCAAGATCTGAGATGAATAATTTTAAATTTACTCAGATTGAGCTGAGATTAATTCTGTACCAAGAAACATGGGCGTAATGAAGCTACTGGTTGAATCTAAGCGAGATCTGAGATGAATAATTTTAAATTTACTCAGATTGAGCTGAGATTAATTCTGCACTAACGAATATGGGTGTTCTGAAGCTGTTGGTTGAGTCTAAGCAAGATCTGAGATGAATAATTTTAAATTTACTCAGATTGAGCTGAGATTAATTCTGTACCAAGAAACATGGGTGTTCCGAAGCTACTGGTTAAATCTAAGCGAGATCTGAGATGAATAATTTTTTATTTACTCAGATTGAGCTGAGATTAATTCTGTACCAAGAAACATGGGCGTTCTGAAGCTACTGGTTGAATCTAAGCGAGATCTGAGACATTAATTTTTTTTTAAATTGCTCAGATTGAGCTGAGATGAAATCTGCACCAAGAAACATGGGCTTTCTGAAGTTACTGGTTGAATATAAGCAAGATCTGAGATGAATAATTTTAAATTTGCTCAGATTGAGCTGAGATTAATTCTGCACTAAAGAATATGGGTGTTCTGAAGCTGTTGGTTGAGTCTAAGCAAGATCTGAGACATTTATTTTTTTCAAATTGCTCAGATTGAGCTTAGATTAATTCTGTACCAAGAAACATGGGTGTTCCGAAGCTAGTGGTTAAATCTAAGCGAGATCTGAGATGAATAATTTTAAATTTACTCAGATTGAGCTGAGATTAATTCTGTACCAAGAAACATGGGCGTTCTGAAGCTACTGGTTGAATCTAAGCGAGATCTGAGATGAATAATTGTTTATTTACTCAGATTGAGCTGAGATTAATTCTGCACTAACGAATATGGGTGTTCTGAAGCTGTTGGTTGAGTCTAAGCAAGATCTGAGATGAATAATTTTTTATTTACTCAGATTGAGCTGAGATTAATTCTGTACCAAGAAACATGGGTGTTCCGAAGCTACTGGTTAAATCTAAGCGAAATCTGAGATGAATAATTTTAAATTTACTCAGATTGAGCTGAGATTAATTCTGTACCAAGAAACATGGGTGTTCCGAAGCTACTGGTTAAATCTAAGCGAGATCTGAGATGAATAATTTTTTATTTACTCAGATTGAGCTGAGATTAATTCTGTACCAAGAAACATGGGTGTTCCGAAGCTACTGGTTGAATCTAAGCGAGATCTGAGATGAATAATTTTAAATTTACTCATATTGAGCTGAGATTAATTCTGCACTGACGAATATGGGTGTTCTGAAGCTGTTGGTTGAGTCTAAGCAAGATCTGAGATGAATAATTTTTTATTTACTCAGATTGAGCTGAGATTAATTCTGCACTAACGAATATGGGTCTTCTGAAGCTACTGGTTGAGTCTAAACAAGATCTGAGATGAATAATTTTAAATTTACTCAGATTGAGCTGAGATTAATTCTTCACTAAAGAATATGGGTGTTCTGAAGCTGTTGGTTGAGTCTAAGCAAGATCTGAGATGAATAATTTTAAATTTACTCAGATTGAGCTGAGATTAATTCTGTACCAAGAAACATGGGCGTTCTGAAGCTACTGGTTGAATCTAAGCGAGATATGAGACATTAATTTTTTTTAAAATTGCTCAGATTGAGCTGAGATGAAATCTGCACCAAGAAACATGGGCTTTCTGAAGTTACTGGTTGAATAATTTTAAATTTGCTCAGATTGAGCCGAGATTAATTCTGTTCCAAGAAAAATGGGCGTTCTGAAGTTACTGGTTGAATCTAAGCGAGATCTGAGAAGAATAATTTTTTATTTACTCAGATTGAGCTGAGATTAATTCTGAACCAAGAAACATGGGTGTTCCGAAGCTACTGGTTAAATCTAAGCGAGATCTGAGATGAATAATTTTAAATTTACTCAGATTGAGCTGAGATTAATTCTGTACCAAGGAACATCGGCGTTCTGAAGCTACTGGTTGAATCTAAGCGAGATCTGAGAAGAATAATTTTTTATTTACTCAGATTGAGCTGAGATTAATTCTGTACCAAGAAACATGGGTGTTCCGAAGCTACTGGTTAAATCTAAGCGAGATCTGAGATGAATATTTTTAAATTTACTCAGATTGAGCTGAGATTAATTCTGCACTAAAGAATATGGGTGTTCTGAAGCTGTTGGTTGAGTCTAAGCAAGATCTGAGACATTAATTTTTTTCAAATTGCTCAGATTGAGCTGAGATTAATTCTGTACCAAGAAACATGGGTGTTCCGAAGCTACTGGTTGAATCTAAGCGAGATCTGAGATGAATAATTTTAAATTTACTCAGATTGAGCTGAGATTAATTCTGTACCAAGGAACATGGACGTTCTGAAGCTACTGGTTGAATCTAAGCGAGATCTGAGATGAATAATTTTAAATTTACTCAGATTGAGCTGAGATTAATTCTGTACCAAGAAACATGGGTGTTCCGAAGCTACTGGTTAAATCTAAGCGAGATCTGAGATGAATAATTTTTTATTTACTCAGATTGAGCTGAGATTAATTCTGTACCAAGAAACATGGGCGTTCTGAAGCTACTGGTTGAATCTAAGCGAGATCTGAGACATTAATTTTTTTTTAAATTGCTCAGATTGAGCTGAGATGAAATCTGCACCAAGAAACATGGGCTTTCTGAAGTTACTGGTTGAATATAAGCAAGATCTGAGATGAATAATTTTAAATTTGCTCAGATTGAGCTGAGATTAATTCTGCACTAAAGAATATGGGTGTTCTGAAGCTGTTGGTTGAGTCTAAGCAAGATCTGAGACATTTATTTTTTTCAAATTGCTCAGATTGAGCTTAGATTAATTCTGTACCAAGAAACATGGGTGTTCCGAAGCTACTGGTTAAATCTAAGCGAGATCTGAGATGAATAATTTTTTATTTACTCAGATTGAGCTGAGATTAATTCTGTACCAAGAAACATGGGCGTTCTGAAGCTACTGGTTGAATCTAAGCGAGATCTGAGACATTAATTTTTTTTTAAATTGCTCAGATTGAGCTGAGATGAAATCTGCACCAAGAAACATGGGCTTTCTGAAGTTACTGGTTGAATATAAGCAAGATCTGAGATGAATAATTTTAAATTTGCTCAGATTGAGCTGAGATTAATTCTGCACTAAAGAATATGGGTGTTCTGAAGCTGTTGGTTGAGTCTAAGCAAGATCTGAGACATTTATTTTTTTCAAATTGCTCAGATTGAGCTTAGATTAATTCTGTACCAAGAAACATGGGTGTTCCGAAGCTAGTGGTTAAATCTAAGCGAGATCTGAGATGAATAATTTTAAATTTACTCAGATTGAGCTGAGATTAATTCTGTACCAAGAAACATGGGCGTTCTGAAGCTACTGGTTGAATCTAAGCGAGATCTGAGATGAATAATTTTAAATTTACTCAGATTGAGCTGAGATTAATTCTGTACCAAGAAACATGGGTGTTCCGAAGCTACTGGTTAAATCTAAGCGAGATCTGAGATGAATAATTTTAAATTTACTCAGATTGAGCTGAGATTAATTCTGTACCAAGGAACATGGACGTTCTGAAGCTACTGGTTGAATCTAAGCGAGATCTGAGATGAATAATTTTAAATTTACTCAGATTGAGCTGAGATTAATTCTGTACCAAGAAACATGGGCGTTCTGAAGCTACTGGTTGAATCTAAGCAAGATCTGAGACATTATTTTTTTTTTAAATTGCTCAGATTGAGCTGAGATGAAATCTGCACCAAGAAACATGGGCTTTCTGAAGTTACTGGTTGAATATAAGCAAGATCTGAGATGAATAATTTTAAATTTGCTCAGATTGAGCTGAGATTAATTCTGTACCAAGAAACATGGGCGTTCCGAAGCTACTGGTTGAATCTAAGCGAGATCTGAGAAGAATAATTTTTTATTTACTCAGATTGAGCTGAGATTAATTCTGAACCAAGAAACATGGGTGTTCCGAAGCTACTGGTTAAATCTAAGCGAGATCTGAGATGAATAATTTTAAATTTACTCAGATTGAGCTGAGATTAATTCTGTACCAAGAAACATGGGCGTTCTGAAGCTACTGGTTGAATCTAAGCAAGATCTGAGACATTAATTTTTTTTTAAATTGCTCAGATTGAGCTGAGATGAAATCTGCACCAAGAAACATGGGCTTTCTGAAGTTACTGGTTGAATATAAGCAAGATCTGAGATGAATAATTTTAAATTTGCTCAGATTGAGCTGAGATTAATTCTGTACCAAGAAACATGGGCGTTCCGAAGCTACTGGTTGAATCTAAGCGAGATCTGAGAAGAATAATTTTTTATTTACTCAGATTGAGCTGAGATTAATTCTGAACCAAGAAACATGGGTGTTCCGAAGCTACTGGTTAAATCTAAGCGAGATCTGAGATGAATAATTTTAAATTTACTCAGATTGAGCTGAGATTAATTCTGTACCAAGAAACATGGGCGTTCTGAAGCTACTGGTTGAATCTAAGCGAGATCTGAGATGAATAATTTTAAATTTACTCAGATTGAGCTGTGATTAATTCTGCACTGACGAATATGGGTGTTCTGAAGCTGTTGGTTGAGTCTAAGCAAGATCTGAGATGAATAATTTTTTATTTACTCAGATTGAGCTGAGATTAATTTTGCACTAACGAATATGGGTCTTCTGAAGCTACTGGTTGAGTCTAAGCAAGATCTGAGATGAATAATTTTAAATTTACTCAGATTGAGCTGAGATTAATTCTGCACTAACGAATATGGGTGTTCTGAAGCTGTTGGTTGAGTCTAAGCAAGATCTGAGATGAATAATTTTAAATTTACTCAGATTGAGCTGAGATTAATTCTGTACCAAGAAACATGGGCGTAATGAAGCTACTGGTTGAATCTAAGCGAGATCTGAGATGAATAATTTTAAATTTACTCAGATTGAGCTGAGATTAATTCTGCACTAACGAATATGGGTGTTCTGAAGCTGTTGGTTGAGTCTAAGCAAGATCTGAGATGAATAATTTTAAATTTACTCAGATTGAGCTGAGATTAATTCTGTACCAAGAAACACGGGTGTTCCGAAGCTACTGGTTAAATCTAAGCGAGATCTGAGATGAATAATTTTTTATTTACTCAGATTGAGCTGAGATTAATTCTGTACCAAGAAACATGGGCGTTCTGAAGCTACTGGTTGAATCTAAGCGAGATCTGAGACATTAATTTTTTTTTAAATTGCTCAGATTGAGCTGAGATGAAATCTGCACCAAGAAACATGGGCTTTCTGAAGTTACTGGTTGAATATAAGCAAGATCTGAGATGAATAATTTTAAATTTGCTCAGATTGAGCTGAGATTAATTCTGCACTAAAGAATATGGGTGTTCTGAAGCTGTTGGTTGAGTCTAAGCAAGATCTGAGACATTTATTTTTTTCAAATTGCTCAGATTGAGCTTAGATTAATTCTGTACCAAGAAACATGGGTGTTCCGAAGCTAGTGGTTAAATCTAAGCGAGATCTGAGATGAATAATTTTAAATTTACTCAGATTGAGCTGAGATTAATTCTGTACCAAGAAACATGGGCGTTCTGAAGCTACTGGTTGAATCTAAGCGAGATCTGAGATGAATAATTGTTTATTTACTCAGATTGAGCTGAGATTAATTCTGCACTAACGAATATGGGTGTTCTGAAGCTGTTGGTTGAGTCTAAGCAAGATCTGAGATGAATAATTTTTTATTTACTCAGATTGAGCTGAGATTAATTCTGTACCAAGAAACATGGGTGTTCCGAAGCTACTGGTTAAATCTAAGCGAAATCTGAGATGAATAATTTTAAATTTACTCAGATTGAGCTGAGATTAATTCTGTACCAAGAAACATGGGTGTTCCGAAGCTACTGGTTAAATCTAAGCGAGATCTGAGATGAATAATTTTTTATTTACTCAGATTGAGCTGAGATTAATTCTGTACCAAGAAACATGGGTGTTCCGAAGCTACTGGTTGAATCTAAGCGAGATCTGAGATGAATAATTTTAAATTTACTCATATTGAGCTGAGATTAATTCTGCACTGACGAATATGGGTGTTCTGAAGCTGTTGGTTGAGTCTAAGCAAGATCTGAGATGAATAATTTTTTATTTACTCAGATTGAGCTGAGATTAATTCTGCACTAACGAATATGGGTCTTCTGAAGCTACTGGTTGAGTCTAAACAAGATCTGAGATGAATAATTTTAAATTTACTCAGATTGAGCTGAGATTAATTCTTCACTAAAGAATATGGGTGTTCTGAAGCTGTTGGTTGAGTCTAAGCAAGATCTGAGATGAATAATTTTAAATTTACTCAGATTGAGCTGAGATTAATTCTGTACCAAGAAACATGGGCGTTCTGAAGCTACTGGTTGAATCTAAGCGAGATATGAGACATTAATTTTTTTTAAAATTGCTCAGATTGAGCTGAGATGAAATCTGCACCAAGAAACATGGGCTTTCTGAAGTTACTGGTTGAATAATTTTAAATTTGCTCAGATTGAGCCGAGATTAATTCTGTTCCAAGAAAAATGGGCGTTCTGAAGTTACTGGTTGAATCTAAGCGAGATCTGAGAAGAATAATTTTTTATTTACTCAGATTGAGCTGAGATTAATTCTGAACCAAGAAACATGGGTGTTCCGAAGCTACTGGTTAAATCTAAGCGAGATCTGAGATGAATAATTTTAAATTTACTCAGATTGAGCTGAGATTAATTCTGTACCAAGGAACATCGGCGTTCTGAAGCTACTGGTTGAATCTAAGCGAGATCTGAGAAGAATAATTTTTTATTTACTCAGATTGAGCTGAGATTAATTCTGTACCAAGAAACATGGGTGTTCCGAAGCTACTGGTTAAATCTAAGCGAGATCTGAGATGAATATTTTTAAATTTACTCAGATTGAGCTGAGATTAATTCTGCACTAAAGAATATGGGTGTTCTGAAGCTGTTGGTTGAGTCTAAGCAAGATCTGAGACATTAATTTTTTTCAAATTGCTCAGATTGAGCTGAGATTAATTCTGTACCAAGAAACATGGGTGTTCCGAAGCTACTGGTTGAATCTAAGCGAGATCTGAGATGAATAATTTTAAATTTACTCAGATTGAGCTGAGATTAATTCTGTACCAAGGAACATGGACGTTCTGAAGCTACTGGTTGAATCTAAGCGAGATCTGAGATGAATAATTTTAAATTTACTCAGATTGAGCTGAGATTAATTCTGTACCAAGAAACATGGGTGTTCCGAAGCTACTGGTTAAATCTAAGCGAGATCTGAGATGAATAATTTTTTATTTACTCAGATTGAGCTGAGATTAATTCTGTAACAAGAAACATGGGCGTTCTGAAGCTACTGGTTGAATCTAAGCGAGATCTGAGACATTAATTTTTTTTTAAATTGCTCAGATTGAGCTGAGATGAAATCTGCACCAAGAAACATGGGCTTTCTGAAGTTACTGGTTGAATATAAGCAAGATCTGAGATGAATAATTTTAAATTTGCTCAGATTGAGCTGAGATTAATTCTGCACTAAAGAATATGGGTGTTCTGAAGCTGTTGGTTGAGTCTAAGCAAGATCTGAGACATTTATTTTTTTCAAATTGCTCAGATTGAGCTTAGATTAATTCTGTACCAAGAAACATGGGTGTTCCGAAGCTACTGGTTAAATCTAAGCGAGATCTGAGATGAATAATTTTTTATTTACTCAGATTGAGCTGAGATTAATTCTGTACCAAGAAACATGGGCGTTCTGAAGCTACTGGTTGAATCTAAGCGAGATCTGAGACATTAATTTTTTTTTAAATTGCTCAGATTGAGCTGAGATGAAATCTGCACCAAGAAACATGGGCTTTCTGAAGTTACTGGTTGAATATAAGCAAGATCTGAGATGAATAATTTTAAATTTGCTCAGATTGAGCTGAGATTAATTCTGCACTAAAGAATATGGGTGTTCTGAAGCTGTTGGTTGAGTCTAAGCAAGATCTGAGACATTTATTTTTTTCAAATTGCTCAGATTGAGCTTAGATTAATTCTGTACCAAGAAACATGGGTGTTCCGAAGCTAGTGGTTAAATCTAAGCGAGATCTGAGATGAATAATTTTAAATTTACTCAGATTGAGCTGAGATTAATTCTGTACCAAGAAACATGGGCGTTCTGAAGCTACTGGTTGAATCTAAGCGAGATCTGAGATGAATAATTTTAAATTTACTCAGATTGAGCTGAGATTAATTCTGTACCAAGAAACATGGGTGTTCCGAAGCTACTGGTTAAATCTAAGCGAGATCTGAGATGAATAATTTTAAATTTACTCAGATTGAGCTGAGATTAATTCTGTACCAAGGAACATGGACGTTCTGAAGCTACTGGTTGAATCTAAGCGAGATCTGAGATGAATAATTTTAAATTTACTCAGATTGAGCTGAGATTAATTCTGTACCAAGAAACATGGGCGTTCTGAAGCTACTGGTTGAATCTAAGCAAGATCTGAGACATTATTTTTTTTTTAAATTGCTCAGATTGAGCTGAGATGAAATCTGCACCAAGAAACATGGGCTTTCTGAAGTTACTGGTTGAATATAAGCAAGATCTGAGATGAATAATTTTAAATTTGCTCAGATTGAGCTGAGATTAATTCTGTACCAAGAAACATGGGCGTTCCGAAGCTACTGGTTGAATCTAAGCGAGATCTGAGAAGAATAATTTTTTATTTACTCAGATTGAGCTGAGATTAATTCTGAACCAAGAAACATGGGTGTTCCGAAGCTACTGGTTAAATCTAAGCGAGATCTGAGATGAATAATTTTAAATTTACTCAGATTGAGCTGAGATTAATTCTGTACCAAGAAACATGGGCGTTCTGAAGCTACTGGTTGAATCTAAGCAAGATCTGAGACATTAATTTTTTTTTAAATTGCTCAGATTGAGCTGAGATGAAATCTGCACCAAGAAACATGGGCTTTCTGAAGTTACTGGTTGAATATAAGCAAGATCTGAGATGAATAATTTTAAATTTGCTCAGATTGAGCTGAGATTAATTCTGTACCAAGAAACATGGGCGTTCCGAAGCTACTGGTTGAATCTAAGCGAGATCTGAGAAGAATAATTTTTTATTTACTCAGATTGAGCTGAGATTAATTCTGAACCAAGAAACATGGGTGTTCCGAAGCTACTGGTTAAATCTAAGCGAGATCTGAGATGAATAATTTTAAATTTACTCAGATTGAGCTGAGATTAATTCTGTACCAAGAAACATGGGCGTTCTGAAGCTACTGGTTGAATCTAAGCGAGATCTGAGATGAATAATTTTAAATTTACTCAGATTGAGCTGTGATTAATTCTGCACTGACGAATATGGGTGTTCTGAAGCTGTTGGTTGAGTCTAAGCAAGATCTGAGATGAATAATTTTTTATTTACTCAGATTGAGCTGAGATTAATTTTGCACTAACGAATATGGGTCTTCTGAAGCTACTGGTTGAGTCTAAGCAAGATCTGAGATGAATAATTTTAAATTTACTCAGATTGAGCTGAGATTAATTCTGCACTAACGAATATGGGTGTTCTGAAGCTGTTGGTTGAGTCTAAGCAAGATCTGAGATGAATAATTTTAAATTTACTCAGATTGAGCTGAGATTAATTCTGTACCAAGAAACATGGGCGTAATGAAGCTACTGGTTGAATCTAAGCGAGATCTGAGATGAATAATTTTAAATTTACTCAGATTGAGCTGAGATTAATTCTGCACTAACGAATATGGGTGTTCTGAAGCTGTTGGTTGAGTCTAAGCAAGATCTGAGATGAATAATTTTAAATTTACTCAGATTGAGCTGAGATTAATTCTGTACCAAGAAACATGGGTGTTCCGAAGCTACTGGTTAAATCTAAGCGAGATCTGAGATGAATAATTTTTTATTTACTCAGATTGAGCTGAGATTAATTCTGTACCAAGAAACATGGGCGTTCTGAAGCTACTGGTTGAATCTAAGCGAGATCTGAGACATTAATTTTTTTTTAAATTGCTCAGATTGAGCTGAGATGAAATCTGCACCAAGAAACATGGGCTTTCTGAAGTTACTGGTTGAATATAAGCAAGATCTGAGATGAATAATTTTAAATTTGCTCAGATTGAGCTGAGATTAATTCTGCACTAAAGAATATGGGTGTTCTGAAGCTGTTGGTTGAGTCTAAGCAAGATCTGAGACATTTATTTTTTTCAAATTGCTCAGATTGAGCTTAGATTAATTCTGTACCAAGAAACATGGGTGTTCCGAAGCTAGTGGTTAAATCTAAGCGAGATCTGAGATGAATAATTTTAAATTTACTCAGATTGAGCTGAGATTAATTCTGTACCAAGAAACATGGGCGTTCTGAAGCTACTGGTTGAATCTAAGCGAGATCTGAGATGAATAATTGTTTATTTACTCAGATTGAGCTGAGATTAATTCTGCACTAACGAATATGGGTGTTCTGAAGCTGTTGGTTGAGTCTAAGCAAGATCTGAGATGAATAATTTTTTATTTACTCAGATTGAGCTGAGATTAATTCTGTACCAAGAAACATGGGTGTTCCGAAGCTACTGGTTAAATCTAAGCGAAATCTGAGATGAATAATTTTAAATTTACTCAGATTGAGCTGAGATTAATTCTGTACCAAGAAACATGGGTGTTCCGAAGCTACTGGTTAAATCTAAGCGAGATCTGAGATGAATAATTTTTTATTTACTCAGATTGAGCTGAGATTAATTCTGTACCAAGAAACATGGGTGTTCCGAAGCTACTGGTTGAATCTAAGCGAGATCTGAGATGAATAATTTTAAATTTACTCATATTGAGCTGAGATTAATTCTGCACTGACGAATATGGGTGTTCTGAAGCTGTTGGTTGAGTCTAAGCAAGATCTGAGATGAATAATTTTTTATTTACTCAGATTGAGCTGAGATTAATTCTGCACTAACGAATATGGGTCTTCTGAAGCTACTGGTTGAGTCTAAACAAGATCTGAGATGAATAATTTTAAATTTACTCAGATTGAGCTGAGATTAATTCTTCACTAAAGAATATGGGTGTTCTGAAGCTGTTGGTTGAGTCTAAGCAAGATCTGAGATGAATAATTTTAAATTTACTCAGATTGAGCTGAGATTAATTCTGTACCAAGAAACATGGGCGTTCTGAAGCTACTGGTTGAATCTAAGCGAGATATGAGACATTAATTTTTTTTAAAATTGCTCAGATTGAGCTGAGATGAAATCTGCACCAAGAAACATGGGCTTTCTGAAGTTACTGGTTGAATAATTTTAAATTTGCTCAGATTGAGCCGAGATTAATTCTGTTCCAAGAAAAATGGGCGTTCTGAAGTTACTGGTTGAATCTAAGCGAGATCTGAGAAGAATAATTTTTTATTTACTCAGATTGAGCTGAGATTAATTCTGAACCAAGAAACATGGGTGTTCCGAAGCTACTGGTTAAATCTAAGCGAGATCTGAGATGAATAATTTTAAATTTACTCAGATTGAGCTGAGATTAATTCTGTACCAAGGAACATCGGCGTTCTGAAGCTACTGGTTGAATCTAAGCGAGATCTGAGAAGAATAATTTTTTATTTACTCAGATTGAGCTGAGATTAATTCTGTACCAAGAAACATGGGTGTTCCGAAGCTACTGGTTAAATCTAAGCGAGATCTGAGATGAATATTTTTAAATTTACTCAGATTGAGCTGAGATTAATTCTGCACTAAAGAATATGGGTGTTCTGAAGCTGTTGGTTGAGTCTAAGCAAGATCTGAGACATTAATTTTTTTCAAATTGCTCAGATTGAGCTGAGATTAATTCTGTACCAAGAAACATGGGTGTTCCGAAGCTACTGGTTAAATCTTAGCGAGATCTGAGATGAATAATTTTAAATTTACTCAGATTGAGCTGAGATTAATTCTGTACCAAGGAACATGGACGTTCTGAAGCTACTGGTTGAATCTAAGCGAGATCTGAGATGAATAATTTTAAATTTACTCAGATTGAGCTGAGATTAATTCTGTACCAAGAAACATGGGTGTTCCGAAGCTACTGGTTAAATCTAAGCGAGATCTGAGATGAATAATTTTTTATTTACTCAGATTGAGCTGAGATTAATTCTGTACCAAGAAACATGGGCGTTCTGAAGCTACTGGTTGAATCTAAGCGAGATCTGAGACATTAATTTTTTTTTAAATTGCTCAGATTGAGCTGAGATGAAATCTGCACCAAGAAACATGGGCTTTCTGAAGTTACTGGTTGAATATAAGCAAGATCTGAGATGAATAATTTTAAATTTGCTCAGATTGAGCTGAGATTAATTCTGCACTAAAGAATATGGGTGTTCTGAAGCTGTTGGTTGAGTCTAAGCAAGATCTGAGACATTTATTTTTTTCAAATTGCTCAGATTGAGCTTAGATTAATTCTGTACCAAGAAACATGGGTGTTCCGAAGCTACTGGTTAAATCTAAGCGAGATCTGAGATGAATAATTTTTTATTTACTCAGATTGAGCTGAGATTAATTCTGTACCAAGAAACATGGGCGTTCTGAAGCTACTGGTTGAATCTAAGCGAGATCTGAGATGAATAATTTTAAATTTACTCAGATTGAGCTGAGATTAATTCTGTACCAAGAAACATGGGTGTTCCGAAGCTACTGGTTAAATCTAAGCGAGATCTGAGATGAATAATTTTAAATTTACTCAGATTGAGCTGAGATTAATTCTGTACCAAGGAACATGGACGTTCTGAAGCTACTGGTTGAATCTAAGCGAGATCTGAGATGAATAATTTTAAATTTACTCAGATTGAGCTGAGATTAATTCTGTACCAAGAAACATGGGCGTTCTGAAGCTACTGGTTGAATCTAAGCAAGATCTGAGACATTAATTTTTTTTTAAATTGCTCAGATTGAGCTGAGATGAAATCTGCACCAAGAAACATGGGCTTTCTGAAGTTACTGGTTGAATATAAGCAAGATCTGAGATGAATAATTTTAAATTTGCTCAGATTGAGCTGAGATTAATTCTGTACCAAGAAACATGGGCGTTCCGAAGCTACTGGTTAAATCTAAGCGAGATCTGAGATGAATAATTTTTTATTTACTCAGATTGAGCTGAGATTAATTCTGTACCAAGAAACATGGGCGTTCTGAAGCTACTGGTTGAATCTAAGCGAGATCTGAGACATTAATTTTTTTTTAAATTGCTCAGATTGAGCTGAGATGAAATCTGCACCAAGAAACATGGGCTTTCTGAAGTTACTGGTTGAATATAAGCAAGATCTGAGATGAATAATTTTAAATTTGCTCAGATTGAGCTGAGATTAATTCTGCACTAAAGAATATGGGTGTTCTGAAGCTGTTGGTTGAGTCTAAGCAAGATCTGAGACATTTATTTTTTTCAAATTGCTCAGATTGAGCTTAGATTAATTCTGTACCAAGAAACATGGGTGTTCCGAAGCTAGTGGTTAAATCTAAGCGAGATCTGAGATGAATAATTTTAAATTTACTCAGATTGAGCTGAGATTAATTCTGTACCAAGAAACATGGGCGTTCTGAAGCTACTGGTTGAATCTAAGCGAGATCTGAGATGAATAATTTTTTATTTACTCAGATTGAGCTGAGATTAATTCTGCACTAACGAATATGGGTGTTCTGAAGCTGTTGGTTGAGTCTAAGCAAGATCTGAGATGAATAATTTTTTATTTACTCAGATTGAGCTGAGATTAATTCTGTACCAAGAAACATGGGTGTTCCGAAGCTACTGGTTAAATCTAAGCGAAATCTGAGATGAATAATTTTAAATTTACTCAGATTGAGCTGAGATTAATTCTGTACCAAGAAACATGGGTGTTCCGAAGCTACTGGTTAAATCTAAGCGAGATCTGAGATGAATAATTTTAAATTTACTCAGATTGAGCTGAGATTAATTCTGTACCAAGAAACATGGGCGTTCCGAAGCTACTGGTTGAATCTAAGCGAGATCTGAGATGAATAATTTTAAATTTACTCATATTGAGCTGAGATTAATTCTGCACTGACGAATATGGGTGTTCTGAAGCTGTTGGTTGAGTCTAAGCAAGATCTGAGATGAATAATTTTTTATTTACTCAGATTGAGCTGAGATTAATTCTGCACTAACGAATATGGGTCTTCTGAAGCTACTGGTTGAGTCTAAACAAGATCTGAGATGAATAATTTTAAATTTACTCAGATTGAGCTGAGATTAATTCTTCACTAAAGAATATGGGTGTTCTGAAGCTGTTGGTTGAGTCTAAGCAAGATCTGAGATGAATAATTTTAAATTTACTCAGATTGAGCTGAGATTAATTCTGTACCAAGAAACATGGGCGTTCTGAAGCTACTGGTTGAATCTAAGCGAGATATGAGACATTAATTTTTTTTAAAATTGCTCAGATTGAGCTGAGATGAAATCTGCACCAAGAAACATGGGCTTTCTGAAGTTACTGGTTGAATAATTTTAAATTTGCTCAGATTGAGCCGAGATTAATTCTGTTCCAAGAAAAATGGGCGTTCTGAAGTTACTGGTTGAATCTAAGCGAGATCTGAGAAGAATAATTTTTTATTTACTCAGATTGAGCTGAGATTAATTCTGAACCAAGAAACATGGGTGTTCCGAAGCTACTGGTTAAATCTAAGCGAGATCTGAGATGAATAATTTTAAATTTACTCAGATTGAGCTGAGATTAATTCTGTACCAAGGAACATCGGCGTTCTGAAGCTACTGGTTGAATCTAAGCGAGATCTGAGAAGAATAATTTTTTATTTACTCAGATTGAGCTGAGATTAATTCTGTACCAAGAAACATGGGTGTTCCGAAGCTACTGGTTAAATCTAAGCGAGATCTGAGATGAATATTTTTAAATTTACTCAGATTGAGCTGAGATTAATTCTGCACTAAAGAATATGGGTGTTCTGAAGCTGTTGGTTGAGTCTAAGCAAGATCTGAGACATTAATTTTTTTCAAATTGCTCAGATTGAGCTGAGATTAATTCTGTACCAAGAAACATGGGTGTTCCGAAGCTACTGGTTGAATCTAAGCGAGATCTGAGATGAATAATTTTAAATTTACTCAGATTGAGCTGAGATTAATTCTGTACCAAGGAACATGGACGTTCTGAAGCTACTGGTTGAATCTAAGCGAGATCTGAGATGAATAATTTTAAATTTACTCAGATTGAGCTGAGATTAATTCTGTACCAAGAAACATGGGTGTTCCGAAGCTACTGGTTAAATCTAAGCGAGATCTGAGATGAATAATTTTTTATTTACTCAGATTGAGCTGAGATTAATTCTGTACCAAGAAACATGGGCGTTCTGAAGCTACTGGTTGAATCTAAGCGAGATCTGAGACATTAATTTTTTTTTAAATTGCTCAGATTGAGCTGAGATGAAATCTGCACCAAGAAACATGGGCTTTCTGAAGTTACTGGTTGAATATAAGCAAGATCTGAGATGAATAATTTTAAATTTGCTCAGATTGAGCTGAGATTAATTCTGCACTAAAGAATATGGGTGTTCTGAAGCTGTTGGTTGAGTCTAAGCAAGATCTGAGACATTTATTTTTTTCAAATTGCTCAGATTGAGCTTAGATTAATTCTGTACCAAGAAACATGGGTGTTCCGAAGCTACTGGTTAAATCTAAGCGAGATCTGAGATGAATAATTTTTTATTTACTCAGATTGAGCTGAGATTAATTCTGTACCAAGAAACATGGGCGTTCTGAAGCTACTGGTTGAATCTAAGCGAGATCTGAGACATTAATTTTTTTTTAAATTGCTCAGATTGAGCTGAGATGAAATCTGCACCAAGAAACATGGGCTTTCTGAAGTTACTGGTTGAATATAAGCAAGATCTGAGATGAATAATTTTAAATTTGCTCAGATTGAGCTGAGATTAATTCTGCACTAAAGAATATGGGTGTTCTGAAGCTGTTGGTTGAGTCTAAGCAAGATCTGAGACATTTATTTTTTTCAAATTGCTCAGATTGAGCTTAGATTAATTCTGTACCAAGAAACATGGGTGTTCCGAAGCTAGTGGTTAAATCTAAGCGAGATCTGAGATGAATAATTTTAAATTTACTCAGATTGAGCTGAGATTAATTCTGTACCAAGAAACATGGGCGTTCTGAAGCTACTGGTTGAATCTAAGCGAGATCTGAGATGAATAATTTTAAATTTACTCAGATTGAGCTGAGATTAATTCTGTACCAAGAAACATGGGTGTTCCGAAGCTACTGGTTAAATCTAAGCGAGATCTGAGATGAATAATTTTAAATTTACTCAGATTGAGCTGAGATTAATTCTGTACCAAGGAACATGGACGTTCTGAAGCTACTGGTTGAATCTAAGCGAGATCTGAGATGAATAATTTTAAATTTACTCAGATTGAGCTGAGATTAATTCTGTACCAAGAAACATGGGCGTTCTGAAGCTACTGGTTGAATCTAAGCAAGATCTGAGACATTAATTTTTTTTTAAATTGCTCAGATTGAGCTGAGATGAAATCTGCACCAAGAAACATGGGCTTTCTGAAGTTACTGGTTGAATATAAGCAAGATCTGAGATGAATAATTTTAAATTTGCTCAGATTGAGCTGAGATTAATTCTGTACCAAGAAACATGGGCGTTCTGAAGCTACTGGTTGAATCTAAGCAAGATCTGAGACATTAATTTTTTTTTAAATTGCTCAGATTGAGCTGAGATGAAATCTGCACCAAGAAACATGGGCTTTCTGAAGTTACTGGTTGAATATAAGCAAGATCTGAGATGAATAATTTTAAATTTGCTCAGATTGAGCTGAGATTAATTCTGCACTAAAGAATATGGGTGTTCTGAAGCTGTTGGTTGAGTCTAAGCAAGATCTGAGACATTTATTTTTTTCAAATTGCTCAGATTGAGCTTAGATTAATTCTGTACCAAGAAACATGGGTGTTCCGAAGCTACTGGTTAAATCTAAGCGAGATCTGAGATGAATAATTTTTTATTTACTCAGATTGAGCTGAGATTAATTCTGTACCAAGAAACATGGGCGTTCTGAAGCTACTGGTTGAATCTAAGCGAGATCTGAGACATTAATTTTTTTTTAAATTGCTCAGATTGAGCTGAGATGAAATCTGCACCAAGAAACATGGGCTTTCTGAAGTTACTGGTTGAATATAAGCAAGATCTGAGATGAATAATTTTAAATTTGCTCAGATTGAGCTGAGATTAATTCTGCACTAAAGAATATGGGTGTTCTGAAGCTGTTGGTTGAGTCTAAGCAAGATCTGAGACATTTATTTTTTTCAAATTGCTCAGATTGAGCTTAGATTAATTCTGTACCAAGAAACATGGGTGTTCCGAAGCTAGTGGTTAAATCTAAGCGAGATCTGAGATGAATAATTTTAAATTTACTCAGATTGAGCTGAGATTAATTCTGTACCAAGAAACATGGGCGTTCTGAAGCTACTGGTTGAATCTAAGCGAGATCTGAGATGAATAATTTTAAATTTACTCAGATTGAGCTGAGATTAATTCTGTACCAAGAAACATGGGTGTTCCGAAGCTACTGGTTAAATCTAAGCGAGATCTGAGATGAATAATTTTAAATTTACTCAGATTGAGCTGAGATTAATTCTGTACCAAGGAACATGGACGTTCTGAAGCTACTGGTTGAATCTAAGCGAGATCTGAGATGAATAATTTTAAATTTACTCAGATTGAGCTGAGATTAATTCTGTACCAAGAAACATGGGCGTTCTGAAGCTACTGGTTGAATCTAAGCAAGATCTGAGACATTAATTTTTTTTTAAATTGCTCAGATTGAGCTGAGATGAAATCTGCACCAAGAAACATGGGCTTTCTGAAGTTACTGGTTGAATATAAGCAAGATCTGAGATGAATAATTTTAAATTTGCTCAGATTGAGCTGAGATTAATTCTGTACCAAGAAACATGGGCGTTCCGAAGCTACTGGTTGAATCTAAGCGAGATCTGAGAAGAATAATTTTTTATTTACTCAGATTGAGCTGAGATTAATTCTGAACCAAGAAACATGGGTGTTCCGAAGCTACTGGTTAAATCTAAGCGAGATCTGAGATGAATAATTTTAAATTTACTCAGATTGAGCTGAGATTAATTCTGTACCAAGAAACATGGGCGTTCTGAAGCTACTGGTTGAATCTAAGCAAGATCTGAGACATTAATTTTTTTTTAAATTGCTCAGATTGAGCTGAGATGAAATCTGCACCAAGAAACATGGGCTTTCTGAAGTTACTGGTTGAATATAAGCAAGATCTGAGATGAATAATTTTAAATTTGCTCAGATTGAGCTGAGATTAATTCTGTACCAAGAAACATGGGCGTTCCGAAGCTACTGGTTGAATCTAAGCGAGATCTGAGAAGAATAATTTTTTATTTACTCAGATTGAGCTGAGATTAATTCTGAACCAAGAAACATGGGTGTTCCGAAGCTACTGGTTAAATCTAAGCGAGATCTGAGATGAATAATTTTAAATTTACTCAGATTGAGCTGAGATTAATTCTGTACCAAGAAACATGGGCGTTCTGAAGCTACTGGTTGAATCTAAGCGAGATCTGAGATGAATAATTTTAAATTTACTCAGATTGAGCTGTGATTAATTCTGCACTGACGAATATGGGTGTTCTGAAGCTGTTGGTTGAGTCTAAGCAAGATCTGAGATGAATAATTTTTTATTTACTCAGATTGAGCTGAGATTAATTTTGCACTAACGAATATGGGTCTTCTGAAGCTACTGGTTGAGTCTAAGCAAGATCTGAGATGAATAATTTTAAATTTACTCAGATTGAGCTGAGATTAATTCTGCACTAACGAATATGGGTGTTCTGAAGCTGTTGGTTGAGTCTAAGCAAGATCTGAGATGAATAATTTTAAATTTACTCAGATTGAGCTGAGATTAATTCTGTACCAAGAAACATGGGCGTAATGAAGCTACTGGTTGAATCTAAGCGAGATCTGAGATGAATAATTTTAAATTTACTCAGATTGAGCTGAGATTAATTCTGCACTAACGAATATGGGTGTTCTGAAGCTGTTGGTTGAGTCTAAGCAAGATCTGAGATGAATAATTTTAAATTTACTCAGATTGAGCTGAGATTAATTCTGTACCAAGAAACATGGGTGTTCCGAAGCTACTGGTTAAATCTAAGCGAGATCTGAGATGAATAATTTTTTATTTACTCAGATTGAGCTGAGATTAATTCTGTACCAAGAAACATGGGCGTTCTGAAGCTACTGGTTGAATCTAAGCGAGATCTGAGACATTAATTTTTTTTTAAA
This sequence comes from Asterias amurensis, assembly GCF_032118995.1. Lineage (NCBI taxonomy): Eukaryota > Metazoa > Echinodermata > Asteroidea > Forcipulatida > Asteriidae > Asterias > Asterias amurensis. The sequence goes on along the minus strand of NC_092653.1, from coordinate 20,403,555 downwards.
TTGCTCAGATTGAGCTGAGATGAAATCTGCACCAAGAAACATGGGCTTTCTGAAGTTACTGGTTGAATATAAGCAAGATCTGAGATGAATAATTTTAAATTTGCTCAGATTGAGCTGAGATTAATTCTGCACTAAAGAATATGGGTGTTCTGAAGCTGTTGGTTGAGTCTAAGCAAGATCTGAGACATTTATTTTTTTCAAATTGCTCAGATTGAGCTTAGATTAATTCTGTACCAAGAAACATGGGTGTTCCGAAGCTAGTGGTTAAATCTAAGCGAGATCTGAGATGAATAATTTTAAATTTACTCAGATTGAGCTGAGATTAATTCTGTACCAAGAAACATGGGCGTTCTGAAGCTACTGGTTGAATCTAAGCGAGATCTGAGATGAATAATTGTTTATTTACTCAGATTGAGCTGAGATTAATTCTGCACTAACGAATATGGGTGTTCTGAAGCTGTTGGTTGAGTCTAAGCAAGATCTGAGATGAATAATTTTTTATTTACTCAGATTGAGCTGAGATTAATTCTGTACCAAGAAACATGGGTGTTCCGAAGCTACTGGTTAAATCTAAGCGAAATCTGAGATGAATAATTTTAAATTTACTCAGATTGAGCTGAGATTAATTCTGTACCAAGAAACATGGGTGTTCCGAAGCTACTGGTTAAATCTAAGCGAGATCTGAGATGAATAATTTTTTATTTACTCAGATTGAGCTGAGATTAATTCTGTACCAAGAAACATGGGTGTTCCGAAGCTACTGGTTGAATCTAAGCGAGATCTGAGATGAATAATTTTAAATTTACTCATATTGAGCTGAGATTAATTCTGCACTGACGAATATGGGTGTTCTGAAGCTGTTGGTTGAGTCTAAGCAAGATCTGAGATGAATAATTTTTTATTTACTCAGATTGAGCTGAGATTAATTCTGCACTAACGAATATGGGTCTTCTGAAGCTACTGGTTGAGTCTAAACAAGATCTGAGATGAATAATTTTAAATTTACTCAGATTGAGCTGAGATTAATTCTTCACTAAAGAATATGGGTGTTCTGAAGCTGTTGGTTGAGTCTAAGCAAGATCTGAGATGAATAATTTTAAATTTACTCAGATTGAGCTGAGATTAATTCTGTACCAAGAAACATGGGCGTTCTGAAGCTACTGGTTGAATCTAAGCGAGATATGAGACATTAATTTTTTTTAAAATTGCTCAGATTGAGCTGAGATGAAATCTGCACCAAGAAACATGGGCTTTCTGAAGTTACTGGTTGAATAATTTTAAATTTGCTCAGATTGAGCCGAGATTAATTCTGTTCCAAGAAAAATGGGCGTTCTGAAGTTACTGGTTGAATCTAAGCGAGATCTGAGAAGAATAATTTTTTATTTACTCAGATTGAGCTGAGATTAATTCTGAACCAAGAAACATGGGTGTTCCGAAGCTACTGGTTAAATCTAAGCGAGATCTGAGATGAATAATTTTAAATTTACTCAGATTGAGCTGAGATTAATTCTGTACCAAGGAACATCGGCGTTCTGAAGCTACTGGTTGAATCTAAGCGAGATCTGAGAAGAATAATTTTTTATTTACTCAGATTGAGCTGAGATTAATTCTGTACCAAGAAACATGGGTGTTCCGAAGCTACTGGTTAAATCTAAGCGAGATCTGAGATGAATATTTTTAAATTTACTCAGATTGAGCTGAGATTAATTCTGCACTAAAGAATATGGGTGTTCTGAAGCTGTTGGTTGAGTCTAAGCAAGATCTGAGACATTAATTTTTTTCAAATTGCTCAGATTGAGCTGAGATTAATTCTGTACCAAGAAACATGGGTGTTCCGAAGCTACTGGTTGAATCTAAGCGAGATCTGAGATGAATAATTTTAAATTTACTCAGATTGAGCTGAGATTAATTCTGTACCAAGGAACATGGACGTTCTGAAGCTACTGGTTGAATCTAAGCGAGATCTGAGATGAATAATTTTAAATTTACTCAGATTGAGCTGAGATTAATTCTGTACCAAGAAACATGGGTGTTCCGAAGCTACTGGTTAAATCTAAGCGAGATCTGAGATGAATAATTTTTTATTTACTCAGATTGAGCTGAGATTAATTCTGTACCAAGAAACATGGGCGTTCTGAAGCTACTGGTTGAATCTAAGCGAGATCTGAGACATTAATTTTTTTTTAAATTGCTCAGATTGAGCTGAGATGAAATCTGCACCAAGAAACATGGGCTTTCTGAAGTTACTGGTTGAATATAAGCAAGATCTGAGATGAATAATTTTAAATTTGCTCAGATTGAGCTGAGATTAATTCTGCACTAAAGAATATGGGTGTTCTGAAGCTGTTGGTTGAGTCTAAGCAAGATCTGAGACATTTATTTTTTTCAAATTGCTCAGATTGAGCTTAGATTAATTCTGTACCAAGAAACATGGGTGTTCCGAAGCTACTGGTTAAATCTAAGCGAGATCTGAGATGAATAATTTTTTATTTACTCAGATTGAGCTGAGATTAATTCTGTACCAAGAAACATGGGCGTTCTGAAGCTACTGGTTGAATCTAAGCGAGATCTGAGACATTAATTTTTTTTTAAATTGCTCAGATTGAGCTGAGATGAAATCTGCACCAAGAAACATGGGCTTTCTGAAGTTACTGGTTGAATATAAGCAAGATCTGAGATGAATAATTTTAAATTTGCTCAGATTGAGCTGAGATTAATTCTGCACTAAAGAATATGGGTGTTCTGAAGCTGTTGGTTGAGTCTAAGCAAGATCTGAGACATTTATTTTTTTCAAATTGCTCAGATTGAGCTTAGATTAATTCTGTACCAAGAAACATGGGTGTTCCGAAGCTAGTGGTTAAATCTAAGCGAGATCTGAGATGAATAATTTTAAATTTACTCAGATTGAGCTGAGATTAATTCTGTACCAAGAAACATGGGCGTTCTGAAGCTACTGGTTGAATCTAAGCGAGATCTGAGATGAATAATTTTAAATTTACTCAGATTGAGCTGAGATTAATTCTGTACCAAGAAACATGGGTGTTCCGAAGCTACTGGTTAAATCTAAGCGAGATCTGAGATGAATAATTTTAAATTTACTCAGATTGAGCTGAGATTAATTCTGTACCAAGGAACATGGACGTTCTGAAGCTACTGGTTGAATCTAAGCGAGATCTGAGATGAATAATTTTAAATTTACTCAGATTGAGCTGAGATTAATTCTGTACCAAGAAACATGGGCGTTCTGAAGCTACTGGTTGAATCTAAGCAAGATCTGAGACATTATTTTTTTTTTAAATTGCTCAGATTGAGCTGAGATGAAATCTGCACCAAGAAACATGGGCTTTCTGAAGTTACTGGTTGAATATAAGCAAGATCTGAGATGAATAATTTTAAATTTGCTCAGATTGAGCTGAGATTAATTCTGTACCAAGAAACATGGGCGTTCCGAAGCTACTGGTTGAATCTAAGCGAGATCTGAGAAGAATAATTTTTTATTTACTCAGATTGAGCTGAGATTAATTCTGAACCAAGAAACATGGGTGTTCCGAAGCTACTGGTTAAATCTAAGCGAGATCTGAGATGAATAATTTTAAATTTACTCAGATTGAGCTGAGATTAATTCTGTACCAAGAAACATGGGCGTTCTGAAGCTACTGGTTGAATCTAAGCAAGATCTGAGACATTAATTTTTTTTTAAATTGCTCAGATTGAGCTGAGATGAAATCTGCACCAAGAAACATGGGCTTTCTGAAGTTACTGGTTGAATATAAGCAAGATCTGAGATGAATAATTTTAAATTTGCTCAGATTGAGCTGAGATTAATTCTGTACCAAGAAACATGGGCGTTCCGAAGCTACTGGTTGAATCTAAGCGAGATCTGAGAAGAATAATTTTTTATTTACTCAGATTGAGCTGAGATTAATTCTGAACCAAGAAACATGGGTGTTCCGAAGCTACTGGTTAAATCTAAGCGAGATCTGAGATGAATAATTTTAAATTTACTCAGATTGAGCTGAGATTAATTCTGTACCAAGAAACATGGGCGTTCTGAAGCTACTGGTTGAATCTAAGCGAGATCTGAGATGAATAATTTTAAATTTACTCAGATTGAGCTGTGATTAATTCTGCACTGACGAATATGGGTGTTCTGAAGCTGTTGGTTGAGTCTAAGCAAGATCTGAGATGAATAATTTTTTATTTACTCAGATTGAGCTGAGATTAATTTTGCACTAACGAATATGGGTCTTCTGAAGCTACTGGTTGAGTCTAAGCAAGATCTGAGATGAATAATTTTAAATTTACTCAGATTGAGCTGAGATTAATTCTGCACTAACGAATATGGGTGTTCTGAAGCTGTTGGTTGAGTCTAAGCAAGATCTGAGATGAATAATTTTAAATTTACTCAGATTGAGCTGAGATTAATTCTGTACCAAGAAACATGGGCGTAATGAAGCTACTGGTTGAATCTAAGCGAGATCTGAGATGAATAATTTTAAATTTACTCAGATTGAGCTGAGATTAATTCTGCACTAACGAATATGGGTGTTCTGAAGCTGTTGGTTGAGTCTAAGCAAGATCTGAGATGAATAATTTTAAATTTACTCAGATTGAGCTGAGATTAATTCTGTACCAAGAAACACGGGTGTTCCGAAGCTACTGGTTAAATCTAAGCGAGATCTGAGATGAATAATTTTTTATTTACTCAGATTGAGCTGAGATTAATTCTGTACCAAGAAACATGGGCGTTCTGAAGCTACTGGTTGAATCTAAGCGAGATCTGAGACATTAATTTTTTTTTAAATTGCTCAGATTGAGCTGAGATGAAATCTGCACCAAGAAACATGGGCTTTCTGAAGTTACTGGTTGAATATAAGCAAGATCTGAGATGAATAATTTTAAATTTGCTCAGATTGAGCTGAGATTAATTCTGCACTAAAGAATATGGGTGTTCTGAAGCTGTTGGTTGAGTCTAAGCAAGATCTGAGACATTTATTTTTTTCAAATTGCTCAGATTGAGCTTAGATTAATTCTGTACCAAGAAACATGGGTGTTCCGAAGCTAGTGGTTAAATCTAAGCGAGATCTGAGATGAATAATTTTAAATTTACTCAGATTGAGCTGAGATTAATTCTGTACCAAGAAACATGGGCGTTCTGAAGCTACTGGTTGAATCTAAGCGAGATCTGAGATGAATAATTGTTTATTTACTCAGATTGAGCTGAGATTAATTCTGCACTAACGAATATGGGTGTTCTGAAGCTGTTGGTTGAGTCTAAGCAAGATCTGAGATGAATAATTTTTTATTTACTCAGATTGAGCTGAGATTAATTCTGTACCAAGAAACATGGGTGTTCCGAAGCTACTGGTTAAATCTAAGCGAAATCTGAGATGAATAATTTTAAATTTACTCAGATTGAGCTGAGATTAATTCTGTACCAAGAAACATGGGTGTTCCGAAGCTACTGGTTAAATCTAAGCGAGATCTGAGATGAATAATTTTTTATTTACTCAGATTGAGCTGAGATTAATTCTGTACCAAGAAACATGGGTGTTCCGAAGCTACTGGTTGAATCTAAGCGAGATCTGAGATGAATAATTTTAAATTTACTCATATTGAGCTGAGATTAATTCTGCACTGACGAATATGGGTGTTCTGAAGCTGTTGGTTGAGTCTAAGCAAGATCTGAGATGAATAATTTTTTATTTACTCAGATTGAGCTGAGATTAATTCTGCACTAACGAATATGGGTCTTCTGAAGCTACTGGTTGAGTCTAAACAAGATCTGAGATGAATAATTTTAAATTTACTCAGATTGAGCTGAGATTAATTCTTCACTAAAGAATATGGGTGTTCTGAAGCTGTTGGTTGAGTCTAAGCAAGATCTGAGATGAATAATTTTAAATTTACTCAGATTGAGCTGAGATTAATTCTGTACCAAGAAACATGGGCGTTCTGAAGCTACTGGTTGAATCTAAGCGAGATATGAGACATTAATTTTTTTTAAAATTGCTCAGATTGAGCTGAGATGAAATCTGCACCAAGAAACATGGGCTTTCTGAAGTTACTGGTTGAATAATTTTAAATTTGCTCAGATTGAGCCGAGATTAATTCTGTTCCAAGAAAAATGGGCGTTCTGAAGTTACTGGTTGAATCTAAGCGAGATCTGAGAAGAATAATTTTTTATTTACTCAGATTGAGCTGAGATTAATTCTGAACCAAGAAACATGGGTGTTCCGAAGCTACTGGTTAAATCTAAGCGAGATCTGAGATGAATAATTTTAAATTTACTCAGATTGAGCTGAGATTAATTCTGTACCAAGGAACATCGGCGTTCTGAAGCTACTGGTTGAATCTAAGCGAGATCTGAGAAGAATAATTTTTTATTTACTCAGATTGAGCTGAGATTAATTCTGTACCAAGAAACATGGGTGTTCCGAAGCTACTGGTTAAATCTAAGCGAGATCTGAGATGAATATTTTTAAATTTACTCAGATTGAGCTGAGATTAATTCTGCACTAAAGAATATGGGTGTTCTGAAGCTGTTGGTTGAGTCTAAGCAAGATCTGAGACATTAATTTTTTTCAAATTGCTCAGATTGAGCTGAGATTAATTCTGTACCAAGAAACATGGGTGTTCCGAAGCTACTGGTTGAATCTAAGCGAGATCTGAGATGAATAATTTTAAATTTACTCAGATTGAGCTGAGATTAATTCTGTACCAAGGAACATGGACGTTCTGAAGCTACTGGTTGAATCTAAGCGAGATCTGAGATGAATAATTTTAAATTTACTCAGATTGAGCTGAGATTAATTCTGTACCAAGAAACATGGGTGTTCCGAAGCTACTGGTTAAATCTAAGCGAGATCTGAGATGAATAATTTTTTATTTACTCAGATTGAGCTGAGATTAATTCTGTAACAAGAAACATGGGCGTTCTGAAGCTACTGGTTGAATCTAAGCGAGATCTGAGACATTAATTTTTTTTTAAATTGCTCAGATTGAGCTGAGATGAAATCTGCACCAAGAAACATGGGCTTTCTGAAGTTACTGGTTGAATATAAGCAAGATCTGAGATGAATAATTTTAAATTTGCTCAGATTGAGCTGAGATTAATTCTGCACTAAAGAATATGGGTGTTCTGAAGCTGTTGGTTGAGTCTAAGCAAGATCTGAGACATTTATTTTTTTCAAATTGCTCAGATTGAGCTTAGATTAATTCTGTACCAAGAAACATGGGTGTTCCGAAGCTACTGGTTAAATCTAAGCGAGATCTGAGATGAATAATTTTTTATTTACTCAGATTGAGCTGAGATTAATTCTGTACCAAGAAACATGGGCGTTCTGAAGCTACTGGTTGAATCTAAGCGAGATCTGAGACATTAATTTTTTTTTAAATTGCTCAGATTGAGCTGAGATGAAATCTGCACCAAGAAACATGGGCTTTCTGAAGTTACTGGTTGAATATAAGCAAGATCTGAGATGAATAATTTTAAATTTGCTCAGATTGAGCTGAGATTAATTCTGCACTAAAGAATATGGGTGTTCTGAAGCTGTTGGTTGAGTCTAAGCAAGATCTGAGACATTTATTTTTTTCAAATTGCTCAGATTGAGCTTAGATTAATTCTGTACCAAGAAACATGGGTGTTCCGAAGCTAGTGGTTAAATCTAAGCGAGATCTGAGATGAATAATTTTAAATTTACTCAGATTGAGCTGAGATTAATTCTGTACCAAGAAACATGGGCGTTCTGAAGCTACTGGTTGAATCTAAGCGAGATCTGAGATGAATAATTTTAAATTTACTCAGATTGAGCTGAGATTAATTCTGTACCAAGAAACATGGGTGTTCCGAAGCTACTGGTTAAATCTAAGCGAGATCTGAGATGAATAATTTTAAATTTACTCAGATTGAGCTGAGATTAATTCTGTACCAAGGAACATGGACGTTCTGAAGCTACTGGTTGAATCTAAGCGAGATCTGAGATGAATAATTTTAAATTTACTCAGATTGAGCTGAGATTAATTCTGTACCAAGAAACATGGGCGTTCTGAAGCTACTGGTTGAATCTAAGCAAGATCTGAGACATTATTTTTTTTTTAAATTGCTCAGATTGAGCTGAGATGAAATCTGCACCAAGAAACATGGGCTTTCTGAAGTTACTGGTTGAATATAAGCAAGATCTGAGATGAATAATTTTAAATTTGCTCAGATTGAGCTGAGATTAATTCTGTACCAAGAAACATGGGCGTTCCGAAGCTACTGGTTGAATCTAAGCGAGATCTGAGAAGAATAATTTTTTATTTACTCAGATTGAGCTGAGATTAATTCTGAACCAAGAAACATGGGTGTTCCGAAGCTACTGGTTAAATCTAAGCGAGATCTGAGATGAATAATTTTAAATTTACTCAGATTGAGCTGAGATTAATTCTGTACCAAGAAACATGGGCGTTCTGAAGCTACTGGTTGAATCTAAGCAAGATCTGAGACATTAATTTTTTTTTAAATTGCTCAGATTGAGCTGAGATGAAATCTGCACCAAGAAACATGGGCTTTCTGAAGTTACTGGTTGAATATAAGCAAGATCTGAGATGAATAATTTTAAATTTGCTCAGATTGAGCTGAGATTAATTCTGTACCAAGAAACATGGGCGTTCCGAAGCTACTGGTTGAATCTAAGCGAGATCTGAGAAGAATAATTTTTTATTTACTCAGATTGAGCTGAGATTAATTCTGAACCAAGAAACATGGGTGTTCCGAAGCTACTGGTTAAATCTAAGCGAGATCTGAGATGAATAATTTTAAATTTACTCAGATTGAGCTGAGATTAATTCTGTACCAAGAAACATGGGCGTTCTGAAGCTACTGGTTGAATCTAAGCGAGATCTGAGATGAATAATTTTAAATTTACTCAGATTGAGCTGTGATTAATTCTGCACTGACGAATATGGGTGTTCTGAAGCTGTTGGTTGAGTCTAAGCAAGATCTGAGATGAATAATTTTTTATTTACTCAGATTGAGCTGAGATTAATTTTGCACTAACGAATATGGGTCTTCTGAAGCTACTGGTTGAGTCTAAGCAAGATCTGAGATGAATAATTTTAAATTTACTCAGATTGAGCTGAGATTAATTCTGCACTAACGAATATGGGTGTTCTGAAGCTGTTGGTTGAGTCTAAGCAAGATCTGAGATGAATAATTTTAAATTTACTCAGATTGAGCTGAGATTAATTCTGTACCAAGAAACATGGGCGTAATGAAGCTACTGGTTGAATCTAAGCGAGATCTGAGATGAATAATTTTAAATTTACTCAGATTGAGCTGAGATTAATTCTGCACTAACGAATATGGGTGTTCTGAAGCTGTTGGTTGAGTCTAAGCAAGATCTGAGATGAATAATTTTAAATTTACTCAGATTGAGCTGAGATTAATTCTGTACCAAGAAACATGGGTGTTCCGAAGCTACTGGTTAAATCTAAGCGAGATCTGAGATGAATAATTTTTTATTTACTCAGATTGAGCTGAGATTAATTCTGTACCAAGAAACATGGGCGTTCTGAAGCTACTGGTTGAATCTAAGCGAGATCTGAGACATTAATTTTTTTTTAAATTGCTCAGATTGAGCTGAGATGAAATCTGCACCAAGAAACATGGGCTTTCTGAAGTTACTGGTTGAATATAAGCAAGATCTGAGATGAATAATTTTAAATTTGCTCAGATTGAGCTGAGATTAATTCTGCACTAAAGAATATGGGTGTTCTGAAGCTGTTGGTTGAGTCTAAGCAAGATCTGAGACATTTATTTTTTTCAAATTGCTCAGATTGAGCTTAGATTAATTCTGTACCAAGAAACATGGGTGTTCCGAAGCTAGTGGTTAAATCTAAGCGAGATCTGAGATGAATAATTTTAAATTTACTCAGATTGAGCTGAGATTAATTCTGTACCAAGAAACATGGGCGTTCTGAAGCTACTGGTTGAATCTAAGCGAGATCTGAGATGAATAATTGTTTATTTACTCAGATTGAGCTGAGATTAATTCTGCACTAACGAATATGGGTGTTCTGAAGCTGTTGGTTGAGTCTAAGCAAGATCTGAGATGAATAATTTTTTATTTACTCAGATTGAGCTGAGATTAATTCTGTACCAAGAAACATGGGTGTTCCGAAGCTACTGGTTAAATCTAAGCGAAATCTGAGATGAATAATTTTAAATTTACTCAGATTGAGCTGAGATTAATTCTGTACCAAGAAACATGGGTGTTCCGAAGCTACTGGTTAAATCTAAGCGAGATCTGAGATGAATAATTTTTTATTTACTCAGATTGAGCTGAGATTAATTCTGTACCAAGAAACATGGGTGTTCCGAAGCTACTGGTTGAATCTAAGCGAGATCTGAGATGAATAATTTTAAATTTACTCATATTGAGCTGAGATTAATTCTGCACTGACGAATATGGGTGTTCTGAAGCTGTTGGTTGAGTCTAAGCAAGATCTGAGATGAATAATTTTTTATTTACTCAGATTGAGCTGAGATTAATTCTGCACTAACGAATATGGGTCTTCTGAAGCTACTGGTTGAGTCTAAACAAGATCTGAGATGAATAATTTTAAATTTACTCAGATTGAGCTGAGATTAATTCTTCACTAAAGAATATGGGTGTTCTGAAGCTGTTGGTTGAGTCTAAGCAAGATCTGAGATGAATAATTTTAAATTTACTCAGATTGAGCTGAGATTAATTCTGTACCAAGAAACATGGGCGTTCTGAAGCTACTGGTTGAATCTAAGCGAGATATGAGACATTAATTTTTTTTAAAATTGCTCAGATTGAGCTGAGATGAAATCTGCACCAAGAAACATGGGCTTTCTGAAGTTACTGGTTGAATAATTTTAAATTTGCTCAGATTGAGCCGAGATTAATTCTGTTCCAAGAAAAATGGGCGTTCTGAAGTTACTGGTTGAATCTAAGCGAGATCTGAGAAGAATAATTTTTTATTTACTCAGATTGAGCTGAGATTAATTCTGAACCAAGAAACATGGGTGTTCCGAAGCTACTGGTTAAATCTAAGCGAGATCTGAGATGAATAATTTTAAATTTACTCAGATTGAGCTGAGATTAATTCTGTACCAAGGAACATCGGCGTTCTGAAGCTACTGGTTGAATCTAAGCGAGATCTGAGAAGAATAATTTTTTATTTACTCAGATTGAGCTGAGATTAATTCTGTACCAAGAAACATGGGTGTTCCGAAGCTACTGGTTAAATCTAAGCGAGATCTGAGATGAATATTTTTAAATTTACTCAGATTGAGCTGAGATTAATTCTGCACTAAAGAATATGGGTGTTCTGAAGCTGTTGGTTGAGTCTAAGCAAGATCTGAGACATTAATTTTTTTCAAATTGCTCAGATTGAGCTGAGATTAATTCTGTACCAAGAAACATGGGTGTTCCGAAGCTACTGGTTAAATCTTAGCGAGATCTGAGATGAATAATTTTAAATTTACTCAGATTGAGCTGAGATTAATTCTGTACCAAGGAACATGGACGTTCTGAAGCTACTGGTTGAATCTAAGCGAGATCTGAGATGAATAATTTTAAATTTGCTCAGATTGAGCTGAGATTAATTCTGCACTAAAGAATATGGGTGTTCTGAAGCTGTTGGTTGAGTCTAAGCAAGATCTGAGACATTTATTTTTTTCAAATTGCTCAGATTGAGCTTAGATTAATTCTGTACCAAGAAACATGGGCGTTCTGAAGCTACTGGTTGAATCTAAGCGAGATCTGAGATGAATAATTTTAAATTTACTCAGATTGAGCTGAGATTAATTCTGTACCAAGAAACATGGGTGTTCCGAAGCTACTGGTTAAATCTAAGCGAGATCTGAGATGAATAATTTTAAATTTACTCAGATTGAGCTGAGATTAATTCTGTACCAAGGAACATGGACGTTCTGAAGCTACTGGTTGAATCTAAGCGAGATCTGAGATGAATAATTTTAAATTTACTCAGATTGAGCTGAGATTAATTCTGTACCAAGAAACATGGGCGTTCTGAAGCTACTGGTTGAATCTAAGCAAGATCTGAGACATTAATTTTTTTTTAAATTGCTCAGATTGAGCTGAGATGAAATCTGCACCAAGAAACATGGGCTTTCTGAAGTTACTGGTTGAATATAAGCAAGATCTGAGATGAATAATTTTAAATTTGCTCAGATTGAGCTGAGATTAATTCTGTACCAAGAAACATGGGCGTTCCGAAGCTACTGGTTAAATCTAAGCGAGATCTGAGATGAATAATTTTTTATTTACTCAGATTGAGCTGAGATTAATTCTGTACCAAGAAACATGGGCGTTCTGAAGCTACTGGTTGAATCTAAGCGAGATCTGAGACATTAATTTTTTTTTAAATTGCTCAGATTGAGCTGAGATGAAATCTGCACCAAGAAACATGGGCTTTCTGAAGTTACTGGTTGAATATAAGCAAGATCTGAGATGAATAATTTTAAATTTGCTCAGATTGAGCTGAGATTAATTCTGCACTAAAGAATATGGGTGTTCTGAAGCTGTTGGTTGAGTCTAAGCAAGATCTGAGACATTTATTTTTTTCAAATTGCTCAGATTGAGCTTAGATTAATTCTGTACCAAGAAACATGGGTGTTCCGAAGCTAGTGGTTAAATCTAAGCGAGATCTGAGATGAATAATTTTAAATTTACTCAGATTGAGCTGAGATTAATTCTGTACCAAGAAACATGGGCGTTCTGAAGCTACTGGTTGAATCTAAGCGAGATCTGAGATGAATAATTTTTTATTTACTCAGATTGAGCTGAGATTAATTCTGCACTAACGAATATGGGTGTTCTGAAGCTGTTGGTTGAGTCTAAGCAAGATCTGAGATGAATAATTTTTTATTTACTCAGATTGAGCTGAGATTAATTCTGTACCAAGAAACATGGGTGTTCCGAAGCTACTGGTTAAATCTAAGCGAAATCTGAGATGAATAATTTTAAATTTACTCAGATTGAGCTGAGATTAATTCTGTACCAAGAAACATGGGTGTTCCGAAGCTACTGGTTAAATCTAAGCGAGATCTGAGATGAATAATTTTTTATTTACTCAGATTGAGCTGAGATTAATTCTGTACCAAGAAACATGGGTGTTCCGAAGCTACTGGTTGAATCTAAGCGAGATCTGAGATGAATAATTTTAAATTTACTCATATTGAGCTGAGATTAATTCTGCACTGACGAATATGGGTGTTCTGAAGCTGTTGGTTGAGTCTAAGCAAGATCTGAGATGAATAATTTTTTATTTACTCAGATTGAGCTGAGATTAATTCTGCACTAACGAATATGGGTCTTCTGAAGCTACTGGTTGAGTCTAAACAAGATCTGAGATGAATAATTTTAAATTTACTCAGATTGAGCTGAGATTAATTCTTCACTAAAGAATATGGGTGTTCTGAAGCTGTTGGTTGAGTCTAAGCAAGATCTGAGATGAATAATTTTAAATTTACTCAGATTGAGCTGAGATTAATTCTGTACCAAGAAACATGGGCGTTCTGAAGCTACTGGTTGAATCTAAGCGAGATATGAGACATTAATTTTTTTTTAAATTGCTCAGATTGAGCTGAGATGAAATCTGCACCAAGAAACATGGGCTTTCTGAAGTTACTGGTTGAATAATTTTAAATTTGCTCAGATTGAGCCGAGATTAATTCTGTTCCAAGAAAAATGGGCGTTCTGAAGTTACTGGTTGAATCTAAGCGAGATCTGAGAAGAATAATTTTAAATTTACTCAGATTGAGCTGAGATTAATTCTGTACCAAGAAACATGGGCGTTCTGAAGCTACTGGTTGAATCTAAGCGAGATCTGAGATGAATAATTGTTTATTTACTCAGATTGAGCTGAGATTAATTCTGCACTAACGAATATGGGTGTTCTGAAGCTGTTGGTTGAGTCTAAGCAAGATCTGAGATGAATAATTTTTTATTTACTCAGATTGAGCTGAGATTAATTCTGTACCAAGAAACATGGGTGTTCCGAAGCTACTGGTTAAATCTAAGCGAAATCTGAGATGAATAATTTTAAATTTACTCAGATTGAGCTGAGATTAATTCTGTACCAAGAAACATGGGTGTTCCGAAGCTACTGGTTAAATCTAAGCGAGATCTGAGATGAATAATTTTTTATTTACTCAGATTGAGCTGAGATTAATTCTGTACCAAGAAACATGGGTGTTCCGAAGCTACTGGTTGAATCTAAGCGAGATCTGAGATGAATAATTTTAAATTTACTCATATTGAGCTGAGATTAATTCTGCACTGACGAATATGGGTGTTCTGAAGCTGTTGGTTGAGTCTAAGCAAGATCTGAGATGAATAATTTTTTATTTACTCAGATTGAGCTGAGATTAATTCTGCACTAACGAATATGGGTCTTCTGAAGCTACTGGTTGAGTCTAAACAAGATCTGAGATGAATAATTTTAAATTTACTCAGATTGAGCTGAGATTAATTCTGTACCAAGAAACATGGGTGTTCCGAAGCTACTGGTTAAATCTAAGCGAGATCTGAGATGAATAATTTTTTATTTACTCAGATTGAGCTGAGATTAATTCTGTACCAAGAAACATGGGCGTTCTGAAGCTACTGGTTGAATCTAAGCGAGATCTGAGACATTAATTTTTTTTTAAATTGCTCAGATTGAGCTGAGATGAAATCTGCACCAAGAAACATGGGCTTTCTGAAGTTACTGGTTGAATATAAGCAAGATCTGAGATGAATAATTTTAAATTTGCTCAGATTGAGCTGAGATTAATTCTGCACTAAAGAATATGGGTGTTCTGAAGCTGTTGGTTGAGTCTAAGCAAGATCTGAGACATTTATTTTTTTCAAATTGCTCAGATTGAGCTTAGATTAATTCTGTACCAAGAAACATGGGTGTTCCGAAGCTAGTGGTTAAATCTAAGCGAGATCTGAGATGAATAATTTTAAATTTACTCAGATTGAGCTGAGATTAATTCTGTACCAAGAAACATGGGCGTTCTGAAGCTACTGGTTGAATCTAAGCGAGATCTGAGATGAATAATTTTTTATTTACTCAGATTGAGCTGAGATTAATTCTGCACTAACGAATATGGGTGTTCTGAAGCTGTTGGTTGAGTCTAAGCAAGATCTGAGATGAATAATTTTTTATTTACTCAGATTGAGCTGAGATTAATTCTGTACCAAGAAACATGGGTGTTCCGAAGCTACTGGTTAAATCTAAGCGAAATCTGAGATGAATAATTTTAAATTTACTCAGATTGAGCTGAGATTAATTCTGTACCAAGAAACATGGGTGTTCCGAAGCTACTGGTTAAATCTAAGCGAGATCTGAGATGAATAATTTTAAATTTACTCAGATTGAGCTGAGATTAATTCTGTACCAAGAAACATGGGCGTTCCGAAGCTACTGGTTGAATCTAAGCGAGATCTGAGATGAATAATTTTAAATTTACTCATATTGAGCTGAGATTAATTCTGCACTGACGAATATGGGTGTTCTGAAGCTGTTGGTTGAGTCTAAGCAAGATCTGAGATGAATAATTTTTTATTTACTCAGATTGAGCTGAGATTAATTCTGCACTAACGAATATGGGTCTTCTGAAGCTACTGGTTGAGTCTAAACAAGATCTGAGATGAATAATTTTAAATTTACTCAGATTGAGCTGAGATTAATTCTTCACTAAAGAATATGGGTGTTCTGAAGCTGTTGGTTGAGTCTAAGCAAGATCTGAGATGAATAATTTTAAATTTACTCAGATTGAGCTGAGATTAATTCTGTACCAAGAAACATGGGCGTTCTGAAGCTACTGGTTGAATCTAAGCGAGATATGAGACATTAATTTTTTTTAAAATTGCTCAGATTGAGCTGAGATGAAATCTGCACCAAGAAACATGGGCTTTCTGAAGTTACTGGTTGAATAATTTTAAATTTGCTCAGATTGAGCCGAGATTAATTCTGTTCCAAGAAAAATGGGCGTTCTGAAGTTACTGGTTGAATCTAAGCGAGATCTGAGAAGAATAATTTTTTATTTACTCAGATTGAGCTGAGATTAATTCTGAACCAAGAAACATGGGTGTTCCGAAGCTACTGGTTAAATCTAAGCGAGATCTGAGATGAATAATTTTAAATTTACTCAGATTGAGCTGAGATTAATTCTGTACCAAGGAACATCGGCGTTCTGAAGCTACTGGTTGAATCTAAGCGAGATCTGAGAAGAATAATTTTTTATTTACTCAGATTGAGCTGAGATTAATTCTGTACCAAGAAACATGGGTGTTCCGAAGCTACTGGTTAAATCTAAGCGAGATCTGAGATGAATATTTTTAAATTTACTCAGATTGAGCTGAGATTAATTCTGCACTAAAGAATATGGGTGTTCTGAAGCTGTTGGTTGAGTCTAAGCAAGATCTGAGACATTAATTTTTTTCAAATTGCTCAGATTGAGCTGAGATTAATTCTGTACCAAGAAACATGGGTGTTCCGAAGCTACTGGTTGAATCTAAGCGAGATCTGAGATGAATAATTTTAAATTTACTCAGATTGAGCTGAGATTAATTCTGTACCAAGGAACATGGACGTTCTGAAGCTACTGGTTGAATCTAAGCGAGATCTGAGATGAATAATTTTAAATTTACTCAGATTGAGCTGAGATTAATTCTGTACCAAGAAACATGGGTGTTCCGAAGCTACTGGTTAAATCTAAGCGAGATCTGAGATGAATAATTTTTTATTTACTCAGATTGAGCTGAGATTAATTCTGTACCAAGAAACATGGGCGTTCTGAAGCTACTGGTTGAATCTAAGCGAGATCTGAGACATTAATTTTTTTTTAAATTGCTCAGATTGAGCTGAGATGAAATCTGCACCAAGAAACATGGGCTTTCTGAAGTTACTGGTTGAATATAAGCAAGATCTGAGATGAATAATTTTAAATTTGCTCAGATTGAGCTGAGATTAATTCTGCACTAAAGAATATGGGTGTTCTGAAGCTGTTGGTTGAGTCTAAGCAAGATCTGAGACATTTATTTTTTTCAAATTGCTCAGATTGAGCTTAGATTAATTCTGTACCAAGAAACATGGGTGTTCCGAAGCTACTGGTTAAATCTAAGCGAGATCTGAGATGAATAATTTTTTATTTACTCAGATTGAGCTGAGATTAATTCTGTACCAAGAAACATGGGCGTTCTGAAGCTACTGGTTGAATCTAAGCGAGATCTGAGACATTAATTTTTTTTTAAATTGCTCAGATTGAGCTGAGATGAAATCTGCACCAAGAAACATGGGCTTTCTGAAGTTACTGGTTGAATATAAGCAAGATCTGAGATGAATAATTTTAAATTTGCTCAGATTGAGCTGAGATTAATTCTGCACTAAAGAATATGGGTGTTCTGAAGCTGTTGGTTGAGTCTAAGCAAGATCTGAGACATTTATTTTTTTCAAATTGCTCAGATTGAGCTTAGATTAATTCTGTACCAAGAAACATGGGTGTTCCGAAGCTAGTGGTTAAATCTAAGCGAGATCTGAGATGAATAATTTTAAATTTACTCAGATTGAGCTGAGATTAATTCTGTACCAAGAAACATGGGCGTTCTGAAGCTACTGGTTGAATCTAAGCGAGATCTGAGATGAATAATTTTAAATTTACTCAGATTGAGCTGAGATTAATTCTGTACCAAGAAACATGGGTGTTCCGAAGCTACTGGTTAAATCTAAGCGAGATCTGAGATGAATAATTTTAAATTTACTCAGATTGAGCTGAGATTAATTCTGTACCAAGGAACATGGACGTTCTGAAGCTACTGGTTGAATCTAAGCGAGATCTGAGATGAATAATTTTAAATTTACTCAGATTGAGCTGAGATTAATTCTGTACCAAGAAACATGGGCGTTCTGAAGCTACTGGTTGAATCTAAGCAAGATCTGAGACATTAATTTTTTTTTAAATTGCTCAGATTGAGCTGAGATGAAATCTGCACCAAGAAACATGGGCTTTCTGAAGTTACTGGTTGAATATAAGCAAGATCTGAGATGAATAATTTTAAATTTGCTCAGATTGAGCTGAGATTAATTCTGTACCAAGAAACATGGGCGTTCTGAAGCTACTGGTTGAATCTAAGCAAGATCTGAGACATTAATTTTTTTTTAAATTGCTCAGATTGAGCTGAGATGAAATCTGCACCAAGAAACATGGGCTTTCTGAAGTTACTGGTTGAATATAAGCAAGATCTGAGATGAATAATTTTAAATTTGCTCAGATTGAGCTGAGATTAATTCTGCACTAAAGAATATGGGTGTTCTGAAGCTGTTGGTTGAGTCTAAGCAAGATCTGAGACATTTATTTTTTTCAAATTGCTCAGATTGAGCTTAGATTAATTCTGTACCAAGAAACATGGGTGTTCCGAAGCTACTGGTTAAATCTAAGCGAGATCTGAGATGAATAATTTTTTATTTACTCAGATTGAGCTGAGATTAATTCTGTACCAAGAAACATGGGCGTTCTGAAGCTACTGGTTGAATCTAAGCGAGATCTGAGACATTAATTTTTTTTTAAATTGCTCAGATTGAGCTGAGATGAAATCTGCACCAAGAAACATGGGCTTTCTGAAGTTACTGGTTGAATATAAGCAAGATCTGAGATGAATAATTTTAAATTTGCTCAGATTGAGCTGAGATTAATTCTGCACTAAAGAATATGGGTGTTCTGAAGCTGTTGGTTGAGTCTAAGCAAGATCTGAGACATTTATTTTTTTCAAATTGCTCAGATTGAGCTTAGATTAATTCTGTACCAAGAAACATGGGTGTTCCGAAGCTAGTGGTTAAATCTAAGCGAGATCTGAGATGAATAATTTTAAATTTACTCAGATTGAGCTGAGATTAATTCTGTACCAAGAAACATGGGCGTTCTGAAGCTACTGGTTGAATCTAAGCGAGATCTGAGATGAATAATTTTAAATTTACTCAGATTGAGCTGAGATTAATTCTGTACCAAGAAACATGGGTGTTCCGAAGCTACTGGTTAAATCTAAGCGAGATCTGAGATGAATAATTTTAAATTTACTCAGATTGAGCTGAGATTAATTCTGTACCAAGGAACATGGACGTTCTGAAGCTACTGGTTGAATCTAAGCGAGATCTGAGATGAATAATTTTAAATTTACTCAGATTGAGCTGAGATTAATTCTGTACCAAGAAACATGGGCGTTCTGAAGCTACTGGTTGAATCTAAGCAAGATCTGAGACATTAATTTTTTTTTAAATTGCTCAGATTGAGCTGAGATGAAATCTGCACCAAGAAACATGGGCTTTCTGAAGTTACTGGTTGAATATAAGCAAGATCTGAGATGAATAATTTTAAATTTGCTCAGATTGAGCTGAGATTAATTCTGTACCAAGAAACATGGGCGTTCCGAAGCTACTGGTTGAATCTAAGCGAGATCTGAGAAGAATAATTTTTTATTTACTCAGATTGAGCTGAGATTAATTCTGAACCAAGAAACATGGGTGTTCCGAAGCTACTGGTTAAATCTAAGCGAGATCTGAGATGAATAATTTTAAATTTACTCAGATTGAGCTGAGATTAATTCTGTACCAAGAAACATGGGCGTTCTGAAGCTACTGGTTGAATCTAAGCAAGATCTGAGACATTAATTTTTTTTTAAATTGCTCAGATTGAGCTGAGATGAAATCTGCACCAAGAAACATGGGCTTTCTGAAGTTACTGGTTGAATATAAGCAAGATCTGAGATGAATAATTTTAAATTTGCTCAGATTGAGCTGAGATTAATTCTGTACCAAGAAACATGGGCGTTCCGAAGCTACTGGTTGAATCTAAGCGAGATCTGAGAAGAATAATTTTTTATTTACTCAGATTGAGCTGAGATTAATTCTGAACCAAGAAACATGGGTGTTCCGAAGCTACTGGTTAAATCTAAGCGAGATCTGAGATGAATAATTTTAAATTTACTCAGATTGAGCTGAGATTAATTCTGTACCAAGAAACATGGGCGTTCTGAAGCTACTGGTTGAATCTAAGCGAGATCTGAGATGAATAATTTTAAATTTACTCAGATTGAGCTGTGATTAATTCTGCACTGACGAATATGGGTGTTCTGAAGCTGTTGGTTGAGTCTAAGCAAGATCTGAGATGAATAATTTTTTATTTACTCAGATTGAGCTGAGATTAATTTTGCACTAACGAATATGGGTCTTCTGAAGCTACTGGTTGAGTCTAAGCAAGATCTGAGATGAATAATTTTAAATTTACTCAGATTGAGCTGAGATTAATTCTGCACTAACGAATATGGGTGTTCTGAAGCTGTTGGTTGAGTCTAAGCAAGATCTGAGATGAATAATTTTAAATTTACTCAGATTGAGCTGAGATTAATTCTGTACCAAGAAACATGGGCGTAATGAAGCTACTGGTTGAATCTAAGCGAGATCTGAGATGAATAATTTTAAATTTACTCAGATTGAGCTGAGATTAATTCTGCACTAACGAATATGGGTGTTCTGAAGCTGTTGGTTGAGTCTAAGCAAGATCTGAGATGAATAATTTTAAATTTACTCAGATTGAGCTGAGATTAATTCTGTACCAAGAAACATGGGTGTTCCGAAGCTACTGGTTAAATCTAAGCGAGATCTGAGATGAATAATTTTTTATTTACTCAGATTGAGCTGAGATTAATTCTGTACCAAGAAACATGGGCGTTCTGAAGCTACTGGTTGAATCTAAGCGAGATCTGAGACATTAATTTTTTTTTAAATTGCTCAGATTGAGCTGAGATGAAATCTGCACCAAGAAACATGGGCTTTCTGAAGTTACTGGTTGAATATAAGCAAGATCTGAGATGAATAATTTTAAATTTGCTCAGATTGAGCTGAGATTAATTCTGCACTAAAGAATATGGGTGTTCTGAAGCTGTTGGTTGAGTCTAAGCAAGATCTGAGACATTTATTTTTTTCAAATTGCTCAGATTGAGCTTAGATTAATTCTGTACCAAGAAACATGGGTGTTCCGAAGCTAGTGGTTAAATCTAAGCGAGATCTGAGATGAATAATTTTAAATTTACTCAGATTGAGCTGAGATTAATTCTGTACCAAGAAACATGGGCGTTCTGAAGCTACTGGTTGAATCTAAGCGAGATCTGAGATGAATAATTGTTTATTTACTCAGATTGAGCTGAGATTAATTCTGCACTAACGAATATGGGTGTTCTGAAGCTGTTGGTTGAGTCTAAGCAAGATCTGAGATGAATAATTTTTTATTTACTCAGATTGAGCTGAGATTAATTCTGTACCAAGAAACATGGGTGTTCCGAAGCTACTGGTTAAATCTAAGCGAAATCTGAGATGAATAATTTTAAATTTACTCAGATTGAGCTGAGATTAATTCTGTACCAAGAAACATGGGTGTTCCGAAGCTACTGGTTAAATCTAAGCGAGATCTGAGATGAATAATTTTTTATTTACTCAGATTGAGCTGAGATTAATTCTGTACCAAGAAACATGGGTGTTCCGAAGCTACTGGTTGAATCTAAGCGAGATCTGAGATGAATAATTTTAAATTTA
Organism: Asterias amurensis; assembly: GCF_032118995.1. Lineage (NCBI taxonomy): Eukaryota > Metazoa > Echinodermata > Asteroidea > Forcipulatida > Asteriidae > Asterias > Asterias amurensis. The sequence goes on along the minus strand of NC_092653.1, from coordinate 20,381,946 downwards.
CTCATATTGAGCTGAGATTAATTCTGCACTGACGAATATGGGTGTTCTGAAGCTGTTGGTTGAGTCTAAGCAAGATCTGAGATGAATAATTTTTTATTTACTCAGATTGAGCTGAGATTAATTCTGCACTAACGAATATGGGTCTTCTGAAGCTACTGGTTGAGTCTAAACAAGATCTGAGATGAATAATTTTAAATTTACTCAGATTGAGCTGAGATTAATTCTTCACTAAAGAATATGGGTGTTCTGAAGCTGTTGGTTGAGTCTAAGCAAGATCTGAGATGAATAATTTTAAATTTACTCAGATTGAGCTGAGATTAATTCTGTACCAAGAAACATGGGCGTTCTGAAGCTACTGGTTGAATCTAAGCGAGATATGAGACATTAATTTTTTTTAAAATTGCTCAGATTGAGCTGAGATGAAATCTGCACCAAGAAACATGGGCTTTCTGAAGTTACTGGTTGAATAATTTTAAATTTGCTCAGATTGAGCCGAGATTAATTCTGTTCCAAGAAAAATGGGCGTTCTGAAGTTACTGGTTGAATCTAAGCGAGATCTGAGAAGAATAATTTTTTATTTACTCAGATTGAGCTGAGATTAATTCTGAACCAAGAAACATGGGTGTTCCGAAGCTACTGGTTAAATCTAAGCGAGATCTGAGATGAATAATTTTAAATTTACTCAGATTGAGCTGAGATTAATTCTGTACCAAGGAACATCGGCGTTCTGAAGCTACTGGTTGAATCTAAGCGAGATCTGAGAAGAATAATTTTTTATTTACTCAGATTGAGCTGAGATTAATTCTGTACCAAGAAACATGGGTGTTCCGAAGCTACTGGTTAAATCTAAGCGAGATCTGAGATGAATATTTTTAAATTTACTCAGATTGAGCTGAGATTAATTCTGCACTAAAGAATATGGGTGTTCTGAAGCTGTTGGTTGAGTCTAAGCAAGATCTGAGACATTAATTTTTTTCAAATTGCTCAGATTGAGCTGAGATTAATTCTGTACCAAGAAACATGGGTGTTCCGAAGCTACTGGTTAAATCTTAGCGAGATCTGAGATGAATAATTTTAAATTTACTCAGATTGAGCTGAGATTAATTCTGTACCAAGGAACATGGACGTTCTGAAGCTACTGGTTGAATCTAAGCGAGATCTGAGATGAATAATTTTAAATTTACTCAGATTGAGCTGAGATTAATTCTGTACCAAGAAACATGGGTGTTCCGAAGCTACTGGTTAAATCTAAGCGAGATCTGAGATGAATAATTTTTTATTTACTCAGATTGAGCTGAGATTAATTCTGTACCAAGAAACATGGGCGTTCTGAAGCTACTGGTTGAATCTAAGCGAGATCTGAGACATTAATTTTTTTTTAAATTGCTCAGATTGAGCTGAGATGAAATCTGCACCAAGAAACATGGGCTTTCTGAAGTTACTGGTTGAATATAAGCAAGATCTGAGATGAATAATTTTAAATTTGCTCAGATTGAGCTGAGATTAATTCTGCACTAAAGAATATGGGTGTTCTGAAGCTGTTGGTTGAGTCTAAGCAAGATCTGAGACATTTATTTTTTTCAAATTGCTCAGATTGAGCTTAGATTAATTCTGTACCAAGAAACATGGGTGTTCCGAAGCTACTGGTTAAATCTAAGCGAGATCTGAGATGAATAATTTTTTATTTACTCAGATTGAGCTGAGATTAATTCTGTACCAAGAAACATGGGCGTTCTGAAGCTACTGGTTGAATCTAAGCGAGATCTGAGACATTAATTTTTTTTTAAATTGCTCAGATTGAGCTGAGATGAAATCTGCACCAAGAAACATGGGCTTTCTGAAGTTACTGGTTGAATATAAGCAAGATCTGAGATGAATAATTTTAAATTTGCTCAGATTGAGCTGAGATTAATTCTGCACTAAAGAATATGGGTGTTCTGAAGCTGTTGGTTGAGTCTAAGCAAGATCTGAGACATTTATTTTTTTCAAATTGCTCAGATTGAGCTTAGATTAATTCTGTACCAAGAAACATGGGTGTTCCGAAGCTAGTGGTTAAATCTAAGCGAGATCTGAGATGAATAATTTTAAATTTACTCAGATTGAGCTGAGATTAATTCTGTACCAAGAAACATGGGCGTTCTGAAGCTACTGGTTGAATCTAAGCGAGATCTGAGATGAATAATTTTAAATTTACTCAGATTGAGCTGAGATTAATTCTGTACCAAGAAACATGGGTGTTCCGAAGCTACTGGTTAAATCTAAGCGAGATCTGAGATGAATAATTTTAAATTTACTCAGATTGAGCTGAGATTAATTCTGTACCAAGGAACATGGACGTTCTGAAGCTACTGGTTGAATCTAAGCGAGATCTGAGATGAATAATTTTAAATTTACTCAGATTGAGCTGAGATTAATTCTGTACCAAGAAACATGGGCGTTCTGAAGCTACTGGTTGAATCTAAGCAAGATCTGAGACATTAATTTTTTTTTAAATTGCTCAGATTGAGCTGAGATGAAATCTGCACCAAGAAACATGGGCTTTCTGAAGTTACTGGTTGAATATAAGCAAGATCTGAGATGAATAATTTTAAATTTACTCAGATTGAGCTGAGATTAATTCTGTACCAAGAAACATGGGCGTTCCGAAGCTACTGGTTAAATCTAAGCGAGATCTGAGATGAATAATTTTTTATTTACTCAGATTGAGCTGAGATTAATTCTGTACCAAGAAACATGGGCGTTCTGAAGCTACTGGTTGAATCTAAGCGAGATCTGAGACATTAATTTTTTTTTAAATTGCTCAGATTGAGCTGAGATGAAATCTGCACCAAGAAACATGGGCTTTCTGAAGTTACTGGTTGAATATAAGCAAGATCTGAGATGAATAATTTTAAATTTGCTCAGATTGAGCTGAGATTAATTCTGCACTAAAGAATATGGGTGTTCTGAAGCTGTTGGTTGAGTCTAAGCAAGATCTGAGACATTTATTTTTTTCAAATTGCTCAGATTGAGCTTAGATTAATTCTGTACCAAGAAACATGGGTGTTCCGAAGCTAGTGGTTAAATCTAAGCGAGATCTGAGATGAATAATTTTAAATTTACTCAGATTGAGCTGAGATTAATTCTGTACCAAGAAACATGGGCGTTCTGAAGCTACTGGTTGAATCTAAGCGAGATCTGAGATGAATAATTTTTTATTTACTCAGATTGAGCTGAGATTAATTCTGCACTAACGAATATGGGTGTTCTGAAGCTGTTGGTTGAGTCTAAGCAAGATCTGAGATGAATAATTTTTTATTTACTCAGATTGAGCTGAGATTAATTCTGTACCAAGAAACATGGGTGTTCCGAAGCTACTGGTTAAATCTAAGCGAAATCTGAGATGAATAATTTTAAATTTACTCAGATTGAGCTGAGATTAATTCTGTACCAAGAAACATGGGTGTTCCGAAGCTACTGGTTAAATCTAAGCGAGATCTGAGATGAATAATTTTTTATTTACTCAGATTGAGCTGAGATTAATTCTGTACCAAGAAACATGGGTGTTCCGAAGCTACTGGTTGAATCTAAGCGAGATCTGAGATGAATAATTTTAAATTTACTCATATTGAGCTGAGATTAATTCTGCACTGACGAATATGGGTGTTCTGAAGCTGTTGGTTGAGTCTAAGCAAGATCTGAGATGAATAATTTTTTATTTACTCAGATTGAGCTGAGATTAATTCTGCACTAACGAATATGGGTCTTCTGAAGCTACTGGTTGAGTCTAAACAAGATCTGAGATGAATAATTTTAAATTTACTCAGATTGAGCTGAGATTAATTCTTCACTAAAGAATATGGGTGTTCTGAAGCTGTTGGTTGAGTCTAAGCAAGATCTGAGATGAATAATTTTAAATTTACTCAGATTGAGCTGAGATTAATTCTGTACCAAGAAACATGGGCGTTCTGAAGCTACTGGTTGAATCTAAGCGAGATATGAGACATTAATTTTTTTTTAAATTGCTCAGATTGAGCTGAGATGAAATCTGCACCAAGAAACATGGGCTTTCTGAAGTTACTGGTTGAATAATTTTAAATTTGCTCAGATTGAGCCGAGATTAATTCTGTTCCAAGAAAAATGGGCGTTCTGAAGTTACTGGTTGAATCTAAGCGAGATCTGAGAAGAATAATTTTTTATTTACTCAGATTGAGCTGAGATTAATTCTGAACCAAGAAACATGGGTGTTCCGAAGCTACTGGTTAAATCTAAGCGAGATCTGAGATGAATAATTTTAAATTTACTCAGATTGAGCTGAGATTAATTCTGTACCAAGGAACATCGGCGTTCTGAAGCTACTGGTTGAATCTAAGCGAGATCTGAGAAGAATAATTTTTTATTTACTCAGATTGAGCTGAGATTAATTCTGTACCAAGAAACATGGGTGTTCCGAAGCTACTGGTTAAATCTAAGCGAGATCTGAGATGAATATTTTTAAATTTACTCAGATTGAGCTGAGATTAATTCTGCACTAAAGAATATGGGTGTTCTGAAGCTGTTGGTTGAGTCTAAGCAAGATCTGAGACATTTATTTTTTTCAAATTGCTCAGATTGAGCTGAGATTAATTCTGTACCAAGAAACATGGGTGTTCCGAAGCTACTGGTTAAATCTTAGCGAGATCTGAGATGAATAATTTTAAATTTACTCAGATTGAGCTGAGATTAATTCTGCACTAAAGAATATGGGTATTCTGAAGCTGTTGGTTGAGTCTAAGCAAGATCTGAGATGAATAATTTTAAATTTACTCAGATTGAGCTGAGATTAGTTCTGTACCAAGAAACATGGGGTGTTCCGAAGCTACTGGTTGAATCTAAGCGAGATCTGAGATGAATAATTTTAAATTTACTCAGATTGAGCTGAGATTAATTCTGTACCAAGAAACATGGGTGTTCCGAAGCTACTGGTTGAATCTAAGCGAGATCTGAGACATTAATTTTTTTCAAATTTCTCAGATTGAGCTGAGATGAATTCTGCACCAAGAAACATGGGCGTTCTGAAGTTACTGGTTAAATCTAAGCGAGATCTGAGATGAATAATTTTTTATTTACTCAGATTGAGCTGAGATTAATTCTGTACCAAGGAACATCGGCGTTCTGAAGCTACTGGTTGAATCTAAGCGAGATCTGAGAAGAATAATTTTTTATTTACTCAGATTGAGCTGAGATTAATTCTGAACCAAGAAACATGGGTGTTCCGAAGCTACTGGTTAAATCTAAGCAAGATCTGAGATGAATAATTTTAAATTTGCTCAGATTGAGCTGAGATTAATTCTGCACTAAAGAATATGGGTGTTCTGAAGCTGTTGGTTGAGTCTAAGCAAGATCTGAGACATTTATTTTTTTCAAATTGCTCAGATTGAGCTTAGATTAATTCTGTACCAAGAAACATGGGTGTTCCGAAGCTAGTGGTTAAATCTAAGCGAGATCTGAGATGAATAATTTTAAATTTACTCAGATTGAGCTGAGATTAATTCTGCACTAACGAATATGGGTCTTCTGAAGCTACTGGTTGAGTCTAAACAAGATCTGAGATGAATAATTTTAAATTTACTCAGATTGAGCTGAGATTAATTCTTCACTAAAGAATATGGGTGTTCTGAAGCTGTTGGTTGAGTCTAAGCAAGATCTGAGATGAATAATTTTAAATTTACTCAGATTGAGCTGAGATTAATTCTGTACCAAGAAACATGGGCGTTCTGAAGCTACTGGTTGAATCTAAGCGAGATATGAGACATTAATTTTTTTTTAAATTGCTCAGATTGAGCTGAGATGAAATCTGCACCAAGAAACATGGGCTTTCTGAAGTTACTGGTTGAATAATTTTAAATTTGCTCAGATTGAGCCGAGATTAATTCTGTACCAAGAAACATGGGTGTTCCGAAGCTACTGGTTAAATCTAAGCAAGATCTGAGATGAATAATTTTAAATTTACTCAGATTGAGCTGAGATTAATTCTGTACCAAGGAACATCGGCGTTCTGAAGCTACTGGTTGAATCTAAGCGAGATCTGAGAAGAATAATTTTTTATTTACTCAGATTGAGCTGAGATTAATTCTGAACCAAGAAACATGGGTGTTCCGAAGCTACTGGTTAAATCTAAGCAAGATCTGAGATGAATAATTTTAAATTTACTCAGATTGAGCTGAGATTAATTCTGTACCAAGGAACATCGGCGTTCTGAAGCTACTGGTTGAATCTAAGCGAGATCTGAGAAGAATAATTTTTTATTTACTCAGATTGAGCTGAGATTAATTCTGTACCAAGAAACATGGGTGTTCCGAAGCTACTGGTTAAATCTAAGCGAGATCTGAGATGAATATTTTTAAATTTACTCAGATTGAGCTGAGATTAATTCTGTACCAAGAAACATGGGCGTTCTGAAGCTACTGGTTGAATCTAAGCGAGATCTGAGATGAATAATTTTAAATTTACTCAGATTGAGCTGAGATTAATTCTGTACCAAGAAACATGGGTGTTCCGAAGCTACTGGTTAAATCTAAGCGAGATCTGAGATGAATAATTTTTTATTTACTCAGATTGAGCTGAGATTAATTCTGTACCAAGAAACATGGGCGTTCTGAAGCTACTGGTTGAATCTAAGCGAGATCTGAGACATTAATTTTTTTTTAAATTGCTCAGATTGAGCTGAGATGAAATCTGCACCAAGAAACATGGGCTTTCTGAAGTTACTGGTTGAATATAAGCAAGATCTGAGATGAATAATTTTAAATTTGCTCAGATTGAGCTGAGATTAATTCTGCACTAAAGAATATGGGTGTTCTGAAGCTGTTGGTTGAGTCTAAGCAAGATCTGAGACATTTATTTTTTTCAAATTGCTCAGATTGAGCTTAGATTAATTCTGTACCAAGAAACATGGGTGTTCCGAAGCTACTGGTTAAATCTAAGCGAGATCTGAGATGAATAATTTTTTATTTACTCAGATTGAGCTGAGATTAATTCTGTACCAAGAAACATGGGCGTTCTGAAGCTACTGGTTGAATCTAAGCGAGATCTGAGACATTAATTTTTTTTTAAATTGCTCAGATTGAGCTGAGATGAAATCTGCACCAAGAAACATGGGCTTTCTGAAGTTACTGGTTGAATATAAGCAAGATCTGAGATGAATAATTTTAAATTTGCTCAGATTGAGCTGAGATTAATTCTGCACTAAAGAATATGGGTGTTCTGAAGCTGTTGGTTGAGTCTAAGCAAGATCTGAGACATTTATTTTTTTCAAATTGCTCAGATTGAGCTTAGATTAATTCTGTACCAAGAAACATGGGTGTTCCGAAGCTAGTGGTTAAATCTAAGCGAGATCTGAGATGAATAATTTTAAATTTACTCAGATTGAGCTGAGATTAATTCTGTACCAAGAAACATGGGCGTTCTGAAGCTACTGGTTGAATCTAAGCGAGATCTGAGATGAATAATTTTAAATTTACTCAGATTGAGCTGAGATTAATTCTGTACCAAGAAACATGGGTGTTCCGAAGCTACTGGTTAAATCTAAGCGAGATCTGAGATGAATAATTTTAAATTTACTCAGATTGAGCTGAGATTAATTCTGTACCAAGGAACATGGACGTTCTGAAGCTACTGGTTGAATCTAAGCGAGATCTGAGATGAATAATTTTAAATTTACTCAGATTGAGCTGAGATTAATTCTGTACCAAGAAACATGGGCGTTCTGAAGCTACTGGTTGAATCTAAGCAAGATCTGAGACATTAATTTTTTTTTAAATTGCTCAGATTGAGCTGAGATGAAATCTGCACCAAGAAACATGGGCTTTCTGAAGTTACTGGTTGAATATAAGCAAGATCTGAGATGAATAATTTTAAATTTGCTCAGATTGAGCTGAGATTAATTCTGTACCAAGAAACATGGGCGTTCCGAAGCTACTGGTTGAATCTAAGCGAGATCTGAGAAGAATAATTTTTTATTTACTCAGATTGAGCTGAGATTAATTCTGAACCAAGAAACATGGGTGTTCCGAAGCTACTGGTTAAATCTAAGCGAGATCTGAGATGAATAATTTTAAATTTACTCAGATTGAGCTGAGATTAATTCTGTACCAAGAAACATGGGCGTTCTGAAGCTACTGGTTGAATCTAAGCGAGATCTGAGATGAATAATTTTAAATTTACTCAGATTGAGCTGTGATTAATTCTGCACTGACGAATATGGGTGTTCTGAAGCTGTTGGTTGAGTCTAAGCAAGATCTGAGATGAATAATTTTTTATTTACTCAGATTGAGCTGAGATTAATTTTGCACTAACGAATATGGGTCTTCTGAAGCTACTGGTTGAGTCTAAGCAAGATCTGAGATGAATAATTTTAAATTTACTCAGATTGAGCTGAGATTAATTCTGCACTAACGAATATGGGTGTTCTGAAGCTGTTGGTTGAGTCTAAGCAAGATCTGAGATGAATAATTTTTTATTTACTCAGATTGAGCTGAGATTAATTCTGTACCAAGAAACATGGGTGTTCCGAAGCTACTGGTTAAATCTAAGCGAAATCTGAGATGAATAATTTTAAATTTACTCAGATTGAGCTGAGATTAATTCTGTACCAAGAAACATGGGTGTTCCGAAGCTACTGGTTAAATCTAAGCGAGATCTGAGATGAATAATTTTTTATTTACTCAGATTGAGCTGAGATTAATTCTGTACCAAGAAACATGGGTGTTCCGAAGCTACTGGTTGAATCTAAGCGAGATCTGAGATGAATAATTTTAAATTTACTCATATTGAGCTGAGATTAATTCTGCACTGACGAATATGGGTGTTCTGAAGCTGTTGGTTGAGTCTAAGCAAGATCTGAGATGAATAATTTTTTATTTACTCAGATTGAGCTGAGATTAATTCTGCACTAACGAATATGGGTCTTCTGAAGCTACTGGTTGAGTCTAAACAAGATCTGAGATGAATAATTTTAAATTTACTCAGATTGAGCTGAGATTAATTCTTCACTAAAGAATATGGGTGTTCTGAAGCTGTTGGTTGAGTCTAAGCAAGATCTGAGATGAATAATTTTAAATTTACTCAGATTGAGCTGAGATTAATTCTGTACCAAGAAACATGGGCGTTCTGAAGCTACTGGTTGAATCTAAGCGAGATATGAGACATTAATTTTTTTTTAAATTGCTCAGATTGAGCTGAGATGAAATCTGCACCAAGAAACATGGGCTTTCTGAAGTTACTGGTTGAATAATTTTAAATTTGCTCAGATTGAGCCGAGATTAATTCTGTTCCAAGAAAAATGGGCGTTCTGAAGTTACTGGTTGAATCTAAGCGAGATCTGAGAAGAATAATTTTTTATTTACTCAGATTGAGCTGAGATTAATTCTGAACCAAGAAACATGGGTGTTCCGAAGCTACTGGTTAAATCTAAGCGAGATCTGAGATGAATAATTTTAAATTTACTCAGATTGAGCTGAGATTAATTCTGTACCAAGGAACATCGGCGTTCTGAAGCTACTGGTTGAATCTAAGCGAGATCTGAGAAGAATAATTTTTTATTTACTCAGATTGAGCTGAGATTAATTCTGTACCAAGAAACATGGGTGTTCCGAAGCTACTGGTTAAATCTAAGCGAGATCTGAGATGAATATTTTTAAATTTACTCAGATTGAGCTGAGATTAATTCTGCACTAAAGAATATGGGTGTTCTGAAGCTGTTGGTTGAGTCTAAGCAAGATCTGAGACATTTATTTTTTTCAAATTGCTCAGATTGAGCTGAGATTAATTCTGTACCAAGAAACATGGGTGTTCCGAAGCTACTGGTTAAATCTTAGCGAGATCTGAGATGAATAATTTTAAATTTACTCAGATTGAGCTGAGATTAATTCTGCACTAAAGAATATGGGTATTCTGAAGCTGTTGGTTGAGTCTAAGCAAGATCTGAGATGAATAATTTTAAATTTACTCAGATTGAGCTGAGATTAGTTCTGTACCAAGAAACATGGGGTGTTCCGAAGCTACTGGTTGAATCTAAGCGAGATCTGAGATGAATAATTTTAAATTTACTCAGATTGAGCTGAGATTAATTCTGTACCAAGAAACATGGGTGTTCCGAAGCTACTGGTTGAATCTAAGCGAGATCTGAGACATTAATTTTTTTCAAATTTCTCAGATTGAGCTGAGATGAATTCTGCACCAAGAAACATGGGCGTTCTGAAGTTACTGGTTAAATCTAAGCGAGATCTGAGATGAATAATTTTTTATTTACTCAGATTGAGCTGAGATTAATTCTGTACCAAGGAACATCGGCGTTCTGAAGCTACTGGTTGAATCTAAGCGAGATCTGAGAAGAATAATTTTTTATTTACTCAGATTGAGCTGAGATTAATTCTGAACCAAGAAACATGGGTGTTCCGAAGCTACTGGTTAAATCTAAGCAAGATCTGAGATGAATAATTTTAAATTTGCTCAGATTGAGCTGAGATTAATTCTGCACTAAAGAATATGGGTGTTCTGAAGCTGTTGGTTGAGTCTAAGCAAGATCTGAGACATTTATTTATTTCAAATTGCTCAGATTGAGCTTAGATTAATTCTGTACCAAGAAACATGGGTGTTCCGAAGCTAGTGGTTAAATCTAAGCGAGATCTGAGATGAATAATTTTAAATTTACTCAGATTGAGCTGAGATTAATTCTGCACTAACGAATATGGGTCTTCTGAAGCTACTGGTTGAGTCTAAACAAGATCTGAGATGAATAATTTTAAATTTACTCAGATTGAGCTGAGATTAATTCTTCACTAAAGAATATGGGTGTTCTGAAGCTGTTGGTTGAGTCTAAGCAAGATCTGAGATGAATAATTTTAAATTTACTCAGATTGAGCTGAGATTAATTCTGTACCAAGAAACATGGGCGTTCTGAAGCTACTGGTTGAATCTAAGCGAGATATGAGACATTAATTTTTTTTTAAATTGCTCAGATTGAGCTGAGATGAAATCTGCACCAAGAAACATGGGCTTTCTGAAGTTACTGGTTGAATAATTTTAAATTTGCTCAGATTGAGCCGAGATTAATTCTGTACCAAGAAACATGGGTGTTCCGAAGCTACTGGTTAAATCTAAGCAAGATCTGAGATGAATAATTTTAAATTTACTCAGATTGAGCTGAGATTAATTCTGTACCAAGGAACATCGGCGTTCTGAAGCTACTGGTTGAATCTAAGCGAGATCTGAGAAGAATAATTTTTTATTTACTCAGATTGAGCTGAGATTAATTCTGAACCAAGAAACATGGGTGTTCCGAAGCTACTGGTTAAATCTAAGCAAGATCTGAGATGAATAATTTTAAATTTACTCAGATTGAGCTGAGATTAATTCTGTACCAAGGAACATCGGCGTTCTGAAGCTACTGGTTGAATCTAAGCGAGATCTGAGAAGAATAATTTTTTATTTACTCAGATTGAGCTAAGATTAATTCTGTACCAAGAAACATGGGTGTTCCGAAGCTACTGGTTAAATCTAAGCGAGATCTGAGATGAATATTTTTAAATTTACTCAGATTGAGCTGAGATTAATTCTGTACCAAGAAACATGGGCGTTCTGAAGCTACTGGTTGAATCTAAGCGAGATCTGAGATGAATAATTTTAAATTTACTCAGATTGAGCTGAGATTAATTCTGTACCAAGAAACATGGGTGTTCCGAAGCTACTGGTTAAATCTAAGCGAGATCTGAGATGAATAATTTTTTATTTACTCAGATTGAGCTGAGATTAATTCTGTACCAAGAAACATGGGCGTTCTGAAGCTACTGGTTGAATCTAAGCGAGATCTGAGACATTAATTTTTTTTTAAATTGCTCAGATTGAGCTGAGATGAAATCTGCACCAAGAAACATGGGCTTTCTGAAGTTACTGGTTGAATATAAGCAAGATCTGAGATGAATAATTTTAAATTTGCTCAGATTGAGCTGAGATTAATTCTGCACTAAAGAATATGGGTGTTCTGAAGCTGTTGGTTGAGTCTAAGCAAGATCTGAGACATTTATTTTTTTCAAATTGCTCAGATTGAGCTTAGATTAATTCTGTACCAAGAAACATGGGTGTTCCGAAGCTACTGGTTAAATCTAAGCGAGATCTGAGATGAATAATTTTTTATTTACTCAGATTGAGCTGAGATTAATTCTGTACCAAGAAACATGGGCGTTCTGAAGCTACTGGTTGAATCTAAGCGAGATCTGAGACATTAATTTTTTTTTAAATTGCTCAGATTGAGCTGAGATGAAATCTGCACCAAGAAACATGGGCTTTCTGAAGTTACTGGTTGAATATAAGCAAGATCTGAGATGAATAATTTTAAATTTGCTCAGATTGAGCTGAGATTAATTCTGCACTAAAGAATATGGGTGTTCTGAAGCTGTTGGTTGAGTCTAAGCAAGATCTGAGACATTTATTTTTTTCAAATTGCTCAGATTGAGCTTAGATTAATTCTGTACCAAGAAACATGGGTGTTCCGAAGCTAGTGGTTAAATCTAAGCGAGATCTGAGATGAATAATTTTAAATTTACTCAGATTGAGCTGAGATTAATTCTGTACCAAGAAACATGGGCGTTCTGAAGCTACTGGTTGAATCTAAGCGAGATCTGAGATGAATAATTTTAAATTTACTCAGATTGAGCTGAGATTAATTCTGTACCAAGAAACATGGGTGTTCCGAAGCTACTGGTTAAATCTAAGCGAGATCTGAGATGAATAATTTTAAATTTACTCAGATTGAGCTGAGATTAATTCTGTACCAAGGAACATGGACGTTCTGAAGCTACTGGTTGAATCTAAGCGAGATCTGAGATGAATAATTTTAAATTTACTCAGATTGAGCTGAGATTAATTCTGTACCAAGAAACATGGGCGTTCTGAAGCTACTGGTTGAATCTAAGCAAGATCTGAGACATTAATTTTTTTTTAAATTGCTCAGATTGAGCTGAGATGAAATCTGCACCAAGAAACATGGGCTTTCTGAAGTTACTGGTTGAATATAAGCAAGATCTGAGATGAATAATTTTAAATTTGCTCAGATTGAGCTGAGATTAATTCTGTACCAAGAAACATGGGCGTTCCGAAGCTACTGGTTGAATCTAAGCGAGATCTGAGAAGAATAATTTTTTATTTACTCAGATTGAGCTGAGATTAATTCTGAACCAAGAAACATGGGTGTTCCGAAGCTACTGGTTAAATCTAAGCGAGATCTGAGATGAATAATTTTAAATTTACTCAGATTGAGCTGAGATTAATTCTGTACCAAGAAACATGGGCGTTCTGAAGCTACTGGTTGAATCTAAGCGAGATCTGAGATGAATAATTTTAAATTTACTCAGATTGAGCTGTGATTAATTCTGCACTGACGAATATGGGTGTTCTGAAGCTGTTGGTTGAGTCTAAGCAAGATCTGAGATGAATAATTTTTTATTTACTCAGATTGAGCTGAGATTAATTTTGCACTAACGAATATGGGTCTTCTGAAGCTACTGGTTGAGTCTAAGCAAGATCTGAGATGAATAATTTTAAATTTACTCAGATTGAGCTGAGATTAATTCTGCACTAACGAATATGGGTGTTCTGAAGCTGTTGGTTGAGTCTAAGCAAGATCTGAGATGAATAATTTTAAATTTACTCAGATTGAGCTGAGATTAATTCTGTACCAAGAAACATGGGCGTAATGAAGCTACTGGTTGAATCTAAGCGAGATCTGAGATGAATAATTTTAAATTTACTCAGATTGAGCTGAGATTAATTCTGCACTAACGAATATGGGTGTTCTGAAGCTGTTGGTTGAGTCTAAGCAAGATCTGAGATGAATAATTTTAAATTTACTCAGATTGAGCTGAGATTAATTCTGTACCAAGAAACATGGGTGTTCCGAAGCTACTGGTTAAATCTAAGCGAGATCTGAGATGAATAATTTTTTATTTACTCAGATTGAGCTGAGATTAATTCTGTACCAAGAAACATGGGCGTTCTGAAGCTACTGGTTGAATCTAAGCGAGATCTGAGACATTAATTTTTTTTTAAATTGCTCAGATTGAGCTGAGATGAAATCTGCACCAAGAAACATGGGCTTTCTGAAGTTACTGGTTGAATATAAGCAAGATCTGAGATGAATAATTTTAAATTTGCTCAGATTGAGCTGAGATTAATTCTGCACTAAAGAATATGGGTGTTCTGAAGCTGTTGGTTGAGTCTAAGCAAGATCTGAGACATTTATTTTTTTCAAATTGCTCAGATTGAGCTTAGATTAATTCTGTACCAAGAAACATGGGTGTTCCGAAGCTAGTGGTTAAATCTAAGCGAGATCTGAGATGAATAATTTTAAATTTACTCAGATTGAGCTGAGATTAATTCTGTACCAAGAAACATGGGCGTTCTGAAGCTACTGGTTGAATCTAAGCGAGATCTGAGATGAATAATTGTTTATTTACTCAGATTGAGCTGAGATTAATTCTGCACTAACGAATATGGGTGTTCTGAAGCTGTTGGTTGAGTCTAAGCAAGATCTGAGATGAATAATTTTTTATTTACTCAGATTGAGCTGAGATTAATTCTGTACCAAGAAACATGGGTGTTCCGAAGCTACTGGTTAAATCTAAGCGAAATCTGAGATGAATAATTTTAAATTTACTCAGATTGAGCTGAGATTAATTCTGTACCAAGAAACATGGGTGTTCCGAAGCTACTGGTTAAATCTAAGCGAGATCTGAGATGAATAATTTTTTATTTACTCAGATTGAGCTGAGATTAATTCTGTACCAAGAAACATGGGTGTTCCGAAGCTACTGGTTGAATCTAAGCGAGATCTGAGATGAATAATTTTAAATTTACTCATATTGAGCTGAGATTAATTCTGCACTGACGAATATGGGTGTTCTGAAGCTGTTGGTTGAGTCTAAGCAAGATCTGAGATGAATAGTTTTTTATTTACTCAGATTGAGCTGAGATTAATTCTGCACTAACGAATATGGGTCTTCTGAAGCTACTGGTTGAGTCTAAACAAGATCTGAGATGAATAATTTTAAATTTACTCAGATTGAGCTGAGATTAATTCTTCACTAAAGAATATGGGTGTTCTGAAGCTGTTGGTTGAGTCTAAGCAAGATCTGAGATGAATAATTTTAAATTTACTCAGATTGAGCTGAGATTAATTCTGTACCAAGAAACATGGGCGTTCTGAAGCTACTGGTTGAATCTAAGCGAGATATGAGACATTAATTTTTTTTTAAATTGCTCAGATTGAGCTGAGATGAAATCTGCACCAAGAAACATGGGCTTTCTGAAGTTACTGGTTGAATAATTTTAAATTTGCTCAGATTGAGCCGAGATTAATTCTGTTCCAAGAAAAATGGGCGTTCTGAAGTTACTGGTTGAATCTAAGCGAGATCTGAGAAGAATAATTTTTTATTTACTCAGATTGAGCTGAGATTAATTCTGAACCAAGAAACATGGGTGTTCCGAAGCTACTGGTTAAATCTAAGCGAGATCTGAGATGAATAATTTTAAATTTACTCAGATTGAGCTGAGATTAATTCTGTACCAAGGAACATCGGCGTTCTGAAGCTACTGGTTGAATCTAAGCGAGATCTGAGAAGAATAATTTTTTATTTACTCAGATTGAGCTGAGATTAATTCTGTACCAAGAAACATGGGTGTTCCGAAGCTACTGGTTAAATCTAAGCGAGATCTGAGATGAATATTTTTAAATTTACTCAGATTGAGCTGAGATTAATTCTGCACTAAAGAATATGGGTGTTCTGAAGCTGTTGGTTGAGTCTAAGCAAGATCTGAGACATTAATTTTTTTCAAATTGCTCAGATTGAGCTGAGATTAATTCTGTACCAAGAAACATGGGTGTTCCGAAGCTACTGGTTAAATCTTAGCGAGATCTGAGATGAATAATTTTAAATTTACTCAGATTGAGCTGAGATTAATTCTGTACCAAGGAACATGGACGTTCTGAAGCTACTGGTTGAATCTAAGCGAGATCTGAGATGAATAATTTTAAATTTACTCAGATTGAGCTGAGATTAATTCTGTACCAAGAAACATGGGTGTTCCGAAGCTACTGGTTAAATCTAAGCGAGATCTGAGATGAATAATTTTTTATTTACTCAGATTGAGCTGAGATTAATTCTGTACCAAGAAACATGGGCGTTCTGAAGCTACTGGTTGAATCTAAGCGAGATCTGAGACATTAATTTTTTTTTAAATTGCTCAGATTGAGCTGAGATGAAATCTGCACCAAGAAACATGGGCTTTCTGAAGTTACTGGTTGAATATAAGCAAGATCTGAGATGAATAATTTTAAATTTGCTCAGATTGAGCTGAGATTAATTCTGCACTAAAGAATATGGGTGTTCTGAAGCTGTTGGTTGAGTCTAAGCAAGATCTGAGACATTTATTTTTTTCAAATTGCTCAGATTGAGCTTAGATTAATTCTGTACCAAGAAACATGGGTGTTCCGAAGCTACTGGTTAAATCTAAGCGAGATCTGAGATGAATAATTTTTTATTTACTCAGATTGAGCTGAGATTAATTCTGTACCAAGAAACATGGGCGTTCTGAAGCTACTGGTTGAATCTAAGCGAGATCTGAGACATTAATTTTTTTTTAAATTGCTCAGATTGAGCTGAGATGAAATCTGCACCAAGAAACATGGGCTTTCTGAAGTTACTGGTTGAATATAAGCAAGATCTGAGATGAATAATTTTAAATTTGCTCAGATTGAGCTGAGATTAATTCTGCACTAAAGAATATGGGTGTTCTGAAGCTGTTGGTTGAGTCTAAGCAAGATCTGAGACATTTATTTTTTTCAAATTGCTCAGATTGAGCTTAGATTAATTCTGTACCAAGAAACATGGGTGTTCCGAAGCTAGTGGTTAAATCTAAGCGAGATCTGAGATGAATAATTTTAAATTTACTCAGATTGAGCTGAGATTAATTCTGTACCAAGAAACATGGGCGTTCTGAAGCTACTGGTTGAATCTAAGCGAGATCTGAGATGAATAATTTTAAATTTACTCAGATTGAGCTGAGATTAATTCTGTACCAAGAAACATGGGTGTTCCGAAGCTACTGGTTAAATCTAAGCGAGATCTGAGATGAATAATTTTAAATTTACTCAGATTGAGCTGAGATTAATTCTGTACCAAGGAACATGGACGTTCTGAAGCTACTGGTTGAATCTAAGCGAGATCTGAGATGAATAATTTTAAATTTACTCAGATTGAGCTGAGATTAATTCTGTACCAAGAAACATGGGCGTTCTGAAGCTACTGGTTGAATCTAAGCAAGATCTGAGACATTAATTTTTTTTTAAATTGCTCAGATTGAGCTGAGATGAAATCTGCACCAAGAAACATGGGCTTTCTGAAGTTACTGGTTGAATATAAGCAAGATCTGAGATGAATAATTTTAAATTTGCTCAGATTGAGCTGAGATTAATTCTGTACCAAGAAACATGGGCGTTCCGAAGCTACTGGTTGAATCTAAGCGAGATCTGAGAAGAATATGTTTTTATTTACTCAGATTGAGCTGAGATTAATTCTGAACCAAGAAACATGGGTGTTCCGAAGCTACTGGTTAAATCTAAGCGAGATCTGAGATGAATAATTTTAAATTTACTCAGATTGAGCTGAGATTAATTCTGTACCAAGAAACATGGGCGTTCTGAAGCTACTGGTTGAATCTAAGCAAGATCTGAGACATTAATTTTTTTTTAAATTGCTCAGATTGAGCTGAGATGAAATCTGCACCAAGAAACATGGGCTTTCTGAAGTTACTGGTTGAATATAAGCAAGATCTGAGATGAATAATTTTAAATTTGCTCAGATTGAGCTGAGATTAATTCTGTACCAAGAAACATGGGCGTTCCGAAGCTACTGGTTGAATCTAAGCGAGATCTGAGAAGAATAATTTTTTATTTACTCAGATTGAGCTGAGATTAATTCTGAACCAAGAAACATGGGTGTTCCGAAGCTACTGGTTAAATCTAAGCGAGATCTGAGATGAATAATTTTAAATTTACTCAGATTGAGCTGAGATTAATTCTGTACCAAGAAACATGGGCGTTCTGAAGCTACTGGTTGAATCTAAGCGAGATCTGAGATGAATAATTTTAAATTTACTCAGATTGAGCTGTGATTAATTCTGCACTGACGAATATGGGTGTTCTGAAGCTGTTGGTTGAGTCTAAGCAAGATCTGAGATGAATAATTTTTTATTTACTCAGATTGAGCTGAGATTAATTTTGCACTAACGAATATGGGTCTTCTGAAGCTACTGGTTGAGTCTACGCAAGATCTGAGATGAATAATTTTAAATTTACTCAGATTGAGCTGAGATTAATTCTGCACTAACGAATATGGGTGTTCTGAAGCTGTTGGTTGAGTCTAAGCAAGATCTGAGATGAATAATTTTAAATTTACTCAGATTGAGCTGAGATTAATTCTGTACCAAGAAACATGGGCGTAATGAAGCTACTGGTTGAATCTAAGCGAGATCTGAGATGAATAATTTTAAATTTACTCAGATTGAGCTGAGATTAATTCTGCACTAACGAATATGGGTGTTCTGAAGCTGTTGGTTGAGTCTAAGCAAGATCTGAGATGAATAATTTTAAATTTACTCAGATTGAGCTGAGATTAATTCTGTACCAAGAAACATGGGTGTTCCGAAGCTACTGGTTAAATCTAAGCGAGATCTGAGATGAATAATTTTTTATTTACTCAGATTGAGCTGAGATTAATTCTGTACCAAGAAACATGGGCGTTCTGAAGCTACTGGTTGAATCTAAGCGAGATCTGAGACATTAATTTTTTTTTAAATTGCTCAGATTGAGCTGAGATGAAATCTGCACCAAGAAACATGGGCTTTCTGAAGTTACTGGTTGAATATAAGCAAGATCTGAGATGAATAATTTTAAATTTGCTCAGATTGAGCTGAGATTAATTCTGCACTAAAGAATATGGGTGTTCTGAAGCTGTTGGTTGAGTCTAAGCAAGATCTGAGACATTTATTTTTTTCAAATTGCTCAGATTGAGCTTAGATTAATTCTGTACCAAGAAACATGGGTGTTCCGAAGCTAGTGGTTAAATCTAAGCGAGATCTGAGATGAATAATTTTAAATTTACTCAGATTGAGCTGAGATTAATTCTGTACCAAGAAACATGGGCGTTCTGAAGCTACTGGTTGAATCTAAGCGAGATCTGAGATGAATAATTTTTTATTTACTCAGATTGAGCTGAGATTAATTCTGCACTAACGAATATGGGTGTTCTGAAGCTGTTGGTTGAGTCTAAGCAAGATCTGAGATGAATAATTTTTTATTTACTCAGATTGAGCTGAGATTAATTCTGTACCAAGAAACATGGGTGTTCCGAAGCTACTGGTTAAATCTAAGCGAAATCTGAGATGAATAATTTTAAATTTACTCAGATTGAGCTGAGATTAATTCTGTACCAAGAAACATGGGTGTTCCGAAGCTACTGGTTAAATCTAAGCGAGATCTGAGATGAATAATTTTAAATTTACTCAGATTGAGCTGAGATTAATTCTGTACCAAGAAACATGGGCGTTCCGAAGCTACTGGTTGAATCTAAGCGAGATCTGAGATGAATAATTTTAAATTTACTCATATTGAGCTGAGATTAATTCTGCACTAAAGAATATGGGTGTTCTGAAGCTGTTGGTTGAGTCTAAGCAAGATCTGAGACATTTATTTTTTTCAAATTGCTCAGATTGAGCTTAGATTAATTCTGTACCAAGAAACATGGGTGTTCCGAAGCTACTGGTTAAATCTAAGCGAGATCTGAGATGAATAATTTTTTATTTACTCAGATTGAGCTGAGATTAATTCTGTACCAAGAAACATGGGCGTTCTGAAGCTACTGGTTGAATCTAAGCGAGATCTGAGACATTAATTTTTTTTTAAATTGCTCAGATTGAGCTGAGATGAAATCTGCACCAAGAAACATGGGCTTTCTGAAGTTACTGGTTGAATATAAGCAAGATCTGAGATGAATAATTTTAAATTTGCTCAGATTGAGCTGAGATTAATTCTGCACTAAAGAATATGGGTGTTCTGAAGCTGTTGGTTGAGTCTAAGCAAGATCTGAGACATTTATTTTTTTCAAATTGCTCAGATTGAGCTTAGATTAATTCTGTACCAAGAAACATGGGTGTTCCGAAGCTAGTGGTTAAATCTAAGCGAGATCTGAGATGAATAATTTTAAATTTACTCAGATTGAGCTGAGATTAATTCTGTACCAAGAAACATGGGCGTTCTGAAGCTACTGGTTGAATCTAAGCGAGATCTGAGATGAATAATTTTAAATTTACTCAGATTGAGCTGAGATTAATTCTGTACCAAGAAACATGGGTGTTCCGAAGCTACTGGTTAAATCTAAGCGAGATCTGAGATGAATAATTTTAAATTTACTCAGATTGAGCTGAGATTAATTCTGTACCAAGGAACATGGACGTTCTGAAGCTACTGGTTGAATCTAAGCGAGATCTGAGATGAATAATTTTAAATTTACTCAGATTGAGCTGAGATTAATTCTGTACCAAGAAACATGGGCGTTCTGAAGCTACTGGTTGAATCTAAGCAAGATCTGAGACATTAATTTTTTTTTAAATTGCTCAGATTGAGCTGAGATGAAATCTGCACCAAGAAACATGGGCTTTCTGAAGTTACTGGTTGAATATAAGCAAGATCTGAGATGAATAATTTTAAATTTGCTCAGATTGAGCTGAGATTAATTCTGTACCAAGAAACATGGGCGTTCCGAAGCTACTGGTTGAATCTAAGCGAGATCTGAGAAGAATAATTTTTTATTTACTCAGATTGAGCTGAGATTAATTCTGAACCAAGAAACATGGGTGTTCCGAAGCTACTGGTTAAATCTAAGCGAGATCTGAGATGAATAATTTTAAATTTACTCAGATTGAGCTGAGATTAATTCTGTACCAAGAAACATGGGCGTTCTGAAGCTACTGGTTGAATCTAAGCAAGATCTGAGACATTAATTTTTTTTTAAATTGCTCAGATTGAGCTGAGATGAAATCTGCACCAAGAAACATGGGCTTTCTGAAGTTACTGGTTGAATATAAGCAAGATCTGAGATGAATAATTTTAAATTTGCTCAGATTGAGCTGAGATTAATTCTGTACCAAGAAACATGGGCGTTCCGAAGCTACTGGTTGAATCTAAGCGAGATCTGAGATGAATAATTTTTTATTTACTCAGATTGAGCTGAGATTAATTCTGTACCAAGAAACATGGGTGTTCCGAAGCTACTGGTTAAATCTAAGCGAGATCTGAGATGAATAATTTTAAATTTACTCAGATTGAGCTGAGATTAATTCTGTACCAAGAAACATGGGCGTTCTGAAGCTACTGGTTGAATCTAAGCAAGATCTGAGACATTAATTTTTTTTTAAATTGCTCAGATTGAGCTGAGATGAAATCTGCACCAAGAAACATGGGCTTTCTGAAGTTACTGGTTGAATATAAGCAAGATCTGAGATGAATAATTTTAAATTTGCTCAGATTGAGCTGAGATTAATTCTGTACCAAGAAACATGGGCGTTCCGAAGCTACTGGTTGAATCTAAGCGAGATCTGAGAAGAATAATTTTTTATTTACTCAGATTGAGCTGAGATTAATTCTGAACCAAGAAACATGGGTGTTCCGAAGCTACTGGTTAAATCTAAGCGAGATCTGAGATGAATAATTTTAAATTTACTCAGATTGAGCTGAGATTAATTCTGTACCAAGAAACATGGGCGTTCTGAAGCTACTGGTTGAATCTAAGCGAGATCTGAGATGAATAATTTTAAATTTACTCAGATTGAGCTGTGATTAATTCTGCACTGACGAATATGGGTGTTCTGAAGCTGTTGGTTGAGTCTAAGCAAGATCTGAGATGAATAATTTTTTATTTACTCAGATTGAGCTGAGATTAATTTTGCACTAACGAATATGGGTCTTCTGAAGCTACTGGTTGAGTCTAAGCAAGATCTGAGATGAATAATTTTAAATTTACTCAGATTGAGCTGAGATTAATTCTGCACTAACGAATATGGGTGTTCTGAAGCTGTTGGTTGAGTCTAAGCAAGATCTGAGATGAATAATTTTAAATTTACTCAGATTGAGCTGAGATTAATTCTGTACCAAGAAACATGGGCGTAATGAAGCTACTGGTTGAATCTAAGCGAGATCTGAGATGAATAATTTTAAATTTACTCAGATTGAGCTGAGATTAATTCTGCACTAACGAATATGGGTGTTCTGAAGCTGTTGGTTGAGTCTAAGCAAGATCTGAGATGAATAATTTTAAATTTACTCAGATTGAGCTGAGATTAATTCTGTACCAAGAAACATGGGTGTTCCGAAGCTACTGGTTAAATCTAAGCGAGATCTGAGATGAATAATTTTTTATTTACTCAGATTGAGCTGAGATTAATTCTGTACCAAGAAACATGGGCGTTCTGAAGCTACTGGTTGAATCTAAGCGAGATCTGAGACATTAATTTTTTTTTAAATTGCTCAGATTGAGCTGAGATGAAATCTGCACCAAGAAACATGGGCTTTCTGAAGTTACTGGTTGAATATAAGCAAGATCTGAGATGAATAATTTTAAATTTGCTCAGATTGAGCTGAGATTAATTCTGCACTAAAGAATATGGGTGTTCTGAAGCTGTTGGTTGAGTCTAAGCAAGATCTGAGACATTTATTTTTTTCAAATTGCTCAGATTGAGCTTAGATTAATTCTGTACCAAGAAACATGGGTGTTCCGAAGCTAGTGGTTAAATCTAAGCGAGATCTGAGATGAATAATTTTAAATTTACTCAGATTGAGCTGAGATTAATTCTGTACCAAGAAACATGGGCGTTCTGAAGCTACTGGTTGAATCTAAGCGAGATCTGAGATGAATAATTGTTTATTTACTCAGATTGAGCTGAGATTAATTCTGCACTAACGAATATGGGTGTTCTGAAGCTGTTGGTTGAGTCTAAGCAAGATCTGAGATGAATAATTTTTTATTTACTCAGATTGAGCTGAGATTAATTCTGTACCAAGAAACATGGGTGTTCCGAAGCTACTGGTTAAATCTAAGCGAAATCTGAGATGAATAATTTTAAATTTACTCAGATTGAGCTGAGATTAATTCTGTACCAAGAAACATGGGTGTTCCGAAGCTACTGGTTAAATCTAAGCGAGATCTGAGATGAATAATTTTTTATTTACTCAGATTGAGCTGAGATTAATTCTGTACCAAGAAACATGGGTGTTCCGAAGCTACTGGTTGAATCTAAGCGAGATCTGAGATGAATAATTTTAAATTTACTCATATTGAGCTGAGATTAATTCTGCACTGACGAATATGGGTGTTCTGAAGCTGTTGGTTGAGTCTAAGCAAGATCTGAGATGAATAATTTTTTATTTACTCAGATTGAGCTGAGATTAATTCTGCACTAACGAATATGGGTCTTCTGAAGCTACTGGTTGAGTCTAAACAAGATCTGAGATGAATAATTTTAAATTTACTCAGATTGAGCTGAGATTAATTCTTCACTAAAGAATATGGGTGTTCTGAAGCTGTTGGTTGAGTCTAAGCAAGATCTGAGATGAATAATTTTAAATTTACTCAGATTGAGCTGAGATTAATTCTGTACCAAGAAACATGGGCGTTCTGAAGCTACTGGTTAAATCTAAGCGAAATCTGAGATGAATAATTTTAAATTTACTCAGATTGAGCTGAGATTAATTCTGTACCAAGAAACATGGGTGTTCCGAAGCTACTGGTTAAATCTAAGCGAGATCTGAGATGAATAATTTTAAATTTACTCAGATTGAGCTGAGATTAATTCTGTACCAAGAAACATGGGCGTTCCGAAGCTACTGGTTGAATCTAAGCGAGATCTGAGATGAATAATTTTAAATTTACTCATATTGAGCTGAGATTAATTCTGCACTGACGAATATGGGTGTTCTGAAGCTGTTGGTTGAGTCTAAGCAAGATCTGAGATGAATAATTTTTTATTTACTCAGATTGAGCTGAGATTAATTCTGCACTAACGAATATGGGTCTTCTGAAGCTACTGGTTGAGTCTAAACAAGATCTGAGATGAATAATTTTAAATTTACTCAGATTGAGCTGAGATTAATTCTTCACTAAAGAATATGGGTGTTCTGAAGCTGTTGGTTGAGTCTAAGCAAGATCTGAGATGAATAATTTTAAATTTACTCAGATTGAGCTGAGATTAATTCTGTACCAAGAAACATGGGCGTTCTGAAGCTACTGGTTGAATCTAAGCGAGATATGAGACATTAATTTTTTTTAAAATTGCTCAGATTGAGCTGAGATGAAATCTGCACCAAGAAACATGGGCTTTCTGAAGTTACTGGTTGAATAATTTTAAATTTGCTCAGATTGAGCCGAGATTAATTCTGTTCCAAGAAAAATGGGCGTTCTGAAGTTACTGGTTGAATCTAAGCGAGATCTGAGAAGAATAATTTTTTATTTACTCAGATTGAGCTGAGATTAATTCTGAACCAAGAAACATGGGTGTTCCGAAGCTACTGGTTAAATCTAAGCGAGATCTGAGATGAATAATTTTAAATTTACTCAGATTGAGCTGAGATTAATTCTGTACCAAGGAACATCGGCGTTCTGAAGCTACTGGTTGAATCTAAGCGAGATCTGAGAAGAATAATTTTTTATTTACTCAGATTGAGCTGAGATTAATTCTGTACCAAGAAACATGGGTGTTCCGAAGCTACTGGTTAAATCTAAGCGAGATCTGAGATGAATATTTTTAAATTTACTCAGATTGAGCTGAGATTAATTCTGCACTAAAGAATATGGGTGTTCTGAAGCTGTTGGTTGAGTCTAAGCAAGATCTGAGACATTAATTTTTTTCAAATTGCTCAGATTGAGCTGAGATTAATTCTGTACCAAGAAACATGGGTGTTCCGAAGCTACTGGTTGAATCTAAGCGAGATCTGAGATGAATAATTTTAAATTTACTCAGATTGAGCTGAGATTAATTCTGTACCAAGGAACATGGACGTTCTGAAGCTACTGGTTGAATCTAAGCGAGATCTGAGATGAATAATTTTAAATTTACTCAGATTGAGCTGAGATTAATTCTGTACCAAGAAACATGGGTGTTCCGAAGCTACTGGTTAAATCTAAGCGAGATCTGAGATGAATAATTTTTTATTTACTCAGATTGAGCTGAGATTAATTCTGTACCAAGAAACATGGGCGTTCTGAAGCTACTGGTTGAATCTAAGCGAGATCTGAGACATTAATTTTTTTTTAAATTGCTCAGATTGAGCTGAGATGAAATCTGCACCAAGAAACATGGGCTTTCTGAAGTTACTGGTTGAATATAAGCAAGATCTGAGATGAATAATTTTAAATTTGCTCAGATTGAGCTGAGATTAATTCTGCACTAAAGAATATGGGTGTTCTGAAGCTGTTGGTTGAGTCTAAGCAAGATCTGAGACATTTATTTTTTTCAAATTGCTCAGATTGAGCTTAGATTAATTCTGTACCAAGAAACATGGGTGTTCCGAAGCTACTGGTTAAATCTAAGCGAGATCTGAGATGAATAATTTTTTATTTACTCAGATTGAGCTGAGATTAATTCTGTACCAAGAAACATGGGCGTTCTGAAGCTACTGGTTGAATCTAAGCGAGATCTGAGACATTAATTTTTTTTTAAATTGCTCAGATTGAGCTGAGATGAAATCTGCACCAAGAAACATGGGCTTTCTGAAGTTACTGGTTGAATATAAGCAAGATCTGAGATGAATAATTTTAAATTTGCTCAGATTGAGCTGAGATTAATTCTGCACTAAAGAATATGGGTGTTCTGAAGCTGTTGGTTGAGTCTAAGCAAGATCTGAGACATTTATTTTTTTCAAATTGCTCAGATTGAGCTTAGATTAATTCTGTACCAAGAAACATGGGTGTTCCGAAGCTAGTGGTTAAATCTAAGCGAGATCTGAGATGAATAATTTTAAATTTACTCAGATTGAGCTGAGATTAATTCTGTACCAAGGAACATGGACGTTCTGAAGCTACTGGTTGAATCTAAGCGAGATCTGAGATGAATAATTTTAAATTTACTCAGATTGAGCTGAGATTAATTCTGTACCAAGAAACATGGGCGTTCTGAAGCTACTGGTTGAATCTAAGCAAGATCTGAGACATTAATTTTTTTTTAAATTGCTCAGATTGAGCTGAGATGAAATCTGCACCAAGAAACATGGGCTTTCTGAAGTTACTGGTTGAATATAAGCAAGATCTGAGATGAATAATTTTAAATTTGCTCAGATTGAGCTGAGATTAATTCTGTACCAAGAAACATGGGCGTTCCGAAGCTACTGGTTGAATCTAAGCGAGATCTGAGAAGAATAATTTTTTATTTACTCAGATTGAGCTGAGATTAATTCTGAACCAAGAAACATGGGTGTTCCGAAGCTACTGGTTAAATCTAAGCGAGATCTGAGATGAATAATTTTAAATTTACTCAGATTGAGCTGAGATTAATTCTGTACCAAGAAACATGGGCGTTCTGAAGCTACTGGTTGAATCTAAGCAAGATCTGAGACATTAATTTTTTTTTAAATTGCTCAGATTGAGCTGAGATGAAATCTGCACCAAGAAACATGGGCTTTCTGAAGTTACTGGTTGAATATAAGCAAGATCTGAGATGAATAATTTTAAATTTGCTCAGATTGAGCTGAGATTAATTCTGTACCAAGAAACATGGGCGTTCCGAAGCTACTGGTTGAATCTAAGCGAGATCTGAGAAGAATAATTTTTTATTTACTCAGATTGAGCTGAGATTAATTCTGAACCAAGAAACATGGGTGTTCCGAAGCTACTGGTTAAATCTAAGCGAGATCTGAGATGAATAATTTTAAATTTACTCAGATTGAGCTGAGATTAATTCTGTACCAAGAAACATGGGCGTTCTGAAGCTACTGGTTGAATCTAAGCGAGATCTGAGATGAATAATTTTAAATTTACTCAGATTGAGCTGTGATTAATTCTGCACTGACGAATATGGGTGTTCTGAAGCTGTTGGTTGAGTCTAAGCAAGATCTGAGATGAATAATTTTTTATTTACTCAGATTGAGCTGAGATTAATTTTGCACTAACGAATATGGGTCTTCTGAAGCTACTGGTTGAGTCTAAGCAAGATCTGAGATGAATAATTTTAAATTTACTCAGATTGAGCTGAGATTAATTCTGCACTAACGAATATGGGTGTTCTGAAGCTGTTGGTTGAGTCTAAGCAAGATCTGAGATGAATAATTTTAAATTTACTCAGATTGAGCTGAGATTAATTCTGTACCAAGAAACATGGGCGTAATGAAGCTACTGGTTGAATCTAAGCGAGATCTGAGATGAATAATTTTAAATTTACTCAGATTGAGCTGAGATTAATTCTGCACTAACGAATATGGGTGTTCTGAAGCTGTTGGTTGAGTCTAAGCAAGATCTGAGATGAATAATTTTAAATTTACTCAGATTGAGCTGAGATTAATTCTGTACCAAGAAACATGGGTGTTCCGAAGCTACTGGTTAAATCTAAGCGAGATCTGAGATGAATAATTTTTTATTTACTCAGATTGAGCTGAGATTAATTCTGTACCAAGAAACATGGGCGTTCTGAAGCTACTGGTTGAATCTAAGCGAGATCTGAGACATTAATTTTTTTTTAAATTGCTCAGATTGAGCTGAGATGAAATCTGCACCAAGAAACATGGGCTTTCTGAAGTTACTGGTTGAATATAAGCAAGATCTGAGATGAATAATTTTAAATTTGCTCAGATTGAGCTGAGATTAATTCTGCACTAAAGAATATGGGTGTTCTGAAGCTGTTGGTTGAGTCTAAGCAAGATCTGAGACATTTATTTTTTTCAAATTGCTCAGATTGAGCTTAGATTAATTCTGTACCAAGAAACATGGGTGTTCCGAAGCTAGTGGTTAAATCTAAGCGAGATCTGAGATGAATAATTTTAAATTTACTCAGATTGAGCTGAGATTAATTCTGTACCAAGAAACATGGGCGTTCTGAAGCTACTGGTTGAATCTAAGCGAGATCTGAGATGAATAATTGTTTATTTACTCAGATTGAGCTGAGATTAATTCTGCACTAACGAATATGGGTGTTCTGAAGCTGTTGGTTGAGTCTAAGCAAGATCTGAGATGAATAATTTTTTATTTACTCAGATTGAGCTGAGATTAATTCTGTACCAAGAAACATGGGTGTTCCGAAGCTACTGGTTAAATCTAAGCGAAATCTGAGATGAATAATTTTAAATTTACTCAGATTGAGCTGAGATTAATTCTGTACCAAGAAACATGGGTGTTCCGAAGCTACTGGTTAAATCTAAGCGAGATCTGAGATGAATAATTTTTTATTTACTCAGATTGAGCTGAGATTAATTCTGTACCAAGAAACATGGGTGTTCCGAAGCTACTGGTTGAATCTAAGCGAGATCTGAGATGAATAATTTTAAATTTACTCATATTGAGCTGAGATTAATTCTGCACTGACGAATATGGGTGTTCTGAAGCTGTTGGTTGAGTCTAAGCAAGATCTGAGATGAATAATTTTTTATTTACTCAGATTGAGCTGAGATTAATTCTGCACTAACGAATATGGGTCTTCTGAAGCTACTGGTTGAGTCTAAACAAGATCTGAGATGAATAATTTTAAATTTACTCAGATTGAGCTGAGATTAATTCTTCACTAAAGAATATGGGTGTTCTGAAGCTGTTGGTTGAGTCTAAGCAAGATCTGAGATGAATAATTTTAAATTTACTCAGATTGAGCTGAGATTAATTCTGTACCAAGAAACATGGGCGTTCTGAAGCTACTGGTTGAATCTAAGCGAGATATGAGACATTAATTTTTTTTAAAATTGCTCAGATTGAGCTGAGATGAAATCTGCACCAAGAAACATGGGCTTTCTGAAGTTACTGGTTGAATAATTTTAAATTTGCTCAGATTGAGCCGAGATTAATTCTGTTCCAAGAAAAATGGGCGTTCTGAAGTTACTGGTTGAATCTAAGCGAGATCTGAGAAGAATAATTTTTTATTTACTCAGATTGAGCTGAGATTAATTCTGAACCAAGAAACATGGGTGTTCCGAAGCTACTGGTTAAATCTAAGCGAGATCTGAGATGAATAATTTTAAATTTACTCAGATTGAGCTGAGATTAATTCTGTACCAAGGAACATCGGCGTTCTGAAGCTACTGGTTGAATCTAAGCGAGATCTGAGAAGAATAATTTTTTATTTACTCAGATTGAGCTGAGATTAATTCTGTACCAAGAAACATGGGTGTTCCGAAGCTACTGGTTAAATCTAAGCGAGATCTGAGATGAATATTTTTAAATTTACTCAGATTGAGCTGAGATTAATTCTGCACTAAAGAATATGGGTGTTCTGAAGCTGTTGGTTGAGTCTAAGCAAGATCTGAGACATTAATTTTTTTCAAATTGCTCAGATTGAGCTGAGATTAATTCTGTACCAAGAAACATGGGTGTTCCGAAGCTACTGGTTAAATCTTAGCGAGATCTGAGATGAATAATTTTAAATTTACTCAGATTGAGCTGAGATTAATTCTGTACCAAGGAACATGGACGTTCTGAAGCTACTGGTTGAATCTAAGCGAGATCTGAGATGAATAATTTTAAATTTACTCAGATTGAGCTGAGATTAATTCTGTACCAAGAAACATGGGTGTTCCGAAGCTACTGGTTAAATCTAAGCGAGATCTGAGATGAATAATTTTTTATTTACTCAGATTGAGCTGAGATTAATTCTGTACCAAGAAACATGGGCGTTCTGAAGCTACTGGTTGAATCTAAGCGAGATCTGAGACATTAATTTTTTTTTAAATTGCTCAGATTGAGCTGAGATGAAATCTGCACCAAGAAACATGGGCTTTCTGAAGTTACTGGTTGAATATAAGCAAGATCTGAGATGAATAATTTTAAATTTGCTCAGATTGAGCTGAGATTAATTCTGCACTAAAGAATATGGGTGTTCTGAAGCTGTTGGTTGAGTCTAAGCAAGATCTGAGACATTTATTTTTTTCAAATTGCTCAGATTGAGCTTAGATTAATTCTGTACCAAGAAACATGGGTGTTCCGAAGCTACTGGTTAAATCTAAGCGAGATCTGAGATGAATAATTTTTTATTTACTCAGATTGAGCTGAGATTAATTCTGTACCAAGAAACATGGGCGTTCTGAAGCTACTGGTTGAATCTAAGCGAGATCTGAGACATTAATTTTTTTTTAAATTGCTCAGATTGAGCTGAGATGAAATCTGCACCAAGAAACATGGGCTTTCTGAAGTTACTGGTTGAATATAAGCAAGATCTGAGATGAATAATTTTAAATTTGCTCAGATTGAGCTGAGATTAATTCTGCACTAAAGAATATGGGTGTTCTGAAGCTGTTGGTTGAGTCTAAGCAAGATCTGAGACATTTATTTTTTTCAAATTGCTCAGATTGAGCTTAGATTAATTCTGTACCAAGAAACATGGGTGTTCCGAAGCTAGTGGTTAAATCTAAGCGAGATCTGAGATGAATAATTTTAAATTTACTCAGATTGAGCTGAGATTAATTCTGTACCAAGAAACATGGGCGTTCTGAAGCTACTGGTTGAATCTAAGCGAGATCTGAGATGAATAATTTTAAATTTACTCAGATTGAGCTGAGATTAATTCTGTACCAAGAAACATGGGTGTTCCGAAGCTACTGGTTAAATCTAAGCGAGATCTGAGATGAATAATTTTAAATTTACTCAGATTGAGCTGAGATTAATTCTGTACCAAGGAACATGGACGTTCTGAAGCTACTGGTTGAATCTAAGCGAGATCTGAGATGAATAATTTTAAATTTACTCAGATTGAGCTGAGATTAATTCTGTACCAAGAAACATGGGCGTTCTGAAGCTACTGGTTGAATCTAAGCGAGATCTGAGATGAATAATTGTTTATTTACTCAGATTGAGCTGAGATTAATTCTGCACTAACGAATATGGGTGTTCTGAAGCTGTTGGTTGAGTCTAAGCAAGATCTGAGATGAATAATTTTTTATTTACTCAGATTGAGCTGAGATTAATTCTGTACCAAGAAACATGGGTGTTCCGAAGCTACTGGTTAAATCTAAGCGAAATCTGAGATGAATAATTTTAAATTTACTCAGATTGAGCTGAGATTAATTCTGTACCAAGAAACATGGGTGTTCCGAAGCTACTGGTTAAATCTAAGCGAGATCTGAGATGAATAATTTTTTATTTACTCAGATTGAGCTGAGATTAATTCTGTACCAAGAAACATGGGTGTTCCGAAGCTACTGGTTGAATCTAAGCGAGATCTGAGATGAATAATTTTAAATTTACTCATATTGAGCTGAGATTAATTCTGCACTGACGAATATGGGTGTTCTGAAGCTGTTGGTTGAGTCTAAGCAAGATCTGAGATGAATAGTTTTTTATTTACTCAGATTGAGCTGAGATTAATTCTGCACTAACGAATATGGGTCTTCTGAAGCTACTGGTTGAGTCTAAACAAGATCTGAGATGAATAATTTTAAATTTACTCAGATTGAGCTGAGATTAATTCTTCACTAAAGAATATGGGTGTTCTGAAGCTGTTGGTTGAGTCTAAGCAAGATCTGAGATGAATAATTTTAAATTTACTCAGATTGAGCTGAGATTAATTCTGTACCAAGAAACATGGGCGTTCTGAAGCTACTGGTTGAATCTAAGCGAGATATGAGACATTAATTTTTTTTAAAATTGCTCAGATTGAGCTGAGATGAAATCTGCACCAAGAAACATGGGCTTTCTGAAGTTACTGGTTGAATAATTTTAAATTTGCTCAGATTGAGCCGAGATTAATTCTGTTCCAAGAAAAATGGGCGTTCTGAAGTTACTGGTTGAATCTAAGCGAGATCTGAGAAGAATAATTTTTTATTTACTCAGATTGAGCTGAGATTAATTCTGAACCAAGAAACATGGGTGTTCCGAAGCTACTGGTTAAATCTAAGCGAGATCTGAGATGAATAATTTTAAATTTACTCAGATTGAGCTGAGATTAATTCTGTACCAAGGAACATCGGCGTTCTGAAGCTACTGGTTGAATCTAAGCGAGATCTGAGAAGAATAATTTTTTATTTACTCAGATTGAGCTGAGATTAATTCTGTACCAAGAAACATGGGTGTTCCGAAGCTACTGGTTAAATCTAAGCGAGATCTGAGATGAATATTTTTAAATTTACTCAGATTGAGCTGAGATTAATTCTGCACTAAAGAATATGGGTGTTCTGAAGCTGTTGGTTGAGTCTAAGCAAGATCTGAGACATTAATTTTTTTCAAATTGCTCAGATTGAGCTGAGATTAATTCTGTACCAAGAAACATGGGTGTTCCGAAGCTACTGGTTAAATCTTAGCGAGATCTGAGATGAATAATTTTAAATTTACTCAGATTGAGCTGAGATTAATTCTGTACCAAGGAACATGGACGTTCTGAAGCTACTGGTTGAATCTAAGCGAGATCTGAGATGAATAATTTTAAATTTACTCAGATTGAGCTGAGATTAATTCTGTACCAAGAAACATGGGTGTTCCGAAGCTACTGGTTAAATCTAAGCGAGATCTGAGATGAATAATTTTTTATTTACTCAGATTGAGCTGAGATTAATTCTGTACCAAGAAACATGGGCGTTCTGAAGCTACTGGTTGAATCTAAGCGAGATCTGAGACATTAATTTTTTTTTAAATTGCTCAGATTGAGCTGAGATGAAATCTGCACCAAGAAACATGGGCTTTCTGAAGTTACTGGTTGAATATAAGCAAGATCTGAGATGAATAATTTTAAATTTGCTCAGATTGAGCTGAGATTAATTCTGCACTAAAGAATATGGGTGTTCTGAAGCTGTTGGTTGAGTCTAAGCAAGATCTGAGACATTTATTTTTTTCAAATTGCTCAGATTGAGCTTAGATTAATTCTGTACCAAGAAACATGGGTGTTCCGAAGCTACTGGTTAAATCTAAGCGAGATCTGAGATGAATAATTTTTTATTTACTCAGATTGAGCTGAGATTAATTCTGTACCAAGAAACATGGGCGTTCTGAAGCTACTGGTTGAATCTAAGCGAGATCTGAGACATTAATTTTTTTTTAAATTGCTCAGATTGAGCTGAGATGAAATCTGCACCAAGAAACATGGGCTTTCTGAAGTTACTGGTTGAATATAAGCAAGATCTGAGATGAATAATTTTAAATTTGCTCAGATTGAGCTGAGATTAATTCTGCACTAAAGAATATGGGTGTTCTGAAGCTGTTGGTTGAGTCTAAGCAAGATCTGAGACATTTATTTTTTTCAAATTGCTCAGATTGAGCTTAGATTAATTCTGTACCAAGAAACATGGGTGTTCCGAAGCTAGTGGTTAAATCTAAGCGAGATCTGAGATGAATAATTTTAAATTTACTCAGATTGAGCTGAGATTAATTCTGTACCAAGAAACATGGGCGTTCTGAAGCTACTGGTTGAATCTAAGCGAGATCTGAGATGAATAATTTTAAATTTACTCAGATTGAGCTGAGATTAATTCTGTACCAAGAAACATGGGTGTTCCGAAGCTACTGGTTAAATCTAAGCGAGATCTGAGATGAATAATTTTAAATTTACTCAGATTGAGCTGAGATTAATTCTGTACCAAGGAACATGGACGTTCTGAAGCTACTGGTTGAATCTAAGCGAGATCTGAGATGAATAATTTTAAATTTACTCAGATTGAGCTGAGATTAATTCTGTACCAAGAAACATGGGCGTTCTGAAGCTACTGGTTGAATCTAAGCAAGATCTGAGACATTAATTTTTTTTTAAATTGCTCAGATTGAGCTGAGATGAAATCTGCACCAAGAAACATGGGCTTTCTGAAGTTACTGGTTGAATATAAGCAAGATCTGAGATGAATAATTTTAAATTTGCTCAGATTGAGCTGAGATTAATTCTGTACCAAGAAACATGGGCGTTCCGAAGCTACTGGTTGAATCTAAGCGAGATCTGAGAAGAATATGTTTTTATTTACTCAGATTGAGCTGAGATTAATTCTGAACCAAGAAACATGGGTGTTCCGAAGCTACTGGTTAAATCTAAGCGAGATCTGAGATGAATAATTTTAAATTTACTCAGATTGAGCTGAGATTAATTCTGTACCAAGAAACATGGGCGTTCTGAAGCTACTGGTTGAATCTAAGCAAGATCTGAGACATTAATTTTTTTTTAAATTGCTCAGATTGAGCTGAGATGAAATCTGCACCAAGAAACATGGGCTTTCTGAAGTTACTGGTTGAATATAAGCAAGATCTGAGATGAATAATTTTAAATTTGCTCAGATTGAGCTGAGATTAATTCTGTACCAAGAAACATGGGCGTTCCGAAGCTACTGGTTGAATCTAAGCGAGATCTGAGAAGAATAATTTTTTATTTACTCAGATTGAGCTGAGATTAATTCTGAACCAAGAAACATGGGTGTTCCGAAGCTACTGGTTAAATCTAAGCGAGATCTGAGATGAATAATTTTAAATTTACTCAGATTGAGCTGAGATTAATTCTGTACCAAGAAACATGGGCGTTCTGAAGCTACTGGTTGAATCTAAGCGAGATCTGAGATGAATAATTTTAAATTTACTCAGATTGAGCTGTGATTAATTCTGCACTGACGAATATGGGTGTTCTGAAGCTGTTGGTTGAGTCTAAGCAAGATCTGAGATGAATAATTTTTTATTTACTCAGATTGAGCTGAGATTAATTTTGCACTAACGAATATGGGTCTTCTGAAGCTACTGGTTGAGTCTAAGCAAGATCTGAGATGAATAATTTTAAATTTACTCAGATTGAGCTGAGATTAATTCTGCACTAACGAATATGGGTGTTCTGAAGCTGTTGGTTGAGTCTAAGCAAGATCTGAGATGAATAATTTTAAATTTACTCAGATTGAGCTGAGATTAATTCTGTACCAAGAAACATGGGCGTAATGAAGCTACTGGTTGAATCTAAGCGAGATCTGAGATGAATAATTTTAAATTTACTCAGATTGAGCTGAGATTAATTCTGCACTAACGAATATGGGTGTTCTGAAGCTGTTGGTTGAGTCTAAGCAAGATCTGAGATGAATAATTTTAAATTTACTCAGATTGAGCTGAGATTAATTCTGTACCAAGAAACATGGGTGTTCCGAAGCTACTGGTTAAATCTAAGCGAGATCTGAGATGAATAATTTTTTATTTACTCAGATTGAGCTGAGATTAATTCTGTACCAAGAAACATGGGCGTTCTGAAGCTACTGGTTGAATCTAAGCGAGATCTGAGACATTAATTTTTTTTTAAATTGCTCAGATTGAGCTGAGATGAAATCTGCACCAAGAAACATGGGCTTTCTGAAGTTACTGGTTGAATATAAGCAAGATCTGAGATGAATAATTTTAAATTTGCTCAGATTGAGCTGAGATTAATTCTGCACTAAAGAATATGGGTGTTCTGAAGCTGTTGGTTGAGTCTAAGCAAGATCT
Organism: Asterias amurensis; assembly: GCF_032118995.1. NCBI lineage: Eukaryota > Metazoa > Echinodermata > Asteroidea > Forcipulatida > Asteriidae > Asterias > Asterias amurensis. The sequence continues at coordinate 20,346,274 of NC_092653.1, read as the reverse complement.
GAGACATTTATTTTTTTCAAATTGCTCAGATTGAGCTTAGATTAATTCTGTACCAAGAAACATGGGTGTTCCGAAGCTAGTGGTTAAATCTAAGCGAGATCTGAGATGAATAATTTTAAATTTACTCAGATTGAGCTGAGATTAATTTTGTACCAAGAAACATGGGCGTTCTGAAGCTACTGGTTGAATCTAAGCGAGATCTGAGATGAATAATTTTTTATTTACTCAGATTGAGCTGAGATTAATTCTGCACTAACGAATATGGGTGTTCTGAAGCTGTTGGTTGAGTCTAAGCAAGATCTGAGATGAATAATTTTTTATTTACTCAGATTGAGCTGAGATTAATTCTGTACCAAGAAACATGGGTGTTCCGAAGCTACTGGTTAAATCTAAGCGAAATCTGAGATGAATAATTTTAAATTTACTCAGATTGAGCTGAGATTAATTCTGTACCAAGAAACATGGGTGTTCCGAAGCTACTGGTTAAATCTAAGCGAGATCTGAGATGAATAATTTTAAATTTACTCAGATTGAGCTGAGATTAATTCTGTACCAAGAAACATGGGCGTTCCGAAGCTACTGGTTGAATCTAAGCGAGATCTGAGATGAATAATTTTAAATTTACTCATATTGAGCTGAGATTAATTCTGCACTAAAGAATATGGGTGTTCTGAAGCTGTTGGTTGAGTCTAAGCAAGATCTGAGACATTTATTTTTTTCAAATTGCTCAGATTGAGCTTAGATTAATTCTGTACCAAGAAACATGGGTGTTCCGAAGCTACTGGTTAAATCTAAGCGAGATCTGAGATGAATAATTTTTTATTTACTCAGATTGAGCTGAGATTAATTCTGTACCAAGAAACATGGGCGTTCTGAAGCTACTGGTTGAATCTAAGCGAGATCTGAGACATTAATTTTTTTTTAAATTGCTCAGATTGAGCTGAGATGAAATCTGCACCAAGAAACATGGGCTTTCTGAAGTTACTGGTTGAATATAAGCAAGATCTGAGATGAATAATTTTAAATTTGCTCAGATTGAGCTGAGATTAATTCTGCACTAAAGAATATGGGTGTTCTGAAGCTGTTGGTTGAGTCTAAGCAAGATCTGAGACATTTATTTTTTTCAAATTGCTCAGATTGAGCTTAGATTAATTCTGTACCAAGAAACATGGGTGTTCCGAAGCTAGTGGTTAAATCTAAGCGAGATCTGAGATGAATAATTTTAAATTTACTCAGATTGAGCTGAGATTAATTCTGTACCAAGAAACATGGGCGTTCTGAAGCTACTGGTTGAATCTAAGCGAGATCTGAGATGAATAATTTTAAATTTACTCAGATTGAGCTGAGATTAATTCTGTACCAAGAAACATGGGTGTTCCGAAGCTACTGGTTAAATCTAAGCGAGATCTGAGATGAATAATTTTAAATTTACTCAGATTGAGCTGAGATTAATTCTGTACCAAGGAACATGGACGTTCTGAAGCTACTGGTTGAATCTAAGCGAGATCTGAGATGAATAATTTTAAATTTACTCAGATTGAGCTGAGATTAATTCTGTACCAAGAAACATGGGCGTTCTGAAGCTACTGGTTGAATCTAAGCAAGATCTGAGACATTAATTTTTTTTTAAATTGCTCAGATTGAGCTGAGATGAAATCTGCACCAAGAAACATGGGCTTTCTGAAGTTACTGGTTGAATATAAGCAAGATCTGAGATGAATAATTTTAAATTTGCTCAGATTGAGCTGAGATTAATTCTGTACCAAGAAACATGGGCGTTCCGAAGCTACTGGTTGAATCTAAGCGAGATCTGAGAAGAATAATTTTTTATTTACTCAGATTGAGCTGAGATTAATTCTGAACCAAGAAACATGGGTGTTCCGAAGCTACTGGTTAAATCTAAGCGAGATCTGAGATGAATAATTTTAAATTTACTCAGATTGAGCTGAGATTAATTCTGTACCAAGAAACATGGGCGTTCTGAAGCTACTGGTTGAATCTAAGCAAGATCTGAGACATTAATTTTTTTTTAAATTGCTCAGATTGAGCTGAGATGAAATCTGCACCAAGAAACATGGGCTTTCTGAAGTTACTGGTTGAATATAAGCAAGATCTGAGATGAATAATTTTAAATTTGCTCAGATTGAGCTGAGATTAATTCTGTACCAAGAAACATGGGCGTTCCGAAGCTACTGGTTGAATCTAAGCGAGATCTGAGAAGAATAATTTTTTATTTACTCAGATTGAGCTGAGATTAATTCTGAACCAAGAAACATGGGTGTTCCGAAGCTACTGGTTAAATCTAAGCGAGATCTGAGATGAATAATTTTAAATTTACTCAGATTGAGCTGAGATTAATTCTGTACCAAGAAACATGGGCGTTCTGAAGCTACTGGTTGAATCTAAGCAAGATCTGAGACATTAATTTTTTTTTAAATTGCTCAGATTGAGCTGAGATGAAATCTGCACCAAGAAACATGGGCTTTCTGAAGTTACTGGTTGAATATAAGCAAGATCTGAGATGAATAATTTTAAATTTGCTCAGATTGAGCTGAGATTAATTCTGTACCAAGAAACATGGGCGTTCCGAAGCTACTGGTTGAATCTAAGCGAGATCTGAGAAGAATAATTTTTTATTTACTCAGATTGAGCTGAGATTAATTCTGAACCAAGAAACATGGGTGTTCCGAAGCTACTGGTTAAATCTAAGCGAGATCTGAGATGAATAATTTTAAATTTACTCAGATTGAGCTGAGATTAATTCTGTACCAAGAAACATGGGCGTTCTGAAGCTACTGGTTGAATCTAAGCGAGATCTGAGATGAATAATTTTAAATTTACTCAGATTGAGCTGTGATTAATTCTGCACTGACGAATATGGGTGTTCTGAAGCTGTTGGTTGAGTCTAAGCAAGATCTGAGATGAATAATTTTTTATTTACTCAGATTGAGCTGAGATTAATTTTGCACTAACGAATATGGGTCTTCTGAAGCTACTGGTTGAGTCTAAGCAAGATCTGAGATGAATAATTTTAAATTTACTCAGATTGAGCTGAGATTAATTCTGCACTAACGAATATGGGTGTTCTGAAGCTGTTGGTTGAGTCTAAGCAAGATCTGAGATGAATAATTTTAAATTTACTCAGATTGAGCTGAGATTAATTCTGTACCAAGAAACATGGGCGTAATGAAGCTACTGGTTGAATCTAAGCGAGATCTGAGATGAATAATTTTAAATTTACTCAGATTGAGCTGAGATTAATTCTGCACTAACGAATATGGGTGTTCTGAAGCTGTTGGTTGAGTCTAAGCAAGATCTGAGATGAATAATTTTAAATTTACTCAGATTGAGCTGAGATTAATTCTGTACCAAGAAACATGGGTGTTCCGAAGCTACTGGTTAAATCTAAGCGAGATCTGAGATGAATAATTTTTTATTTACTCAGATTGAGCTGAGATTAATTCTGTACCAAGAAACATGGGCGTTCTGAAGCTACTGGTTGAATCTAAGCGAGATCTGAGACATTAATTTTTTTTTAAATTGCTCAGATTGAGCTGAGATGAAATCTGCACCAAGAAACATGGGCTTTCTGAAGTTACTGGTTGAATATAAGCAAGATCTGAGATGAATAATTTTAAATTTGCTCAGATTGAGCTGAGATTAATTCTGCACTAAAGAATATGGGTGTTCTGAAGCTGTTGGTTGAGTCTAAGCAAGATCTGAGACATTTATTTTTTTCAAATTGCTCAGATTGAGCTTAGATTAATTCTGTACCAAGAAACATGGGTGTTCCGAAGCTAGTGGTTAAATCTAAGCGAGATCTGAGATGAATAATTTTAAATTTACTCAGATTGAGCTGAGATTAATTCTGTACCAAGAAACATGGGCGTTCTGAAGCTACTGGTTGAATCTAAGCGAGATCTGAGATGAATAATTGTTTATTTACTCAGATTGAGCTGAGATTAATTCTGCACTAACGAATATGGGTGTTCTGAAGCTGTTGGTTGAGTCTAAGCAAGATCTGAGATGAATAATTTTTTATTTACTCAGATTGAGCTGAGATTAATTCTGTACCAAGAAACATGGGTGTTCCGAAGCTACTGGTTAAATCTAAGCGAAATCTGAGATGAATAATTTTAAATTTACTCAGATTGAGCTGAGATTAATTCTGTACCAAGAAACATGGGTGTTCCGAAGCTACTGGTTAAATCTAAGCGAGATCTGAGATGAATAATTTTTTATTTACTCAGATTGAGCTGAGATTAATTCTGTACCAAGAAACATGGGTGTTCCGAAGCTACTGGTTGAATCTAAGCGAGATCTGAGATGAATAATTTTAAATTTACTCATATTGAGCTGAGATTAATTCTGCACTGACGAATATGGGTGTTCTGAAGCTGTTGGTTGAGTCTAAGCAAGATCTGAGATGAATAATTTTTTATTTACTCAGATTGAGCTGAGATTAATTCTGCACTAACGAATATGGGTCTTCTGAAGCTACTGGTTGAGTCTAAACAAGATCTGAGATGAATAATTTTAAATTTACTCAGATTGAGCTGAGATTAATTCTTCACTAAAGAATATGGGTGTTCTGAAGCTGTTGGTTGAGTCTAAGCAAGATCTGAGATGAATAATTTTAAATTTACTCAGATTGAGCTGAGATTAATTCTGTACCAAGAAACATGGGCGTTCTGAAGCTACTGGTTAAATCTAAGCGAAATCTGAGATGAATAATTTTAAATTTACTCAGATTGAGCTGAGATTAATTCTGTACCAAGAAACATGGGTGTTCCGAAGCTACTGGTTAAATCTAAGCGAGATCTGAGATGAATAATTTTAAATTTACTCAGATTGAGCTGAGATTAATTCTGTACCAAGAAACATGGGCGTTCCGAAGCTACTGGTTGAATCTAAGCGAGATCTGAGATGAATAATTTTAAATTTACTCATATTGAGCTGAGATTAATTCTGCACTGACGAATATGGGTGTTCTGAAGCTGTTGGTTGAGTCTAAGCAAGATCTGAGATGAATAATTTTTTATTTACTCAGATTGAGCTGAGATTAATTCTGCACTAACGAATATGGGTCTTCTGAAGCTACTGGTTGAGTCTAAACAAGATCTGAGATGAATAATTTTAAATTTACTCAGATTGAGCTGAGATTAATTCTTCACTAAAGAATATGGGTGTTCTGAAGCTGTTGGTTGAGTCTAAGCAAGATCTGAGATGAATAATTTTTTATTTACTCAGATTGAGCTGAGATTAATTCTGTACCAAGAAACATGGGCGTTCTGAAGCTACTGGTTGAATCTAAGCGAGATATGAGACATTAATTTTTTTTAAAATTGCTCAGATTGAGCTGAGATGAAATCTGCACCAAGAAACATGGGCTTTCTGAAGTTACTGGTTGAATAATTTTAAATTTGCTCAGATTGAGCCGAGATTAATTCTGTTCCAAGAAAAATGGGCGTTCTGAAGTTACTGGTTGAATCTAAGCGAGATCTGAGAAGAATAATTTTTTATTTACTCAGATTGAGCTGAGATTAATTCTGAACCAAGAAACATGGGTGTTCCGAAGCTACTGGTTAAATCTAAGCGAGATCTGAGATGAATAATTTTAAATTTACTCAGATTGAGCTGAGATTAATTCTGTACCAAGGAACATCGGCGTTCTGAAGCTACTGGTTGAATCTAAGCGAGATCTGAGAAGAATAATTTTTTATTTACTCAGATTGAGCTGAGATTAATTCTGTACCAAGAAACATGGGTGTTCCGAAGCTACTGGTTAAATCTAAGCGAGATCTGAGATGAATATTTTTAAATTTACTCAGATTGAGCTGAGATTAATTCTGCACTAAAGAATATGGGTGTTCTGAAGCTGTTGGTTGAGTCTAAGCAAGATCTGAGACATTAATTTTTTTCAAATTGCTCAGATTGAGCTGAGATTAATTCTGTACCAAGAAACATGGGTGTTCCGAAGCTACTGGTTGAATCTAAGCGAGATCTGAGATGAATAATTTTAAATTTACTCAGATTGAGCTGAGATTAATTCTGTACCAAGGAACATGGACGTTCTGAAGCTACTGGTTGAATCTAAGCGAGATCTGAGATGAATAATTTTAAATTTACTCAGATTGAGCTGAGATTAATTCTGTACCAAGAAACATGGGTGTTCCGAAGCTACTGGTTAAATCTAAGCGAGATCTGAGATGAATAATTTTTTATTTACTCAGATTGAGCTGAGATTAATTCTGTACCAAGAAACATGGGCGTTCTGAAGCTACTGGTTGAATCTAAGCGAGATCTGAGACATTAATTTTTTTTTAAATTGCTCAGATTGAGCTGAGATGAAATCTGCACCAAGAAACATGGGCTTTCTGAAGTTACTGGTTGAATATAAGCAAGATCTGAGATGAATAATTTTAAATTTGCTCAGATTGAGCTGAGATTAATTCTGCACTAAAGAATATGGGTGTTCTGAAGCTGTTGGTTGAGTCTAAGCAAGATCTGAGACATTTATTTTTTTCAAATTGCTCAGATTGAGCTTAGATTAATTCTGTACCAAGAAACATGGGTGTTCCGAAGCTACTGGTTAAATCTAAGCGAGATCTGAGATGAATAATTATTTATTTACTCAGATTGAGCTGAGATTAATTCTGTACCAAGAAACATGGGCGTTCTGAAGCTACTGGTTGAATCTAAGCGAGATCTGAGACATTAATTTTTTTTTAAATTGCTCAGATTGAGCTGAGATGAAATCTGCACCAAGAAACATGGGCTTTCTGAAGTTACTGGTTGAATATAAGCAAGATCTGAGATGAATAATTTTAAATTTGCTCAGATTGAGCTGAGATTAATTCTGCACTAAAGAATATGGGTGTTCTGAAGCTGTTGGTTGAGTCTAAGCAAGATCTGAGACATTTATTTTTTTCAAATTGCTCAGATTGAGCTTAGATTAATTCTGTACCAAGAAACATGGGTGTTCCGAAGCTAGTGGTTAAATCTAAGCGAGATCTGAGATGAATAATTTTAAATTTACTCAGATTGAGCTGAGATTAATTCTGTACCAAGGAACATGGACGTTCTGAAGCTACTGGTTGAATCTAAGCGAGATCTGAGATGAATAATTTTAAATTTACTCAGATTGAGCTGAGATTAATTCTGTACCAAGAAACATGGGCGTTCTGAAGCTACTGGTTGAATCTAAGCAAGATCTGAGACATTAATTTTTTTTTAAATTGCTCAGATTGAGCTGAGATGAAATCTGCACCAAGAAACATGGGCTTTCTGAAGTTACTGGTTGAATATAAGCAAGATCTGAGATGAATAATTTTAAATTTGCTCAGATTGAGCTGAGATTAATTCTGTACCAAGAAACATGGGCGTTCCGAAGCTACTGGTTGAATCTAAGCGAGATCTGAGAAGAATAATTTTTTATTTACTCAGATTGAGCTGAGATTAATTCTGAACCAAGAAACATGGGTGTTCCGAAGCTACTGGTTAAATCTAAGCGAGATCTGAGATGAATAATTTTAAATTTACTCAGATTGAGCTGAGATTAATTCTGTACCAAGAAACATGGGCGTTCTGAAGCTACTGGTTGAATCTAAGCAAGATCTGAGACATTAATTTTTTTTTAAATTGCTCAGATTGAGCTGAGATGAAATCTGCACCAAGAAACATGGGCTTTCTGAAGTTACTGGTTGAATATAAGCAAGATCTGAGATGAATAATTTTAAATTTGCTCAGATTGAGCTGAGATTAATTCTGTACCAAGAAACATGGGCGTTCCGAAGCTACTGGTTGAATCTAAGCGAGATCTGAGAAGAATAATTTTTTATTTACTCAGATTGAGCTGAGATTAATTCTGAACCAAGAAACATGGGTGTTCCGAAGCTACTGGTTAAATCTAAGCGAGATCTGAGATGAATAATTTTAAATTTACTCAGATTGAGCTGAGATTAATTCTGTACCAAGAAACATGGGCGTTCTGAAGCTACTGGTTGAATCTAAGCGAGATCTGAGATGAATAATTTTAAATTTACTCAGATTGAGCTGTGATTAATTCTGCACTGACGAATATGGGTGTTCTGAAGCTGTTGGTTGAGTCTAAGCAAGATCTGAGATGAATAATTTTTTATTTACTCAGATTGAGCTGAGATTAATTTTGCACTAACGAATATGGGTCTTCTGAAGCTACTGGTTGAGTCTAAGCAAGATCTGAGATGAATAATTTTAAATTTACTCAGATTGAGCTGAGATTAATTCTGCACTAACGAATATGGGTGTTCTGAAGCTGTTGGTTGAGTCTAAGCAAGATCTGAGATGAATAATTTTAAATTTACTCAGATTGAGCTGAGATTAATTCTGTACCAAGAAACATGGGCGTAATGAAGCTACTGGTTGAATCTAAGCGAGATCTGAGATGAATAATTTTAAATTTACTCAGATTGAGCTGAGATTAATTCTGCACTAACGAATATGGGTGTTCTGAAGCTGTTGGTTGAGTCTAAGCAAGATCTGAGATGAATAATTTTAAATTTACTCAGATTGAGCTGAGATTAATTCTGTACCAAGAAACATGGGTGTTCCGAAGCTACTGGTTAAATCTAAGCGAGATCTGAGATGAATAATTTTTTATTTACTCAGATTGAGCTGAGATTAATTCTGTACCAAGAAACATGGGCGTTCTGAAGCTACTGGTTGAATCTAAGCGAGATCTGAGACATTAATTTTTTTTTAAATTGCTCAGATTGAGCTGAGATGAAATCTGCACCAAGAAACATGGGCTTTCTGAAGTTACTGGTTGAATATAAGCAAGATCTGAGATGAATAATTTTAAATTTGCTCAGATTGAGCTGAGATTAATTCTGCACTAAAGAATATGGGTGTTCTGAAGCTGTTGGTTGAGTCTAAGCAAGATCTGAGACATTTATTTTTTTCAAATTGCTCAGATTGAGCTTAGATTAATTCTGTACCAAGAAACATGGGTGTTCCGAAGCTAGTGGTTAAATCTAAGCGAGATCTGAGATGAATAATTTTAAATTTACTCAGATTGAGCTGAGATTAATTCTGTACCAAGAAACATGGGCGTTCTGAAGCTACTGGTTGAATCTAAGCGAGATCTGAGATGAATAATTGTTTATTTACTCAGATTGAGCTGAGATTAATTCTGCACTAACGAATATGGGTGTTCTGAAGCTGTTGGTTGAGTCTAAGCAAGATCTGAGATGAATAATTTTTTATTTACTCAGATTGAGCTGAGATTAATTCTGTACCAAGAAACATGGGTGTTCCGAAGCTACTGGTTAAATCTAAGCGAAATCTGAGATGAATAATTTTAAATTTACTCAGATTGAGCTGAGATTAATTCTGTACCAAGAAACATGGGTGTTCCGAAGCTACTGGTTAAATCTAAGCGAGATCTGAGATGAATAATTTTTTATTTACTCAGATTGAGCTGAGATTAATTCTGTACCAAGAAACATGGGTGTTCCGAAGCTACTGGTTGAATCTAAGCGAGATCTGAGATGAATAATTTTAAATTTACTCATATTGAGCTGAGATTAATTCTGCACTGACGAATATGGGTGTTCTGAAGCTGTTGGTTGAGTCTAAGCAAGATCTGAGATGAATAATTTTTTATTTACTCAGATTGAGCTGAGATTAATTCTGCACTAACGAATATGGGTCTTCTGAAGCTACTGGTTGAGTCTAAACAAGATCTGAGATGAATAATTTTAAATTTACTCAGATTGAGCTGAGATTAATTCTTCACTAAAGAATATGGGTGTTCTGAAGCTGTTGGTTGAGTCTAAGCAAGATCTGAGATGAATAATTTTAAATTTACTCAGATTGAGCTGAGATTAATTCTGTACCAAGAAACATGGGCGTTCTGAAGCTACTGGTTGAATCTAAGCGAGATATGAGACATTAATTTTTTTTAAAATTGCTCAGATTGAGCTGAGATGAAATCTGCACCAAGAAACATGGGCTTTCTGAAGTTACTGGTTGAATAATTTTAAATTTGCTCAGATTGAGCCGAGATTAATTCTGTTCCAAGAAAAATGGGCGTTCTGAAGTTACTGGTTGAATCTAAGCGAGATCTGAGAAGAATAATTTTTTATTTACTCAGATTGAGCTGAGATTAATTCTGAACCAAGAAACATGGGTGTTCCGAAGCTACTGGTTAAATCTAAGCGAGATCTGAGATGAATAATTTTAAATTTACTCAGATTGAGCTGAGATTAATTCTGTACCAAGGAACATCGGCGTTCTGAAGCTACTGGTTGAATCTAAGCGAGATCTGAGAAGAATAATTTTTTATTTACTCAGATTGAGCTGAGATTAATTCTGTACCAAGAAACATGGGTGTTCCGAAGCTACTGGTTAAATCTAAGCGAGATCTGAGATGAATATTTTTAAATTTACTCAGATTGAGCTGAGATTAATTCTGCACTAAAGAATATGGGTGTTCTGAAGCTGTTGGTTGAGTCTAAGCAAGATCTGAGACATTAATTTTTTTCAAATTGCTCAGATTGAGCTGAGATTAATTCTGTACCAAGAAACATGGGTGTTCCGAAGCTACTGGTTAAATCTTAGCGAGATCTGAGATGAATAATTTTAAATTTACTCAGATTGAGCTGAGATTAATTCTGTACCAAGGAACATGGACGTTCTGAAGCTACTGGTTGAATCTAAGCGAGATCTGAGATGAATAATTTTAAATTTACTCAGATTGAGCTGAGATTAATTCTGTACCAAGAAACATGGGTGTTCCGAAGCTACTGGTTAAATCTAAGCGAGATCTGAGATGAATAATTTTTTATTTACTCAGATTGAGCTGAGATTAATTCTGTACCAAGAAACATGGGCGTTCTGAAGCTACTGGTTGAATCTAAGCGAGATCTGAGACATTAATTTTTTTTTAAATTGCTCAGATTGAGCTGAGATGAAATCTGCACCAAGAAACATGGGCTTTCTGAAGTTACTGGTTGAATATAAGCAAGATCTGAGATGAATAATTTTAAATTTGCTCAGATTGAGCTGAGATTAATTCTGCACTAAAGAATATGGGTGTTCTGAAGCTGTTGGTTGAGTCTAAGCAAGATCTGAGACATTTATTTTTTTCAAATTGCTCAGATTGAGCTTAGATTAATTCTGTACCAAGAAACATGGGTGTTCCGAAGCTACTGGTTAAATCTAAGCGAGATCTGAGATGAATAATTTTTTATTTACTCAGATTGAGCTGAGATTAATTCTGTACCAAGAAACATGGGCGTTCTGAAGCTACTGGTTGAATCTAAGCGAGATCTGAGACATTAATTTTTTTTTAAATTGCTCAGATTGAGCTGAGATGAAATCTGCACCAAGAAACATGGGCTTTCTGAAGTTACTGGTTGAATATAAGCAAGATCTGAGATGAATAATTTTAAATTTGCTCAGATTGAGCTGAGATTAATTCTGCACTAAAGAATATGGGTGTTCTGAAGCTGTTGGTTGAGTCTAAGCAAGATCTGAGACATTTATTTTTTTCAAATTGCTCAGATTGAGCTTAGATTAATTCTGTACCAAGAAACATGGGTGTTCCGAAGCTAGTGGTTAAATCTAAGCGAGATCTGAGATGAATAATTTTAAATTTACTCAGATTGAGCTGAGATTAATTCTGTACCAAGAAACATGGGCGTTCTGAAGCTACTGGTTGAATCTAAGCGAGATCTGAGATGAATAATTTTAAATTTACTCAGATTGAGCTGAGATTAATTCTGTACCAAGAAACATGGGTGTTCCGAAGCTACTGGTTAAATCTAAGCGAGATCTGAGATGAATAATTTTAAATTTACTCAGATTGAGCTGAGATTAATTCTGTACCAAGGAACATGGACGTTCTGAAGCTACTGGTTGAATCTAAGCGAGATCTGAGATGAATAATTTTAAATTTACTCAGATTGAGCTGAGATTAATTCTGTACCAAGAAACATGGGCGTTCTGAAGCTACTGGTTGAATCTAAGCAAGATCTGAGACATTAATTTTTTTTTAAATTGCTCAGATTGAGCTGAGATGAAATCTGCACCAAGAAACATGGGCTTTCTGAAGTTACTGGTTGAATATAAGCAAGATCTGAGATGAATAATTTTAAATTTGCTCAGATTGAGCTGAGATTAATTCTGTACCAAGAAACATGGGCGTTCCGAAGCTACTGGTTGAATCTAAGCGAGATCTGAGAAGAATAATTTTTTATTTACTCAGATTGAGCTGAGATTAATTCTGAACCAAGAAACATGGGTGTTCCGAAGCTACTGGTTAAATCTAAGCGAGATCTGAGATGAATAATTTTAAATTTACTCAGATTGAGCTGAGATTAATTCTGTACCAAGAAACATGGGCGTTCTGAAGCTACTGGTTGAATCTAAGCAAGATCTGAGACATTAATTTTTTTTTAAATTGCTCAGATTGAGCTGAGATGAAATCTGCACCAAGAAACATGGGCTTTCTGAAGTTACTGGTTGAATATAAGCAAGATCTGAGATGAATAATTTTAAATTTGCTCAGATTGAGCTGAGATTAATTCTGTACCAAGAAACATGGGCGTTCCGAAGCTACTGGTTGAATCTAAGCGAGATCTGAGAAGAATAATTTTTTATTTACTCAGATTGAGCTGAGATTAATTCTGAACCAAGAAACATGGGTGTTCCGAAGCTACTGGTTAAATCTAAGCGAGATCTGAGATGAATAATTTTAAATTTACTCAGATTGAGCTGAGATTAATTCTGTACCAAGAAACATGGGCGTTCTGAAGCTACTGGTTGAATCTAAGCGAGATCTGAGATGAATAATTTTAAATTTACTCAGATTGAGCTGTGATTAATTCTGCACTGACGAATATGGGTGTTCTGAAGCTGTTGGTTGAGTCTAAGCAAGATCTGAGATGAATAATTTTTTATTTACTCAGATTGAGCTGAGATTAATTTTGCACTAACGAATATGGGTCTTCTGAAGCTACTGGTTGAGTCTAAGCAAGATCTGAGATGAATAATTTTAAATTTACTCAGATTGAGCTGAGATTAATTCTGCACTAACGAATATGGGTGTTCTGAAGCTGTTGGTTGAGTCTAAGCAAGATCTGAGATGAATAATTTTAAATTTACTCAGATTGAGCTGAGATTAATTCTGTACCAAGAAACATGGGCGTAATGAAGCTACTGGTTGAATCTAAGCGAGATCTGAGATGAATAATTTTAAATTTACTCAGATTGAGCTGAGATTAATTCTGCACTAACGAATATGGGTGTTCTGAAGCTGTTGGTTGAGTCTAAGCAAGATCTGAGATGAATAATTTTAAATTTACTCAGATTGAGCTGAGATTAATTCTGTACCAAGAAACATGGGTGTTCCGAAGCTACTGGTTAAATCTAAGCGAGATCTGAGATGAATAATTTTTTATTTACTCAGATTGAGCTGAGATTAATTCTGTACCAAGAAACATGGGCGTTCTGAAGCTACTGGTTGAATCTAAGCGAGATCTGAGACATTAATTTTTTTTAAATTGCTCAGATTGAGCTGAGATGAAATCTGCACCAAGAAACATGGGCTTTCTGAAGTTACTGGTTGAATATAAGCAAGATCTGAGATGAATAATTTTAAATTTGCTCAGATTGAGCTGAGATTAATTCTGCACTAAAGAATATGGGTGTTCTGAAGCTGTTGGTTGAGTCTAAGCAAGATCTGAGACATTTATTTTTTTCAAATTGCTCAGATTGAGCTTAGATTAATTCTGTACCAAGAAACATGGGTGTTCCGAAGCTAGTGGTTAAATCTAAGCGAGATCTGAGATGAATAATTTTAAATTTACTCAGATTGAGCTGAGATTAATTCTGTACCAAGAAACATGGGCGTTCTGAAGCTACTGGTTGAATCTAAGCGAGATCTGAGATGAATAATTTTTTATTTACTCAGATTGAGCTGAGATTAATTCTGCACTAACGAATATGGGTGTTCTGAAGCTGTTGGTTGAGTCTAAGCAAGATCTGAGATGAATAATTTTTTATTTACTCAGATTGAGCTGAGATTAATTCTGTACCAAGAAACATGGGTGTTCCGAAGCTACTGGTTAAATCTAAGCGAAATCTGAGATGAATAATTTTAAATTTACTCAGATTGAGCTGAGATTAATTCTGTACCAAGAAACATGGGTGTTCCGAAGCTACTGGTTAAATCTAAGCGAGATCTGAGATGAATAATTTTAAATTTACTCAGATTGAGCTGAGATTAATTCTGTACCAAGAAACATGGGCGTTCCGAAGCTACTGGTTGAATCTAAGCGAGATCTGAGATGAATAATTTTAAATTTACTCATATTGAGCTGAGATTAATTCTGCACTGACGAATATGGGTGTTCTGAAGCTGTTGGTTGAGTCTAAGCAAGATCTGAGATGAATAATTTTTTATTTACTCAGATTGAGCTGAGATTAATTCTGCACTAACGAATATGGGTCTTCTGAAGCTACTGGTTGAGTCTAAACAAGATCTGAGATGAATAATTTTAAATTTACTCAGATTGAGCTGAGATTAATTCTTCACTAAAGAATATGGGTGTTCTGAAGCTGTTGGTTGAGTCTAAGCAAGATCTGAGATGAATAATTTTAAATTTACTCAGATTGAGCTGAGATTAATTCTGTACCAAGAAACATGGGCGTTCTGAAGCTACTGGTTGAATCTAAGCGAGATATGAGACATTAATTTTTTTTAAAATTGCTCAGATTGAGCTGAGATGAAATCTGCACCAAGAAACATGGGCTTTCTGAAGTTACTGGTTGAATAATTTTAAATTTGCTCAGATTGAGCCGAGATTAATTCTGTTCCAAGAAAAATGGGCGTTCTGAAGTTACTGGTTGAATCTAAGCGAGATCTGAGAAGAATAATTTTTTATTTACTCAGATTGAGCTGAGATTAATTCTGAACCAAGAAACATGGGTGTTCCGAAGCTACTGGTTAAATCTAAGCGAGATCTGAGATGAATAATTTTAAATTTACTCAGATTGAGCTGAGATTAATTCTGTACCAAGGAACATCGGCGTTCTGAAGCTACTGGTTGAATCTAAGCGAGATCTGAGAAGAATAATTTTTTATTTACTCAGATTGAGCTGAGATTAATTCTGTACCAAGAAACATGGGTGTTCCGAAGCTACTGGTTAAATCTAAGCGAGATCTGAGATGAATATTTTTAAATTTACTCAGATTGAGCTGAGATTAATTCTGCACTAAAGAATATGGGTGTTCTGAAGCTGTTGGTTGAGTCTAAGCAAGATCTGAGACATTAATTTTTTTCAAATTGCTCAGATTGAGCTGAGATTAATTCTGTACCAAGAAACATGGGCGTTCTGAAGCTACTGGTTGAATCTAAGCGAGATCTGAGACATTAATTTTTTTTTAAATTGCTCAGATTGAGCTGAGATGAAATCTGCACCAAGAAACATGGGCTTTCTGAAGTTACTGGTTGAATATAAGCAAGATCTGAGATGAATAATTTTAAATTTGCTCAGATTGAGCTGAGATTAATTCTGCACTAAAGAATATGGGTGTTCTGAAGCTGTTGGTTGAGTCTAAGCAAGATCTGAGACATTTATTTTTTTCAAATTGCTCAGATTGAGCTTAGATTAATTCTGTACCAAGAAACATGGGTGTTCCGAAGCTACTGGTTAAATCTAAGCGAGATCTGAGATGAATAATTTTTTATTTACTCAGATTGAGCTGAGATTAATTCTGTACCAAGAAACATGGGCGTTCTGAAGCTACTGGTTGAATCTAAGCGAGATCTGAGACATTAATTTTTTTTTAAATTGCTCAGATTGAGCTGAGATGAAATCTGCACCAAGAAACATGGGCTTTCTGAAGTTACTGGTTGAATATAAGCAAGATCTGAGATGAATAATTTTAAATTTGCTCAGATTGAGCTGAGATTAATTCTGCACTAAAGAATATGGGTGTTCTGAAGCTGTTGGTTGAGTCTAAGCAAGATCTGAGACATTTATTTTTTTCAAATTGCTCAGATTGAGCTTAGATTAATTCTGTACCAAGAAACATGGGTGTTCCGAAGCTAGTGGTTAAATCTAAGCGAGATCTGAGATGAATAATTTTAAATTTACTCAGATTGAGCTGAGATTAATTCTGTACCAAGAAACATGGGCGTTCTGAAGCTACTGGTTGAATCTAAGCGAGATCTGAGATGAATAATTTTAAATTTACTCAGATTGAGCTGAGATTAATTCTGTACCAAGAAACATGGGTGTTCCGAAGCTACTGGTTAAATCTAAGCGAGATCTGAGATGAATAATTTTAAATTTACTCAGATTGAGCTGAGATTAATTCTGTACCAAGGAACATGGACGTTCTGAAGCTACTGGTTGAATCTAAGCGAGATCTGAGATGAATAATTTTAAATTTACTCAGATTGAGCTGAGATTAATTCTGTACCAAGAAACATGGGCGTTCTGAAGCTACTGGTTGAATCTAAGCAAGATCTGAGACATTAATTTTTTTTTAAATTGCTCAGATTGAGCTGAGATGAAATCTGCACCAAGAAACATGGGCTTTCTGAAGTTACTGGTTGAATATAAGCAAGATCTGAGATGAATAATTTTAAATTTGCTCAGATTGAGCTGAGATTAATTCTGTACCAAGAAACATGGGCGTTCCGAAGCTACTGGTTGAATCTAAGCGAGATCTGAGAAGAATAATTTTTTATTTACTCAGATTGAGCTGAGATTAATTCTGAACCAAGAAACATGGGTGTTCCGAAGCTACTGGTTAAATCTAAGCGAGATCTGAGATGAATAATTTTAAATTTACTCAGATTGAGCTGAGATTAATTCTGTACCAAGAAACATGGGTGTTCCGAAGCTACTGGTTAAATCTAAGCGAGATCTGAGATGAATAATTTTAAATTTACTCAGATTGAGCTGAGATTAATTCTGTACCAAGGAACATGGACGTTCTGAAGCTACTGGTTGAATCTAAGCGAGATCTGAGATGAATAATTTTAAATTTACTCAGATTGAGCTGAGATTAATTCTGTACCAAGAAACATGGGCGTTCTGAAGCTACTGGTTGAATCTAAGCAAGATCTAAGACATTAATTTTTTTTTAAATTGCTCAGATTGAGCTGAGATGAAATCTGCACCAAGAAACATGGGCTTTCTGAAGTTACTGGTTGAATATAAGCAAGATCTGAGATGAATAATTTTAAATTTGCTCAGATTGAGCTGAGATTAATTCTGTACCAAGAAACATGGGCGTTCCGAAGCTACTGGTTGAATCTAAGCGAGATCTGAGAAGAATAATTTTTTATTTACTCAGATTGAGCTGAGATTAATTCTGAACCAAGAAACATGGGTGTTCCGAAGCTACTGGTTAAATCTAAGCGAGATCTGAGATGAATAATTTTAAATTTACTCAGATTGAGCTGAGATTAATTCTGTACCAAGAAACATGGGCGTTCTGAAGCTACTGGTTGAATCTAAGCAAGATCTGAGACATTAATTTTTTTTTAAATTGCTCAGATTGAGCTGAGATGAAATCTGCACCAAGAAACATGGGCTTTCTGAAGTTACTGGTTGAATATAAGCAAGATCTGAGATGAATAATTTTAAATTTGCTCAGATTGAGCTGAGATTAATTCTGTACCAAGAAACATGGGCGTTCCGAAGCTACTGGTTGAATCTAAGCGAGATCTGAGAAGAATAATTTTTTATTTACTCAGATTGAGCTGAGATTAATTCTGAACCAAGAAACATGGGTGTTCCGAAGCTACTGGTTAAATCTAAGCGAGATCTGAGATGAATAATTTTAAATTTACTCAGATTGAGCTGAGATTAATTCTGTACCAAGAAACATGGGCGTTTTGAAGCTACTGGTTGAATCTAAGCGAGATCTGAGATGAATAATTTTAAATTTACTCAGATTGAGCTGTGATTAATTCTGCACTGACGAATATGGGTGTTCTGAAGCTGTTGGTTGAGTCTAAGCAAGATCTGAGACATTAATTTTTTTTTAAATTGCTCAGATTGAGCTGAGATGAAATCTGCACCAAGAAACATGGGCTTTCTGAAGTTACTGGTTGAATATAAGCAAGATCTGAGATGAATAATTTTAAATTTGCTCAGATTGAGCTGAGATTAGTTCTGTACCAAGAAACATGGGCGTTCCGAAGCTACTGGTTGAATCTAAGCGAGATCTGAGAAGAATAATTTTTTATTTACTCAGATTGAGCTGAGATTAATTCTGAACCAAGAAACATGGGTGTTCCGAAGCTACTGGTTAAATCTAAGCGAGATCTGAGATGAATAATTTTTTATTTACTCAGATTGAGCTGAGATTAATTCTGTACCAAGAAACATGGGCGTTCTGAAGCTACTGGTTGAATCTAAGCGAGATCTGAGACATTAATTTTTTTTTAAATTGCTCAGATTGAGCTGAGATGAAATCTGCACCAAGAAACATGGGCTTTCTGAAGTTACTGGTTGAATATAAGCAAGATCTGAGATGAATAATTTTAAATTTGCTCAGATTGAGCTGAGATTAATTCTGCACTAAAGAATATGGGTGTTCTGAAGCTGTTGGTTGAGTCTAAGCAAGATCTGAGACATTTATTTTTTTCAAATTGCTCAGATTGAGCTTAGATTAATTCTGTACCAAGAAACATGGGTGTTCCGAAGCTAGTGGTTAAATCTAAGCGAGATCTGAGATGAATAATTTTAAATTTACTCAGATTGAGCTGAGATTAATTCTGTACCAAGAAACATGGGCGTTCTGAAGCTACTGGTTGAATCTAAGCGAGATCTGAGATGAATAATTTTAAATTTACTCAGATTGAGCTGAGATTAATTCTGTACCAAGAAACATGGGTGTTCCGAAGCTACTGGTTAAATCTAAGCGAGATCTGAGATGAATAATTTTAAATTTACTCAGATTGAGCTGAGATTAATTCTGTACCAAGGAACATGGACGTTCTGAAGCTACTGGTTGAATCTAAGCGAGATCTGAGATGAATAATTTTAAATTTACTCAGATTGAGCTGAGATTAATTCTGTACCAAGAAACATGGGCGTTCTGAAGCTACTGGTTGAATCTAAGCAAGATCTGAGACATTAATTTTTTTTTAAATTGCTCAGATTGAGCTGAGATGAAATCTGCACCAAGAAACATGGGCTTTCTGAAGTTACTGGTTGAATATAAGCAAGATCTGAGATGAATAATTTTAAATTTGCTCAGATTGAGCTGAGATTAATTCTGTACCAAGAAACATGGGCGTTCCGAAGCTACTGGTTGAATCTAAGCGAGATCTGAGAAGAATAATTTTTTATTTACTCAGATTGAGCTGAGATTAATTCTGAACCAAGAAACATGGGTGTTCCGAAGCTACTGGTTAAATCTAAGCGAGATCTGAGATGAATAATTTTAAATTTACTCAGATTGAGCTGAGATTAATTCTGTACCAAGAAACATGGGCGTTCTGAAGCTACTGGTTGAATCTAAGCGAGATCTGAGATGAATAATTTTAAATTTACTCAGATTGAGCTGTGATTAATTCTGCACTGACGAATATGGGTGTTCTGAAGCTGTTGGTTGAGTCTAAGCAAGATCTGAGATGAATAATTTTTTATTTACTCAGATTGAGCTGAGATTAATTTTGCACTAACGAATATGGGTCTTCTGAAGCTACTGGTTGAGTCTAAGCAAGATCTGAGATGAATAATTTTAAATTTACTCAGATTGAGCTGAGATTAATTCTGCACTAACGAATATGGGTGTTCTGAAGCTGTTGGTTGAGTCTAAGCAAGATCTGAGATGAATAATTTTAAATTTACTCAGATTGAGCTGAGATTAATTCTGTACCAAGAAACATGGGCGTAATGAAGCTACTGGTTGAATCTAAGCGAGATCTGAGATGAATAATTTTAAATTTACTCAGATTGAGCTGAGATTAATTCTGCACTAACGAATATGGGTGTTCTGAAGCTGTTGGTTGAGTCTAAGCAAGATCTGAGATGAATAATTTTAAATTTACTCAGATTGAGCTGAGATTAATTCTGTACCAAGAAACATGGGTGTTCCGAAGCTACTGGTTAAATCTAAGCGAGATCTGAGATGAATAATTTTTTATTTACTCAGATTGAGCTGAGATTAATTCTGTACCAAGAAACATGGGCGTTCTGAAGCTACTGGTTGAATCTAAGCGAGATCTGAGACATTAATTTTTTTTTAAATTGCTCAGATTGAGCTGAGATGAAATCTGCACCAAGAAACATGGGCTTTCTGAAGTTACTGGTTGAATATAAGCAAGATCTGAGATGAATAATTTTAAATTTGCTCAGATTGAGCTGAGATTAATTCTGCACTAAAGAATATGGGTGTTCTGAAGCTGTTGGTTGAGTCTAAGCAAGATCTGAGACATTTATTTTTTTCAAATTGCTCAGATTGAGCTTAGATTAATTCTGTACCAAGAAACATGGGTGTTCCGAAGCTAGTGGTTAAATCTAAGCGAGATCTGAGATGAATAATTTTAAATTTACTCAGATTGAGCTGAGATTAATTCTGTACCAAGAAACATGGGCGTTCTGAAGCTACTGGTTGAATCTAAGCGAGATCTGAGATGAATAATTTTTTATTTACTCAGATTGAGCTGAGATTAATTCTGCACTAACGAATATGGGTGTTCTGAAGCTGTTGGTTGAGTCTAAGCAAGATCTGAGATGAATAATTTTTTATTTACTCAGATTGAGCTGAGATTAATTCTGTACCAAGAAACATGGGTGTTCCGAAGCTACTGGTTAAATCTAAGCGAAATCTGAGATGAATAATTTTAAATTTACTCAGATTGAGCTGAGATTAATTCTGTACCAAGAAACATGGGTGTTCCGAAGCTACTGGTTAAATCTAAGCGAGATCTGAGATGAATAATTTTTTATTTACTCAGATTGAGCTGAGATTAATTCTGTACCAAGAAACATGGGTGTTCCGAAGCTACTGGTTGAATCTAAGCGAGATCTGAGATGAATAATTTTAAATTTACTCATATTGAGCTGAGATTAATTCTGCACTAACGAATATGGGTGTTCTGAAGCTGTTGGTTGAGTCTAAGCAAGATCTGAGATGAATAATTTTAAATTTACTCAGATTGAGCTGAGATTAATTCTGTACCAAGAAACATGGGTGTTCCGAAGCTACTGGTTAAATCTAAGCGAGATCTGAGATGAATAATTTTTTATTTACTCAGATTGAGCTGAGATTAATTCTGTACCAAGAAACATGGGCGTTCTGAAGCTACTGGTTGAATCTAAGCGAGATCTGAGACATTAATTTTTTTTTAAATTGCTCAGATTGAGCTGAGATGAAATCTGCACCAAGAAACATGGGCGTTCTGAAGCTACTGGTTGAATCTAAGCGAGATCTGAGATGAATAATTTTTTATTTACTCAGATTGAGCTGAGATTAATTCTGCACTAACGAATATGGGTGTTCTGAAGCTGTTGGTTGAGTCTAAGCAAGATCTGAGATGAATAATTTTTTATTTACTCAGATTGAGCTGAGATTAATTCTGTACCAAGAAACATGGGTGTTCCGAAGCTACTGGTTAAATCTAAGCGAAATCTGAGATGAATAATTTTAAATTTACTCAGATTGAGCTGAGATTAATTCTGTACCAAGAAACATGGGTGTTCCGAAGCTACTGGTTAAATCTAAGCGAGATCTGAGATGAATAATTTTTTATTTACTCAGATTGAGCTGAGATTAATTCTGTACCAAGAAACATGGGTGTTCCGAAGCTACTGGTTGAATCTAAGCGAGATCTGAGATGAATAATTTTAAATTTACTCATATTGAGCTGAGATTAATTCTGCACTGACGAATATGGGTGTTCTGAAGCTGTTGGTTGAGTCTAAGCAAGATCTGAGATGAATAATTTTTTATTTACTCAGATTGAGCTGAGATTAATTCTGCACTAACGAATATGGGTCTTCTGAAGCTACTGGTTGAGTCTAAACAAGATCTGAGATGAATAATTTTAAATTTACTCAGATTGAGCTGAGATTAATTCTTCACTAAAGAATATGGGTGTTCTGAAGCTGTTGGTTGAGTCTAAGCAAGATCTGAGATGAATAATTTTAAATTTACTCAGATTGAGCTGAGATTAATTCTGTACCAAGAAACATGGGCGTTCTGAAGCTACTGGTTGAATCTAAGCGAGATATGAGACATTAATTTTTTTTAAAATTGCTCAGATTGAGCTGAGATGAAATCTGCACCAAGAAACATGGGCTTTCTGAAGTTACTGGTTGAATAATTTTAAATTTGCTCAGATTGAGCCGAGATTAATTCTGTTCCAAGAAAAATGGGCGTTCTGAAGTTACTGGTTGAATCTAAGCGAGATCTGAGAAGAATAATTTTTTATTTACTCAGATTGAGCTGAGATTAATTCTGAACCAAGAAACATGGGTGTTCCGAAGCTACTGGTTAAATCTAAGCGAGATCTGAGATGAATAATTTTAAATTTACTCAGATTGAGCTGAGATTAATTCTGCACTAAAGAATATGGGTGTTCTGAAGCTGTTGGTTGAGTCTAAGCAAGATCTGAGACATTTATTTTTTTCAAATTGCTCAGATTGAGCTGAGATTAATTCTGTACCAAGAAACATGGGTGTTCCGAAGCTACTGGTTAAATCTTAGCGAGATCTGAGATGAATAATTTTAAATTTACTCAGATTGAGCTGAGATTAATTCTGCACTAAAGAATATGGGTATTCTGAAGCTGTTGGTTGAGTCTAAGCAAGATCTGAGATGAATAATTTTAAATTTACTCAGATTGAGCTGAGATTAGTTCTGTACCAAGAAACATGGGGTGTTCCGAAGCTACTGGTTGAATCTAAGCGAGATCTGAGATGAATAATTTTTTATTTACTCAGATCGAGCTGAGATTAATTCTGTACCAAGAAACATGGGCGTTCTGAAGCTACTGGTTGAATCTAAGCGAGATCTGAGACATTAATTTTTTTCAAATTTCTCAGATTGAGCTGAGATGAATTCTGCACCAAGAAACATGGGCTTTCTGAAGTTACTGGTTGAATCTAAGCGAGATCTGAGATGAATAATTTTAAATTTACTCAGATTGAGCTGAGATTAATTCTGCACTAAAGAATATGGGTATTCTGAAGCTGTTGGTTGAGTCTAAGCAAGATCTGAGATGAATAATTTTAAATTTACTCAGATTGAGCTGAGATTAGTTCTGTACCAAGAAACATGGGCGTTCTGAAGCTACTGGTTGAATCTAAGCGAGATCTGAGACATTAATTTTTTTATTTTTTTTCAAATTGCTCAGATTGAGCTGAGATGAATTCTGCACCAAGAAACATGGGCTTTCTGAAGTTACTGGTTGAATATAAGCAAGATCTGAGATGAATAATTTTAAATTTACTGAGATTGAGCTGAGATTAATTATGCACTAAAGAATATGGGTGTTCTGAAGCTGTTGGTTGAGTCTAAGCAAGATCTGAGATGAATAATTTTAAATTTACTCAGATTGAGCTGAGATTAATTCTGTACCAAGAAACATGGGTGTTCCGAAGCTACTGGTTGAATCTAAGCGAGATCTGAGACATTAATTTTTTTCAAATTTCTCAGATTGAGCTGAGATGAATTCTGCACCAAGAAACATGGGCGTTCTGAAGTTACTGGTTAAATCTAAGCGAGATCTGAGATGAATAATTTTTTATTTACTCAGATTGAGCTGAGATTAATTCTGTACCAAGGAACATCGGCGTTCTGAAGCTACTGGTTGAATCTAAGCGAGATCTGAGAAGAATAAGTTTTTATTTACTCAGATTGAGCTGAGATTAATTCTGAACCAAGAAACATGGGTGTTCCGAAGCTACTGGTTAAATCTAAGCAAGATCTGAGATGAATAATTTTAAATTTACTCAGATTGAGCTGAGATTAATTCTGTACCAAGGAACATCGGCGTTCTGAAGCTACTGGTTGAATCTAAGCGAGATCTGAGAAGAATAATTTTTTATTTACTCAGATTGAGCTGAGATTAATTCTGTACCAAGAAACATGGGCGTTCTGAAGCTACTGGTTGAATCTAAGCAAGATCTGAGACATTAATTTTTTTTTAAATTGCTCAGATTGAGCTGAGATGAAATCTGCACCAAGAAACATGGGCTTTCTGAAGTTACTGGTTGAATATAAGCAAGATCTGAGATGAATAATTTTAAATTTGCTCAGATTGAGCTGAGATTAATTCTGTACCAAGAAACATGGGCGTTCCGAAGCTACTGGTTGAATCTAAGCGAGATCTGAGAAGAATAATTTTTTATTTACTCAGATTGAGCTGAGATTAATTCTGAACCAAGAAACATGGGTGTTCCGAAGCTACTGGTTAAATCTAAGCGAGATCTGAGATGAATAATTTTAAATTTACTCAGATTGAGCTGAGATTAATTCTGTACCAAGAAACATGGGCGTTCTGAAGCTACTGGTTGAATCTAAGCGAGATCTGAGATGAATAATTTTAAATTTACTCAGATTGAGCTGTGATTAATTCTGCACTGACGAATATGGGTGTTCTGAAGCTGTTGGTTGAGTCTAAGCAAGATCTGAGATGAATAATTTTTTATTTACTCAGATTGAGCTGAGATTAATTTTGCACTAACGAATATGGGTCTTCTGAAGCTACTGGTTGAGTCTAAGCAAGATCTGAGATGAATAATTTTAAATTTACTCAGATTGAGCTGAGATTAATTCTGCACTAACGAATATGGGTGTTCTGAAGCTGTTGGTTGAGTCTAAGCAAGATCTGAGATGAATAATTTTAAATTTACTCAGATTGAGCTGAGATTAATTCTGTACCAAGAAACATGGGCGTAATGAAGCTACTGGTTGAATCTAAGCGAGATCTGAGATGAATAATTTTAAATTTACTCAGATTGAGCTGAGATTAATTCTGCACTAACGAATATGGGTGTTCTGAAGCTGTTGGTTGAGTCTAAGCAAGATCTGAGATGAATAATTTTAAATTTACTCAGATTGAGCTGAGATTAATTCTGTACCAAGAAACATGGGTGTTCCGAAGCTACTGGTTAAATCTAAGCGAGATCTGAGATGAATAATTTTTTATTTACTCAGATTGAGCTGAGATTAATTCTGTACCAAGAAACATGGGCGTTCTGAAGCTACTGGTTGAATCTAAGCGAGATCTGAGACATTAATTTTTTTTTAAATTGCTCAGATTGAGCTGAGATGAAATCTGCACCAAGAAACATGGGCTTTCTGAAGTTACTGGTTGAATATAAGCAAGATCTGAGATGAATAATTTTAAATTTGCTCAGATTGAGCTGAGATTAATTCTGCACTAAAGAATATGGGTGTTCTGAAGCTGTTGGTTGAGTCTAAGCAAGATCTGAGACATTTATTTTTTTCAAATTGCTCAGATTGAGCTTAGATTAATTCTGTACCAAGAAACATGGGTGTTCCGAAGCTAGTGGTTAAATCTAAGCGAGATCTGAGATGAATAATTTTAAATTTACTCAGATTGAGCTGAGATTAATTCTGTACCAAGAAACATGGGCGTTCTGAAGCTACTGGTTGAATCTAAGCGAGATCTGAGATGAATAATTTTTTATTTACTCAGATTGAGCTGAGATTAATTCTGCACTAACGAATATGGGTGTTCTGAAGCTGTTGGTTGAGTCTAAGCAAGATCTGAGATGAATAATTTTTTATTTACTCAGATTGAGCTGAGATTAATTCTGTACCAAGAAACATGGGTGTTCCGAAGCTACTGGTTAAATCTAAGCGAAATCTGAGATGAATAATTTTAAATTTACTCAGATTGAGCTGAGATTAATTCTGTACCAAGAAACATGGGTGTTCCGAAGCTACTGGTTAAATCTAAGCGAGATCTGAGATGAATAATTTTTTATTTACTCAGATTGAGCTGAGATTAATTCTGTACCAAGAAACATGGGTGTTCCGAAGCTACTGGTTGAATCTAAGCGAGATCTGAGATGAATAATTTTAAATTTACTCATATTGAGCTGAGATTAATTCTGCACTGACGAATATGGGTGTTCTGAAGCTGTTGGTTGAGTCTAAGCAAGATCTGAGATGAATAATTTTTTATTTACTCAGATTGAGCTGAGATTAATTCTGCACTAACGAATATGGGTCTTCTGAAGCTACTGGTTGAGTCTAAACAAGATCTGAGATGAATAATTTTAAATTTACTCAGATTGAGCTGAGATTAATTCTTCACTAAAGAATATGGGTGTTCTGAAGCTGTTGGTTGAGTCTAAGCAAGATCTGAGATGAATAATTTTAAATTTACTCAGATTGAGCTGAGATTAATTCTGTACCAAGAAACATGGGCGTTCTGAAGCTACTGGTTGAATCTAAGCGAGATATGAGACATTAATTTTTTTTAAAATTGCTCAGATTGAGCTGAGATGAAATCTGCACCAAGAAACATGGGCTTTCTGAAGTTACTGGTTGAATAATTTTAAATTTGCTCAGATTGAGCCGAGATTAATTCTGTTCCAAGAAAAATGGGCGTTCTGAAGTTACTGGTTGAATCTAAGCGAGATCTGAGAAGAATAATTTTTTATTTACTCAGATTGAGCTGAGATTAATTCTGAACCAAGAAACATGGGTGTTCCGAAGCTACTGGTTAAATCTAAGCGAGATCTGAGATGAATAATTTTAAATTTACTCAGATTGAGCTGAGATTAATTCTGTACCAAGGAACATCGGCGTTCTGAAGCTACTGGTTGAATCTAAGCGAGATCTGAGAAGAATAATTTTTTATTTACTCAGATTGAGCTGAGATTAATTCTGTACCAAGAAACATGGGTGTTCCGAAGCTACTGGTTAAATCTAAGCGAGATCTGAGATGAATATTTTTAAATTTACTCAGATTGAGCTGAGATTAATTCTGCACTAAAGAATATGGGTGTTCTGAAGCTGTTGGTTGAGTCTAAGCAAGATCTGAGACATTTATTTTTTTCAAATTGCTCATATTGAGCTGAGATTAATTCTGTACCAAGAAACATGGGTGTTCCGAAGCTACTGGTTAAATCTTAGCGAGATCTGAGATGAATAATTTTAAATTTACTCAGATTGAGCTGAGATTAATTCTGCACTAAAGAATATGGGTATTCTGAAGCTGTTGGTTGAGTCTAAGCAAGATCTGAGATGAATAATTTTAAATTTACTCAGATTGAGCTGAGATTAGTTCTGTACCAAGAAACATGGGGTGTTCCGAAGCTACTGGTTGAATCTAAGCGAGATCTGAGATGAATAATTTTTTATTTACTCAGATCGAGCTGAGATTAATTCTGTACCAAGAAACATGGGCGTTCTGAAGCTACTGGTTGAATCTAAGCGAGATCTGAGACATTAATTTTTTTCAAATTTCTCAGATTGAGCTGAGATGAATTCTGCACCAAGAAACATGGGCTTTCTGAAGTTACTGGTTGAATCTAAGCGAGATCTGAGATGAATAATTTTAAATTTACTCAGATTGAGCTGAGATTAATTCTGCACTAAAGAATATGGGTATTCTGAAGCTGTTGGTTGAGTCTAAGCAAGATCTGAGATGAATAATTTTAAATTTACTCAGATTGAGCTGAGATTAGTTCTGTACCAAGAAACATGGGCGTTCTGAAGCTACTGGTTGAATCTAAGCGAGATCTGAGACATTAATTTTTTTATTTTTTTTCAAATTGCTCAGATTGAGCTGAGATGAATTCTGCACCAAGAAACATGGGCTTTCTGAAGTTACTGGTTGAATATAAGCAAGATCTGAGATGAATAATTTTAAATTTACTGAGATTGAGCTGAGATTAATTATGCACTAAAGAATATGGGTGTTCTGAAGCTGTTGGTTGAGTCTAAGCAAGATCTGAGATGAATAATTTTAAATTTACTCAGATTGAGCTGAGATTAATTCTGTACCAAGAAACATGGGTGTTCCGAAGCTACTGGTTGAATCTAAGCGAGATCTGAGACATTAATTTTTTTCAAATTTCTCAGATTGAGCTGAGATGAATTCTGCACCAAGAAACATGGGCGTTCTGAAGTTACTGGTTAAATCTAAGCGAGATCTGAGATGAATAATTTTTTATTTACTCAGATTGAGCTGAGATTAATTCTGTACCAAGGAACATCGGCGTTCTGAAGCTACTGGTTGAATCTAAGCGAGATCTGAGAAGAATAAGTTTTTATTTACTCAGATTGAGCTGAGATTAATTCTGAACCAAGAAACATGGGTGTTCCGAAGCTACTGGTTAAATCTAAGCAAGATCTGAGATGAATAATTTTAAATTTACTCAGATTGAGCTGAGATTAATTCTGTACCAAGGAACATCGGCGTTCTGAAGCTACTGGTTGAATCTAAGCGAGATCTGAGAAGAATAATTTTTTATTTACTCAGATTGAGCTGAGATTAATTCTGTACCAAGAAACATGGGTGTTCCGAAGCTGCTGGTTAAATCTAAGCGAGATCTGAGATGAATATTTTTAAATTTACTCAGATTGAGCTGAGATTAATTCTGTACCAAGAAACATGGGCGTTCTGAAGCTACTGGTTGAATCTAAGCGAGATCTGAGATGAATAATTTTAAATTTACTCAGATTGAGCTGAGATTAATTCTGTACCAAGAAACATGGGTGTTCCGAAGCTACTGGTTAAATCTAAGCGAGATCTGAGATGAATAATTTTTTATTTACTCAGATTGAGCTGAGATTAATTCTGTACCAAGAAACATGGGCGTTCTGAAGCTACTGGTTGAATCTAAGCGAGATCTGAGACATTAATTTTTTTTTAAATTGCTCAGATTGAGCTGAGATGAAATCTGCACCAAGAAACATGGGCTTTCTGAAGTTACTGGTTGAATATAAGCAAGATCTGAGATGAATAATTTTAAATTTGCTCAGATTGAGCTGAGATTAATTCTGCACTAAAGAATATGGGTGTTCTGAAGCTGTTGGTTGAGTCTAAGCAAGATCTGAGACATTTATTTTTTTCAAATTGCTCAGATTGAGCTTAGATTAATTCTGTACCAAGAAACATGGGTGTTCCGAAGCTAGTGGTTAAATCTAAGCGAGATCTGAGATGAATAATTTTAAATTTACTCAGATTGAGCTGAGATTAATTCTGCACTAACGAATATGGGTCTTCTGAAGCTACTGGTTGAGTCTAAACAAGATCTGAGATGAATAATTTTAAATTTACTCAGATTGAGCTGAGATTAATTCTTCACTAAAGAATATGGGTGTTCTGAAGCTGTTGGTTGAGTCTAAGCAAGATCTGAGATGAATAATTTTAAATTTACTCAGATTGAGCTGAGATTAATTCTGTACCAAGAAACATGGGCGTTCTGAAGTTACTGGTTGAATCTAAGCGAGATCTGAGAAGAATAATTTTTTATTTACTCAGATTGAGCTGAGATTAATTCTGAACCAAGAAACATGGGTGTTCCGAAGCTACTGGTTAAATCTAAGCGAGATCTGAGATGAATAATTTTAAATTTACTCAGATTGAGCTGAGATTAATTCTGTACCAAGGAACATCGGCGTTCTGAAGCTACTGGTTGAATCTAAGCGAGATCTGAGAAGAATAATTTTTTATTTACTCAGATTGAGCTGAGATTAATTCTGTACCAAGAAACATGGGTGTTCCGAAGCTACTGGTTAAATCTAAGCGAGATCTGAGATGAATATTTTTAAATTTACTCAGATTGAGCTGAGATTAATTCTGCACTAAAGAATATGGGTGTTCTGAAGCTGTTGGTTGAGTCTAAGCAAGATCTGAGACATTAATTTTTTTCAAATTGCTCAGATTGAGCTGAGATTAATTCTGTACCAAGAAACATGGGTGTTCCGAAGCTACTGGTTGAATCTAAGCGAGATCTGAGATGAATAATTTTAAATTTACTCAGATTGAGCTGAGATTAATTCTGTACCAAGGAACATGGACGTTCTGAAGCTACTGGTTGAATCTAAGCGAGATCTGAGATGAATAATTTTAAATTTACTCAGATTGAGCTGAGATTAATTCTGTACCAAGAAACATGGGTGTTCCGAAGCTACTGGTTAAATCTAAGCGAGATCTGAGATGAATAATTTTTTATTTACTCAGATTGAGCTGAGATTAATTCTGTACCAAGAAACATGGGCGTTCTGAAGCTACTGGTTGAATCTAAGCGAGATCTGAGACATTAATTTTTTTTTAAATTGCTCAGATTGAGCTGAGATGAAATCTGCACCAAGAAACATGGGCTTTCTGAAGTTACTGGTTGAATATAAGCAAGATCTGAGATGAATAATTTTAAATTTGCTCAGATTGAGCTGAGATTAATTCTGCACTAAAGAATATGGGTGTTCTGAAGCTGTTGGTTGAGTCTAAGCAAGATCTGAGACATTTATTTTTTTCAAATTGCTCAGATTGAGCTTAGATTAATTCTGTACCAAGAAACATGGGTGTTCCGAAGCTACTGGTTAAATCTAAGCGAGATCTGAGATGAATAATTATTTATTTACTCAGATTGAGCTGAGATTAATTCTGTACCAAGAAACATGGGCGTTCTGAAGCTACTGGTTGAATCTAAGCGAGATCTGAGACATTAATTTTTTTTTAAATTGCTCAGATTGAGCTGAGATGAAATCTGCACCAAGAAACATGGGCTTTCTGAAGTTACTGGTTGAATATAAGCAAGATCTGAGATGAATAATTTTAAATTTGCTCAGATTGAGCTGAGATTAATTCTGCACTAAAGAATATGGGTGTTCTGAAGCTGTTGGTTGAGTCTAAGCAAGATCTGAGACATTTATTTTTTTCAAATTGCTCAGATTGAGCTTAGATTAATTCTGTACCAAGAAACATGGGTGTTCCGAAGCTAGTGGTTAAATCTAAGCGAGATCTGAGATGAATAATTTTAAATTTACTCAGATTGAGCTGAGATTAATTCTGTACCAAGGAACATGGACGTTCTGAAGCTACTGGTTGAATCTAAGCGAGATCTGAGATGAATAATTTTAAATTTACTCAGATTGAGCTGAGATTAATTCTGTACCAAGAAACATGGGCGTTCTGAAGCTACTGGTTGAATCTAAGCAAGATCTGAGACATTAATTTTTTTTTAAATTGCTCAGATTGAGCTGAGATGAAATCTGCACCAAGAAACATGGGCTTTCTGAAGTTACTGGTTGAATATAAGCAAGATCTGAGATGAATAATTTTAAATTTGCTCAGATTGAGCTGAGATTAATTCTGTACCAAGAAACATGGGCGTTCCGAAGCTACTGGTTGAATCTAAGCGAGATCTGAGAAGAATAATTTTTTATTTACTCAGATTGAGCTGAGATTAATTCTGAACCAAGAAACATGGGTGTTCCGAAGCTACTGGTTAAATCTAAGCGAGATCTGAGATGAATAATTTTAAATTTACTCAGATTGAGCTGAGATTAATTCTGTACCAAGAAACATGGGCGTTCTGAAGCTACTGGTTGAATCTAAGCAAGATCTGAGACATTAATTTTTTTTTAAATTGCTCAGATTGAGCTGAGATGAAATCTGCACCAAGAAACATGGGCTTTCTGAAGTTACTGGTTGAATATAAGCAAGATCTGAGATGAATAATTTTAAATTTGCTCAGATTGAGCTGAGATTAATTCTGTACCAAGAAACATGGGCGTTCCGAAGCTACTGGTTGAATCTAAGCGAGATCTGAGAAGAATAATTTTTTATTTACTCAGATTGAGCTGAGATTAATTCTGAACCAAGAAACATGGGTGTTCCGAAGCTACTGGTTAAATCTAAGCGAGATCTGAGATGAATAATTTTAAATTTACTCAGATTGAGCTGAGATTAATTCTGTACCAAGAAACATGGGCGTTCTGAAGCTACTGGTTGAATCTAAGCGAGATCTGAGATGAATAATTTTAAATTTACTCAGATTGAGCTGTGATTAATTCTGCACTGACGAATATGGGTGTTCTGAAGCTGTTGGTTGAGTCTAAGCAAGATCTGAGATGAATAATTTTTTATTTACTCAGATTGAGCTGAGATTAATTTTGCACTAACGAATATGGGTCTTCTGAAGCTACTGGTTGAGTCTAAGCAAGATCTGAGATGAATAATTTTAAATTTACTCAGATTGAGCTGAGATTAATTCTGCACTAACGAATATGGGTGTTCTGAAGCTGTTGGTTGAGTCTAAGCAAGATCTGAGATGAATAATTTTAAATTTACTCAGATTGAGCTGAGATTAATTCTGTACCAAGAAACATGGGCGTAATGAAGCTACTGGTTGAATCTAAGCGAGATCTGAGATGAATAATTTTAAATTTACTCAGATTGAGCTGAGATTAATTCTGCACTAACGAATATGGGTGTTCTGAAGCTGTTGGTTGAGTCTAAGCAAGATCTGAGATGAATAATTTTAAATTTACTCAGATTGAGCTGAGATTAATTCTGTACCAAGAAACATGGGTGTTCCGAAGCTACTGGTTAAATCTAAGCGAGATCTGAGATGAATAATTTTTTATTTACTCAGATTGAGCTGAGATTAATTCTGTACCAAGAAACATGGGCGTTCTGAAGCTACTGGTTGAATCTAAGCGAGATCTGAGACATTAATTTTTTTTTAAATTGCTCAGATTGAGCTGAGATGAAATCTGCACCAAGAAACATGGGCTTTCTGAAGTTACTGGTTGAATATAAGCAAGATCTGAGATGAATAATTTTAAATTTGCTCAGATTGAGCTGAGATTAATTCTGCACTAAAGAATATGGGTGTTCTGAAGCTGTTGGTTGAGTCTAAGCAAGATCTGAGACATTTATTTTTTTCAAATTGCTCAGATTGAGCTTAGATTAATTCTGTACCAAGAAACATGGGTGTTCCGAAGCTAGTGGTTAAATCTAAGCGAGATCTGAGATGAATAATTTTAAATTTACTCAGATTGAGCTGAGATTAATTCTGTACCAAGAAACATGGGCGTTCTGAAGCTACTGGTTGAATCTAAGCGAGATCTGAGATGAATAATTGTTTATTTACTCAGATTGAGCTGAGATTAATTCTGCACTAACGAATATGGGTGTTCTGAAGCTGTTGGTTGAGTCTAAGCAAGATCTGAGATGAATAATTTTTTATTTACTCAGATTGAGCTGAGATTAATTCTGTACCAAGAAACATGGGTGTTCCGAAGCTACTGGTTAAATCTAAGCGAAATCTGAGATGAATAATTTTAAATTTACTCAGATTGAGCTGAGATTAATTCTGTACCAAGAAACATGGGTGTTCCGAAGCTACTGGTTAAATCTAAGCGAGATCTGAGATGAATAATTTTTTATTTACTCAGATTGAGCTGAGATTAATTCTGTACCAAGAAACATGGGTGTTCCGAAGCTACTGGTTGAATCTAAGCGAGATCTGAGATGAATAATTTTAAATTTACTCATATTGAGCTGAGATTAATTCTGCACTGACGAATATGGGTGTTCTGAAGCTGTTGGTTGAGTCTAAGCAAGATCTGAGATGAATAATTTTTTATTTACTCAGATTGAGCTGAGATTAATTCTGCACTAACGAATATGGGTCTTCTGAAGCTACTGGTTGAGTCTAAACAAGATCTGAGATGAATAATTTTAAATTTACTCAGATTGAGCTGAGATTAATTCTTCACTAAAGAATATGGGTGTTCTGAAGCTGTTGGTTGAGTCTAAGCAAGATCTGAGATGAATAATTTTAAATTTACTCAGATTGAGCTGAGATTAATTCTGTACCAAGAAACATGGGCGTTCTGAAGCTACTGGTTGAATCTAAGCGAGATATGAGACATTAATTTTTTTTAAAATTGCTCAGATTGAGCTGAGATGAAATCTGCACCAAGAAACATGGGCTTTCTGAAGTTACTGGTTGAATAATTTTAAATTTGCTCAGATTGAGCCGAGATTAATTCTGTTCCAAGAAAAATGGGCGTTCTGAAGTTACTGGTTGAATCTAAGCGAGATCTGAGAAGAATAATTTTTTATTTACTCAGATTGAGCTGAGATTAATTCTGAACCAAGAAACATGGGTGTTCCGAAGCTACTGGTTAAATCTAAGCGAGATCTGAGATGAATAATTTTAAATTTACTCAGATTGAGCTGAGATTAATTCTGTACCAAGGAACATCGGCGTTCTGAAGCTACTGGTTGAATCTAAGCGAGATCTGAGAAGAATGATTTTTTATTTACTCAGATTGAGCTGAGATTAATTCTGTACCAAGAAACATGGGTGTTCCGAAGCTACTGGTTAAATCTAAGCGAGATCTGAGATGAATATTTTTAAATTTACTCAGATTGAGCTGAGATTAATTCTGCACTAAAGAATATGGGTGTTCTGAAGCTGTTGGTTGAGTCTAAGCAAGATCTGAGACATTAATTTTTTTCAAATTGCTCAGATTGAGCTGAGATTAATTCTGTACCAAGAAACATGGGTGTTCCGAAGCTACTGGTTAAATCTTAGCGAGATCTGAGATGAATAATTTTAAATTTACTCAGATTGAGCTGAGATTAATTCTGTACCAAGGAACATGGACGTTCTGAAGCTACTGGTTGAATCTAAGCGAGATCTGAGATGAATAATTTTAAATTTACTCAGATTGAGCTGAGATTAATTCTGTACCAAGAAACATGGGTGTTCCGAAGCTACTGGTTAAATCTAAGCGAGATCTGAGATGAATAATTTTTTATTTACTCAGATTGAGCTGAGATTAATTCTGTACCAAGAAACATGGGCGTTCTGAAGCTACTGGTTGAATCTAAGCGAGATCTGAGACATTAATTTTTTTTTAAATTGCTCAGATTGAGCTGAGATGAAATCTGCACCAAGAAACATGGGCTTTCTGAAGTTACTGGTTGAATATAAGCAAGATCTGAGATGAATAATTTTAAATTTGCTCAGATTGAGCTGAGATTAATTCTGCACTAAAGAATATGGGTGTTCTGAAGCTGTTGGTTGAGTCTAAGCAAGATCTGAGACATTTATTTTTTTCAAATTGCTCAGATTGAGCTTAGATTAATTCTGTACCAAGAAACATGGGTGTTCCGAAGCTACTGGTTAAATCTAAGCGAGATCTGAGATGAATAATTTTTTATTTACTCAGATTGAGCTGAGATTAATTCTGTACCAAGAAACATGGGCGTTCTGAAGCTACTGGTTGAATCTAAGCGAGATCTGAGACATTAATTTTTTTTTAAATTGCTCAGATTGAGCTGAGATGAAATCTGCACCAAGAAACATGGGCTTTCTGAAGTTACTGGTTGAATATAAGCAAGATCTGAGATGAATAATTTTAAATTTGCTCAGATTGAGCTGAGATTAATTCTGCACTAAAGAATATGGGTGTTCTGAAGCTGTTGGTTGAGTCTAAGCAAGATCTGAGACATTTATTTTTTTCAAATTGCTCAGATTGAGCTTAGATTAATTCTGTACCAAGAAACATGGGTGTTCCGAAGCTAGTGGTTAAATCTAAGCGAGATCTGAGATGAATAATTTTAAATTTACTCAGATTGAGCTGAGATTAATTCTGTACCAAGAAACATGGGCGTTCTGAAGCTACTGGTTGAATCTAAGCGAGATCTGAGATGAATAATTTTAAATTTACTCAGATTGAGCTGAGATTAATTCTGTACCAAGAAACATGGGTGTTCCGAAGCTACTGGTTAAATCTAAGCGAGATCTGAGATGAATAATTTTAAATTTACTCAGATTGAGCTGAGATTAATTCTGTACCAAGGAACATGGACGTTCTGAAGCTACTGGTTGAATCTAAGCGAGATCTGAGATGAATAATTTTAAATTTACTCAGATTGAGCTGAGATTAATTCTGTACCAAGAAACATGGGCGTTCTGAAGCTACTGGTTGAATCTAAGCAAGATCTGAGACATTAATTTTTTTTTAAATTGCTCAGATTGAGCTGAGATGAAATCTGCACCAAGAAACATGGGCTTTCTGAAGTTACTGGTTGAATATAAGCAAGATCTGAGATGAATAATTTTAAATTTGCTCAGATTGAGCTGAGATTAATTCTGTACCAAGAAACATGGGCGTTCCGAAGCTACTGGTTGAATCTAAGCGAGATCTGAGAAGAATAATTTTTTATTTACTCAGATTGAGCTGAGATTAATTCTGAACCAAGAAACATGGGTGTTCCGAAGCTACTGGTTAAATCTAAGCGAGATCTGAGATGAATAATTTTAAATTTACTCAGATTGAGCTGAGATTAATTCTGTACCAAGAAACATGGGCGTTCTGAAGCTACTGGTTGAATCTAAGCAAGATCTGAGACATTAATTTTTTTTTAAATTGCTCAGATTGAGCTGAGATGAAATCTGCACCAAGAAACATGGGCTTTCTGAAGTTACTGGTTGAATATAAGCAAGATCTGAGATGAATAATTTTAAATTTGCTCAGATTGAGCTGAGATTAATTCTGTACCAAGAAACATGGGCGTTCCGAAGCTACTGGTTGAATCTAAGCGAGATCTGAGAAGAATAATTTTTTATTTACTCAGATTGAGCTGAGATTAATTCTGAACCAAGAAACATGGGTGTTCCGAAGCTACTGGTTAAATCTAAGCGAGATCTGAGATGAATAATTTTAAATTTACTCAGATTGAGCTGAGATTAATTCTGTACCAAGAAACATGGGCGTTCTGAAGCTACTGGTTGAATCTAAGCGAGATCTGAGATGAATAATTTTAAATTTACTCAGATTGAGCTGTGATTAATTCTGCACTGACGAATATGGGTGTTCTGAAGCTGTTGGTTGAGTCTAAGCAAGATCTGAGATGAATAATTTTTTATTTACTCAGATTGAGCTGAGATTAATTTTGCACTAACGAATATGGGTCTTCTGAAGCTACTGGTTGAGTCTAAGCAAGATCTGAGATGAATAATTTTAAATTTACTCAGATTGAGCTGAGATTAATTCTGCACTAACGAATATGGGTGTTCTGAAGCTGTTGGTTGAGTCTAAGCAAGATCTGAGATGAATAATTTTAAATTTACTCAGATTGAGCTGAGATTAATTCTGTACCAAGAAACATGGGCGTAATGAAGCTACTGGTTGAATCTAAGCGAGATCTGAGATGAATAATTTTAAATTTACTCAGATTGAGCTGAGATTAATTCTGCACTAACGAATATGGGTGTTCTGAAGCTGTTGGTTGAGTCTAAGCAAGATCTGAGATGAATAATTTTAAATTTACTCAGATTGAGCTGAGATTAATTCTGTACCAAGAAACATGGGTGTTCCGAAGCTACTGGTTAAATCTAAGCGAGATCTGAGATGAATAATTTTTTATTTACTCAGATTGAGCTGAGATTAATTCTGTACCAAGAAACATGGGCGTTCTGAAGCTACTGGTTGAATCTAAGCGAGATCTGAGACATTAATTTTTTTTTAAATTGCTCAGATTGAGCTGAGATGAAATCTGCACCAAGAAACATGGGCTTTCTGAAGTTACTGGTTGAATATAAGCAAGATCTGAGATGAATAATTTTAAATTTGCTCAGATTGAGCTGAGATTAATTCTGCACTAAAGAATATGGGTGTTCTGAAGCTGTTGGTTGAGTCTAAGCAAGATCTGAGACATTTATTTTTTTCAAATTGCTCAGATTGAGCTTAGATTAATTCTGTACCAAGAAACATGGGTGTTCCGAAGCTAGTGGTTAAATCTAAGCGAGATCTGAGATGAATAATTTTAAATTTACTCAGATTGAGCTGAGATTAATTCTGTACCAAGAAACATGGGCGTTCTGAAGCTACTGGTTGAATCTAAGCGAGATCTGAGATGAATAATTTTTTATTTACTCAGATTGAGCTGAGATTAATTCTGCACTAACGAATATGGGTGTTCTGAAGCTGTTGGTTGAGTCTAAGCAAGATCTGAGATGAATAATTTTTTATTTACTCAGATTGAGCTGAGATTAATTCTGTACCAAGAAACATGGGTGTTCCGAAGCTACTGGTTAAATCTAAGCGAAATCTGAGATGAATAATTTTAAATTTACTCAGATTGAGCTGAGATTAATTCTGTACCAAGAAACATGGGTGTTCCGAAGCTACTGGTTAAATCTAAGCGAGATCTGAGATGAATAATTTTAAATTTACTCAGATTGAGCTGAGATTAATTCTGTACCAAGAAACATGGGCGTTCCGAAGCTACTGGTTGAATCTAAGCGAGATCTGAGATGAATAATTTTAAATTTACTCATATTGAGCTGAGATTAATTCTGCACTGACGAATATGGGTGTTCTGAAGCTGTTGGTTGAGTCTAAGCAAGATCTGAGATGAATAATTTTTTATTTACTCAGATTGAGCTGAGATTAATTCTGCACTAACGAATATGGGTCTTCTGAAGCTACTGGTTGAGTCTAAACAAGATCTGAGATGAATAATTTTAAATTTACTCAGATTGAGCTGAGATTAATTCTTCACTAAAGAATATGGGTGTTCTGAAGCTGTTGGTTGAGTCTAAGCAAGATCTGAGATGAATAATTTTAAATTTACTCAGATTGAGCTGAGATTAATTCTGTACCAAGAAACATGGGCGTTCTGAAGCTACTGGTTGAATCTAAGCGAGATATGAGACATTAATTTTTTTTAAAATTGCTCAGATTGAGCTGAGATGAAATCTGCACCAAGAAACATGGGCTTTCTGAAGTTACTGGTTGAATAATTTTAAATTTGCTCAGATTGAGCCGAGATTAATTCTGTTCCAAGAAAAATGGGCGTTCTGAAGTTACTGGTTGAATCTAAGCGAGATCTGAGAAGAATAATTTTTTATTTACTCAGATTGAGCTGAGATTAATTCTGTACCAAGAAACATGGGTGTTCCGAAGCTACTGGTTAAATCTAAGCGAGATCTGAGATGAATATTTTTAAATTTACTCAGATTGAGCTGAGATTAATTCTGCACTAAAGAATATGGGTGTTCTGAAGCTGTTGGTTGAGTCTAAGCAAGATCTGAGACATTAATTTTTTTCAAATTGCTCAGATTGAGCTGAGATTAATTCTGTACCAAGAAACATGGGCGTTCTGAAGCTACTGGTTGAATCTAAGCGAGATCTGAGACATTAATTTTTTTTTAAATTGCTCAGATTGAGCTGAGATGAAATCTGCACCAAGAAACATGGGCTTTCTGAAGTTACTGGTTGAATATAAGCAAGATCTGAGATGAATTATTTTAAATTTGCTCAGATTGAGCTGAGATTAATTCTGCACTAAAGAATATGGGTGTTCTGAAGCTGTTGGTTGAGTCTAAGCAAGATCTGAGACATTTATTTTTTTCAAATTGCTCAGATTGAGCTTAGATTAATTCTGTACCAAGAAACATGGGTGTTCCGAAGCTACTGGTTAAATCTAAGCGAGATCTGAGATGAATAATTTTTTATTTACTCAGATTGAGCTGAGATTAATTCTGTACCAAGAAACATGGGCGTTCTGAAGCTACTGGTTGAATCTAAGCGAGATCTGAGACATTAATTTTTTTTTAAATTGCTCAGATTGAGCTGAGATGAAATCTGCACCAAGAAACATGGGCTTTCTGAAGTTACTGGTTGAATATAAGCAAGATCTGAGATGAATAATTTTAAATTTGCTCAGATTGAGCTGAGATTAATTCTGCACTAAAGAATATGGGTGTTCTGAAGCTGTTGGTTGAGTCTAAGCAAGATCTGAGACATTTATTTTTTTCAAATTGCTCAGATTGAGCTTAGATTAATTCTGTACCAAGAAACATGGGTGTTCCGAAGCTAGTGGTTAAATCTAAGCGAGATCTGAGATGAATAATTTTAAATTTACTCAGATTGAGCTGAGATTAATTCTGTACCAAGAAACATGGGCGTTCTGAAGCTACTGGTTGAATCTAAGCGAGATCTGAGATGAATAATTTTAAATTTACTCAGATTGAGCTGAGATTAATTCTGTACCAAGAAACATGGGTGTTCCGAAGCTACTGGTTAAATCTAAGCGAGATCTGAGATGAATAATTTTAAATTTACTCAGATTGAGCTGAGATTAATTCTGTACCAAGGAACATGGACGTTCTGAAGCTACTGGTTGAATCTAAGCGAGATCTGAGATGAATAATTTTAAATTTACTCAGATTGAGCTGAGATTAATTCTGTACCAAGAAACATGGGCGTTCTGAAGCTACTGGTTGAATCTAAGCAAGATCTGAGACATTAATTTTTTTTTAAATTGCTCAGATTGAGCTGAGATGAAATCTGCACCAAGAAACATGGGCTTTCTGAAGTTACTGGTTGAATATAAGCAAGATCTGAGATGAATAATTTTAAATTTGCTCAGATTGAGCTGAGATTAATTCTGTACCAAGAAACATGGGCGTTCCGAAGCTACTGGTTGAATCTAAGCGAGATCTGAGAAGAATAATTTTTTATTTACTCAGATTGAGCTGAGATTAATTCTGAACCAAGAAACATGGGTGTTCCGAAGCTACTGGTTAAATCTAAGCGAGATCTGAGATGAATAATTTTAAATTTACTCAGATTGAGCTGAGATTAATTCTGTACCAAGAAACATGGGTGTTCCGAAGCTACTGGTTAAATCTAAGCGAGATCTGAGATGAATAATTTTAAATTTACTCAGATTGAGCTGAGATTAATTCTGTACCAAGGAACATGGACGTTCTGAAGCTACTGGTTGAATCTAAGCGAGATCTGAGATGAATAATTTTAAATTTACTCAGATTGAGCTGAGATTAATTCTGTACCAAGAAACATGGGCGTTCTGAAGCTACTGGTTGAATCTAAGCAAGATCTAAGACATTAATTTTTTTTTAAATTGCTCAGATTGAGCTGAGATGAAATCTGCACCAAGAAACATGGGCTTTCTGAAGTTACTGGTTGAATATAAGCAAGATCTGAGATGAATAATTTTAAATTTGCTCAGATTGAGCTGAGATTAATTCTGTACCAAGAAACATGGGCGTTCCGAAGCTACTGGTTGAATCTAAGCGAGATCTGAGAAGAATAATTTTTTATTTACTCAGATTGAGCTGAGATTAATTCTGAACCAAGAAACATGGGTGTTCCGAAGCTACTGGTTAAATCTAAGCGAGATCTGAGATGAATAATTTTAAATTTACTCAGATTGAGCTGAGATTAATTCTGTACCAAGAAACATGGGCGTTCTGAAGCTACTGGTTGAATCTAAGCAAGATCTGAGACATTAATTTTTTTTTAAATTGCTCAGATTGAGCTGAGATGAAATCTGCACCAAGAAACATGGGCTTTCTGAAGTTACTGGTTGAATATAAGCAAGATCTGAGATGAATAATTTTAAATTTGCTCAGATTGAGCTGAGATTAATTCTGTACCAAGAAACATGGGCGTTCCGAAGCTACTGGTTGAATCTAAGCGAGATCTGAGAAGAATAATTTTTTATTTACTCAGATTGAGCTGAGATTAATTCTGAACCAAGAAACATGGGTGTTCCGAAGCTACTGGTTAAATCTAAGCGAGATCTGAGATGAATAATTTTAAATTTACTCAGATTGAGCTGAGATTAATTCTGTACCAAGAAACATGGGCGTTTTGAAGCTACTGGTTGAATCTAAGCGAGATCTGAGATGAATAATTTTAAATTTACTCAGATTGAGCTGTGATTAATTCTGCACTGACGAATATGGGTGTTCTGAAGCTGTTGGTTGAGTCTAAGCAAGATCTGAGACATTAATTTTTTTTTAAATTGCTCAGATTGAGCTGAGATGAAATCTGCACCAAGAAACATGGGCTTTCTGAAGTTACTGGTTGAATATAAGCAAGATCTGAGATGAATAATTTTAAATTTGCTCAGATTGAGCTGAGATTAGTTCTGTACCAAGAAACATGGGCGTTCCGAAGCTACTGGTTGAATCTAAGCGAGATCTGAGAAGAATAATTTTTTATTTACTCAGATTGAGCTGAGATTAATTCTGAACCAAGAAACATGGGTGTTCCGAAGCTACTGGTTAAATCTAAGCGAGATCTGAGATGAATAATTTTTTATTTACTCAGATTGAGCTGAGATTAATTCTGTACCAAGAAACATGGGCGTTCTGAAGCTACTGGTTGAATCTAAGCGAGATCTGAGACATTAATTTTTTTTTAAATTGCTCAGATTGAGCTGAGATGAAATCTGCACCAAGAAACATGGGCTTTCTGAAGTTACTGGTTGAATATAAGCAAGATCTGAGATGAATAATTTTAAATTTGCTCAGATTGAGCTGAGATTAATTCTGCACTAAAGAATATGGGTGTTCTGAAGCTGTTGGTTGAGTCTAAGCAAGATCTGAGACATTTATTTTTTTCAAATTGCTCAGATTGAGCTTAGATTAATTCTGTACCAAGAAACATGGGTGTTCCAAAGCTAGTGGTTAAATCTAAGCGAGATCTGAGATGAATAATTTTAAATTTACTCAGATTGAGCTGAGATTAATTCTGTACCAAGAAACATGGGCGTTCTGAAGCTACTGGTTGAATCTAAGCGAGATCTGAGATGAATAATTTTAAATTTACTCAGATTGAGCTGAGATTAATTCTGTACCAAGAAACATGGGTGTTCCGAAGCTACTGGTTAAATCTAAGCGAGATCTGAGATGAATAATTTTAAATTTACTCAGATTGAGCTGAGATTAATTCTGTACCAAGGAACATGGACGTTCTGAAGCTACTGGTTGAATCTAAGCGAGATCTGAGATGAATAATTTTAAATTTACTCAGATTGAGCTGAGATTAATTCTGTACCAAGAAACATGGGCGTTCTGAAGCTACTGGTTGAATCTAAGCAAGATCT
Organism: Asterias amurensis; assembly: GCF_032118995.1. Taxonomy (NCBI): domain Eukaryota; kingdom Metazoa; phylum Echinodermata; class Asteroidea; order Forcipulatida; family Asteriidae; genus Asterias; species Asterias amurensis. The sequence goes on along the minus strand of NC_092653.1, from coordinate 20,303,375 downwards.
GAGACATTAATTTTTTTTTAAATTGCTCAGATTGAGCTGAGATGAAATCTGCACCAAGAAACATGGGCTTTCTGAAGTTACTGGTTGAATATAAGCAAGATCTGAGATGAATAATTTTAAATTTGCTCAGATTGAGCTGAGATTAATTCTGTACCAAGAAACATGGGCGTTCCGAAGCTACTGGTTGAATCTAAGCGAGATCTGAGAAGAATAATTTTTTATTTACTCAGATTGAGCTGAGATTAATTCTGAACCAAGAAACATGGGTGTTCCGAAGCTACTGGTTAAATCTAAGCGAGATCTGAGATGAATAATTTTAAATTTACTCAGATTGAGCTGAGATTAATTCTGTACCAAGAAACATGGGCGTTCTGAAGCTACTGGTTGAATCTAAGCGAGATCTGAGATGAATAATTTTAAATTTACTCAGATTGAGCTGTGATTAATTCTGCACTGACGAATATGGGTGTTCTGAAGCTGTTGGTTGAGTCTAAGCAAGATCTGAGATGAATAATTTTTTATTTACTCAGATTGAGCTGAGATTAATTTTGCACTAACGAATATGGGTCTTCTGAAGCTACTGGTTGAGTCTAAGCAAGATCTGAGATGAATAATTTTAAATTTACTCAGATTGAGCTGAGATTAATTCTGCACTAACGAATATGGGTGTTCTGAAGCTGTTGGTTGAGTCTAAGCAAGATCTGAGATGAATAATTTTAAATTTACTCAGATTGAGCTGAGATTAATTCTGTACCAAGAAACATGGGCGTAATGAAGCTACTGGTTGAATCTAAGCGAGATCTGAGATGAATAATTTTAAATTTACTCAGATTGAGCTGAGATTAATTCTGCACTAACGAATATGGGTGTTCTGAAGCTGTTGGTTGAGTCTAAGCAAGATCTGAGATGAATAATTTTAAATTTACTCAGATTGAGCTGAGATTAATTCTGTACCAAGAAACATGGGTGTTCCGAAGCTACTGGTTAAATCTAAGCGAGATCTGAGATGAATAATTTTTTATTTACTCAGATTGAGCTGAGATTAATTCTGTACCAAGAAACATGGGCGTTCTGAAGCTACTGGTTGAATCTAAGCGAGATCTGAGACATTAATTTTTTTTTAAATTGCTCAGATTGAGCTGAGATGAAATCTGCACCAAGAAACATGGGCTTTCTGAAGTTACTGGTTGAATATAAGCAAGATCTGAGATGAATAATTTTAAATTTGCTCAGATTGAGCTGAGATTAATTCTGCACTAAAGAATATGGGTGTTCTGAAGCTGTTGGTTGAGTCTAAGCAAGATCTGAGACATTTATTTTTTTCAAATTGCTCAGATTGAGCTTAGATTAATTCTGTACCAAGAAACATGGGTGTTCCGAAGCTAGTGGTTAAATCTAAGCGAGATCTGAGATGAATAATTTTAAATTTACTCAGATTGAGCTGAGATTAATTCTGTACCAAGAAACATGGGCGTTCTGAAGCTACTGGTTGAATCTAAGCGAGATCTGAGATGAATAATTTTTTATTTACTCAGATTGAGCTGAGATTAATTCTGCACTAACGAATATGGGTGTTCTGAAGCTGTTGGTTGAGTCTAAGCAAGATCTGAGAAGAATAATTTTTTATTTACTCAGATTGAGCTGAGATTAATTCTGTACCAAGAAACATGGGTGTTCCGAAGCTACTGGTTAAATCTAAGCGAGATCTGAGATGAATAATTTTTTATTTACTCAGATTGAGCTGAGATTAATTCTGTACCAAGAAACATGGGTGTTCCGAAGCTACTGGTTGAATCTAAGCGAGATCTGAGATGAATAATTTTAAATTTACTCATATTGAGCTGAGATTAATTCTGCACTAACGAATATGGGTGTTCTGAAGCTGTTGGTTGAGTCTAAGCAAGATCTGAGATGAATAATTTTAAATTTACTCAGATTGAGCTGAGATTAATTCTGTACCAAGAAACATGGGTGTTCCGAAGCTACTGGTTAAATCTAAGCGAGATCTGAGATGAATAATTTTTTATTTACTCAGATTGAGCTGAGATTAATTCTGTACCAAGAAACATGGGCGTTCTGAAGCTACTGGTTGAATCTAAGCGAGATCTGAGACATTAATTTTTTTTTAAATTGCTCAGATTGAGCTGAGATGAAATCTGCACCAAGAAACATGGGCGTTCTGAAGCTACTGGTTGAATCTAAGCGAGATCTGAGATGAATAATTTTTTATTTACTCAGATTGAGCTGAGATTAATTCTGCACTAACGAATATGGGTGTTCTGAAGCTGTTGGTTGAGTCTAAGCAAGATCTGAGATGAATAATTTTTTATTTACTCAGATTGAGCTGAGATTAATTCTGTACCAAGAAACATGGGTGTTCCGAAGCTACTGGTTAAATCTAAGCGAAATCTGAGATGAATAATTTTAAATTTACTCAGATTGAGCTGAGATTAATTCTGTACCAAGAAACATGGGTGTTCCGAAGCTACTGGTTAAATCTAAGCGAGATCTGAGATGAATAATTTTTTATTTACTCAGATTGAGCTGAGATTAATTCTGTACCAAGAAACATGGGTGTTCCGAAGCTACTGGTTGAATCTAAGCGAGATCTGAGATGAATAATTTTAAATTTACTCATATTGAGCTGAGATTAATTCTGCACTGACGAATATGGGTGTTCTGAAGCTGTTGGTTGAGTCTAAGCAAGATCTGAGATGAATAATTTTTTATTTACTCAGATTGAGCTGAGATTAATTCTGCACTAACGAATATGGGTCTTCTGAAGCTACTGGTTGAGTCTAAACAAGATCTGAGATGAATAATTTTAAATTTACTCAGATTGAGCTGAGATTAATTCTTCACTAAAGAATATGGGTGTTCTGAAGCTGTTGGTTGAGTCTAAGCAAGATCTGAGATGAATAATTTTAAATTTACTCAGATTGAGCTGAGATTAATTCTGTACCAAGAAACATGGGCGTTCTGAAGCTACTGGTTGAATCTAAGCGAGATATGAGACATTAATTTTTTTTAAAATTGCTCAGATTGAGCTGAGATGAAATCTGCACCAAGAAACATGGGCTTTCTGAAGTTACTGGTTGAATAATTTTAAATTTGCTCAGATTGAGCCGAGATTAATTCTGTTCCAAGAAAAATGGGCGTTCTGAAGTTACTGGTTGAATCTAAGCGAGATCTGAGAAGAATAATTTTTTATTTACTCAGATTGAGCTGAGATTAATTCTGAACCAAGAAACATGGGTGTTCCGAAGCTACTGGTTAAATCTAAGCGAGATCTGAGATGAATAATTTTAAATTTACTCAGATTGAGCTGAGATTAATTCTGCACTAAAGAATATGGGTGTTCTGAAGCTGTTGGTTGAGTCTAAGCAAGATCTGAGACATTTATTTTTTTCAAATTGCTCAGATTGAGCTGAGATTAATTCTGTACCAAGAAACATGGGTGTTCCGAAGCTACTGGTTAAATCTTAGCGAGATCTGAGATGAATAATTTTAAATTTACTCAGATTGAGCTGAGATTAATTCTGCACTAAAGAATATGGGTATTCTGAAGCTGTTGGTTGAGTCTAAGCAAGATCTGAGATGAATAATTTTAAATTTACTCAGATTGAGCTGAGATTAGTTCTGTACCAAGAAACATGGGGTGTTCCGAAGCTACTGGTTGAATCTAAGCGAGATCTGAGATGAATAATTTTTTATTTACTCAGATCGAGCTGAGATTAATTCTGTACCAAGAAACATGGGCGTTCTGAAGCTACTGGTTGAATCTAAGCGAGATCTGAGACATTAATTTTTTTCAAATTTCTCAGATTGAGCTGAGATGAATTCTGCACCAAGAAACATGGGCTTTCTGAAGTTACTGGTTGAATCTAAGCGAGATCTGAGATGAATAATTTTAAATTTACTCAGATTGAGCTGAGATTAATTCTGCACTAAAGAATATGGGTATTCTGAAGCTGTTGGTTGAGTCTAAGCAAGATCTGAGATGAATAATTTTAAATTTACTCAGATTGAGCTGAGATTAGTTCTGTACCAAGAAACATGGGCGTTCTGAAGCTACTGGTTGAATCTAAGCGAGATCTGAGACATTAATTTTTTTATTTTTTTTCAAATTGCTCAGATTGAGCTGAGATGAATTCTGCACCAAGAAACATGGGCTTTCTGAAGTTACTGGTTGAATATAAGCAAGATCTGAGATGAATAATTTTAAATTTACTGAGATTGAGCTGAGATTAATTATGCACTAAAGAATATGGGTGTTCTGAAGCTGTTGGTTGAGTCTAAGCAAGATCTGAGATGAATAATTTTAAATTTACTCAGATTGAGCTGAGATTAATTCTGTACCAAGAAACATGGGTGTTCCGAAGCTACTGGTTGAATCTAAGCGAGATCTGAGACATTAATTTTTTTCAAATTTCTCAGATTGAGCTGAGATGAATTCTGCACCAAGAAACATGGGCGTTCTGAAGTTACTGGTTAAATCTAAGCGAGATCTGAGATGAATAATTTTTTATTTACTCAGATTGAGCTGAGATTAATTCTGTACCAAGGAACATCGGCGTTCTGAAGCTACTGGTTGAATCTAAGCGAGATCTGAGAAGAATAAGTTTTTATTTACTCAGATTGAGCTGAGATTAATTCTGAACCAAGAAACATGGGTGTTCCGAAGCTACTGGTTAAATCTAAGCAAGATCTGAGATGAATAATTTTAAATTTACTCAGATTGAGCTGAGATTAATTCTGTACCAAGGAACATCGGCGTTCTGAAGCTACTGGTTGAATCTAAGCGAGATCTGAGAAGAATAATTTTTTATTTACTCAGATTGAGCTGAGATTAATTCTGTACCAAGAAACATGGGCGTTCTGAAGCTACTGGTTGAATCTAAGCAAGATCTGAGACATTAATTTTTTTTTAAATTGCTCAGATTGAGCTGAGATGAAATCTGCACCAAGAAACATGGGCTTTCTGAAGTTACTGGTTGAATATAAGCAAGATCTGAGATGAATAATTTTAAATTTGCTCAGATTGAGCTGAGATTAATTCTGTACCAAGAAACATGGGCGTTCCGAAGCTACTGGTTGAATCTAAGCGAGATCTGAGAAGAATAATTTTTTATTTACTCAGATTGAGCTGAGATTAATTCTGAACCAAGAAACATGGGTGTTCCGAAGCTACTGGTTAAATCTAAGCGAGATCTGAGATGAATAATTTTAAATTTACTCAGATTGAGCTGAGATTAATTCTGTACCAAGAAACATGGGCGTTCTGAAGCTACTGGTTGAATCTAAGCGAGATCTGAGATGAATAATTTTAAATTTACTCAGATTGAGCTGTGATTAATTCTGCACTGACGAATATGGGTGTTCTGAAGCTGTTGGTTGAGTCTAAGCAAGATCTGAGATGAATAATTTTTTATTTACTCAGATTGAGCTGAGATTAATTTTGCACTAACGAATATGGGTCTTCTGAAGCTACTGGTTGAGTCTAAGCAAGATCTGAGATGAATAATTTTAAATTTACTCAGATTGAGCTGAGATTAATTCTGCACTAACGAATATGGGTGTTCTGAAGCTGTTGGTTGAGTCTAAGCAAGATCTGAGATGAATAATTTTAAATTTACTCAGATTGAGCTGAGATTAATTCTGTACCAAGAAACATGGGCGTAATGAAGCTACTGGTTGAATCTAAGCGAGATCTGAGATGAATAATTTTAAATTTACTCAGATTGAGCTGAGATTAATTCTGCACTAACGAATATGGGTGTTCTGAAGCTGTTGGTTGAGTCTAAGCAAGATCTGAGATGAATAATTTTAAATTTACTCAGATTGAGCTGAGATTAATTCTGTACCAAGAAACATGGGTGTTCCGAAGCTACTGGTTAAATCTAAGCGAGATCTGAGATGAATAATTTTTTATTTACTCAGATTGAGCTGAGATTAATTCTGTACCAAGAAACATGGGCGTTCTGAAGCTACTGGTTGAATCTAAGCGAGATCTGAGACATTAATTTTTTTTTAAATTGCTCAGATTGAGCTGAGATGAAATCTGCACCAAGAAACATGGGCTTTCTGAAGTTACTGGTTGAATATAAGCAAGATCTGAGATGAATAATTTTAAATTTGCTCAGATTGAGCTGAGATTAATTCTGCACTAAAGAATATGGGTGTTCTGAAGCTGTTGGTTGAGTCTAAGCAAGATCTGAGACATTTATTTTTTTCAAATTGCTCAGATTGAGCTTAGATTAATTCTGTACCAAGAAACATGGGTGTTCCGAAGCTAGTGGTTAAATCTAAGCGAGATCTGAGATGAATAATTTTAAATTTACTCAGATTGAGCTGAGATTAATTCTGTACCAAGAAACATGGGCGTTCTGAAGCTACTGGTTGAATCTAAGCGAGATCTGAGATGAATAATTTTTTATTTACTCAGATTGAGCTGAGATTAATTCTGCACTAACGAATATGGGTGTTCTGAAGCTGTTGGTTGAGTCTAAGCAAGATCTGAGATGAATAATTTTTTATTTACTCAGATTGAGCTGAGATTAATTCTGTACCAAGAAACATGGGTGTTCCGAAGCTACTGGTTAAATCTAAGCGAAATCTGAGATGAATAATTTTAAATTTACTCAGATTGAGCTGAGATTAATTCTGTACCAAGAAACATGGGTGTTCCGAAGCTACTGGTTAAATCTAAGCGAGATCTGAGATGAATAATTTTTTATTTACTCAGATTGAGCTGAGATTAATTCTGTACCAAGAAACATGGGTGTTCCGAAGCTACTGGTTGAATCTAAGCGAGATCTGAGATGAATAATTTTAAATTTACTCATATTGAGCTGAGATTAATTCTGCACTGACGAATATGGGTGTTCTGAAGCTGTTGGTTGAGTCTAAGCAAGATCTGAGATGAATAATTTTTTATTTACTCAGATTGAGCTGAGATTAATTCTGCACTAACGAATATGGGTCTTCTGAAGCTACTGGTTGAGTCTAAACAAGATCTGAGATGAATAATTTTAAATTTACTCAGATTGAGCTGAGATTAATTCTTCACTAAAGAATATGGGTGTTCTGAAGCTGTTGGTTGAGTCTAAGCAAGATCTGAGATGAATAATTTTAAATTTACTCAGATTGAGCTGAGATTAATTCTGTACCAAGAAACATGGGCGTTCTGAAGCTACTGGTTGAATCTAAGCGAGATATGAGACATTAATTTTTTTTAAAATTGCTCAGATTGAGCTGAGATGAAATCTGCACCAAGAAACATGGGCTTTCTGAAGTTACTGGTTGAATAATTTTAAATTTGCTCAGATTGAGCCGAGATTAATTCTGTTCCAAGAAAAATGGGCGTTCTGAAGTTACTGGTTGAATCTAAGCGAGATCTGAGAAGAATAATTTTTTATTTACTCAGATTGAGCTGAGATTAATTCTGAACCAAGAAACATGGGTGTTCCGAAGCTACTGGTTAAATCTAAGCGAGATCTGAGATGAATAATTTTAAATTTACTCAGATTGAGCTGAGATTAATTCTGTACCAAGGAACATCGGCGTTCTGAAGCTACTGGTTGAATCTAAGCGAGATCTGAGAAGAATAATTTTTTATTTACTCAGATTGAGCTGAGATTAATTCTGTACCAAGAAACATGGGTGTTCCGAAGCTACTGGTTAAATCTAAGCGAGATCTGAGATGAATATTTTTAAATTTACTCAGATTGAGCTGAGATTAATTCTGCACTAAAGAATATGGGTGTTCTGAAGCTGTTGGTTGAGTCTAAGCAAGATCTGAGACATTTATTTTTTTCAAATTGCTCATATTGAGCTGAGATTAATTCTGTACCAAGAAACATGGGTGTTCCGAAGCTACTGGTTAAATCTTAGCGAGATCTGAGATGAATAATTTTAAATTTACTCAGATTGAGCTGAGATTAATTCTGCACTAAAGAATATGGGTATTCTGAAGCTGTTGGTTGAGTCTAAGCAAGATCTGAGATGAATAATTTTAAATTTACTCAGATTGAGCTGAGATTAGTTCTGTACCAAGAAACATGGGGTGTTCCGAAGCTACTGGTTGAATCTAAGCGAGATCTGAGATGAATAATTTTTTATTTACTCAGATCGAGCTGAGATTAATTCTGTACCAAGAAACATGGGCGTTCTGAAGCTACTGGTTGAATCTAAGCGAGATCTGAGACATTAATTTTTTTCAAATTTCTCAGATTGAGCTGAGATGAATTCTGCACCAAGAAACATGGGCTTTCTGAAGTTACTGGTTGAATCTAAGCGAGATCTGAGATGAATAATTTTAAATTTACTCAGATTGAGCTGAGATTAATTCTGCACTAAAGAATATGGGTATTCTGAAGCTGTTGGTTGAGTCTAAGCAAGATCTGAGATGAATAATTTTAAATTTACTCAGATTGAGCTGAGATTAGTTCTGTACCAAGAAACATGGGCGTTCTGAAGCTACTGGTTGAATCTAAGCGAGATCTGAGACATTAATTTTTTTATTTTTTTTCAAATTGCTCAGATTGAGCTGAGATGAATTCTGCACCAAGAAACATGGGCTTTCTGAAGTTACTGGTTGAATATAAGCAAGATCTGAGATGAATAATTTTAAATTTACTGAGATTGAGCTGAGATTAATTATGCACTAAAGAATATGGGTGTTCTGAAGCTGTTGGTTGAGTCTAAGCAAGATCTGAGATGAATAATTTTAAATTTACTCAGATTGAGCTGAGATTAATTCTGTACCAAGAAACATGGGTGTTCCGAAGCTACTGGTTGAATCTAAGCGAGATCTGAGACATTAATTTTTTTCAAATTTCTCAGATTGAGCTGAGATGAATTCTGCACCAAGAAACATGGGCGTTCTGAAGTTACTGGTTAAATCTAAGCGAGATCTGAGATGAATAATTTTTTATTTACTCAGATTGAGCTGAGATTAATTCTGTACCAAGGAACATCGGCGTTCTGAAGCTACTGGTTGAATCTAAGCGAGATCTGAGAAGAATAAGTTTTTATTTACTCAGATTGAGCTGAGATTAATTCTGAACCAAGAAACATGGGTGTTCCGAAGCTACTGGTTAAATCTAAGCAAGATCTGAGATGAATAATTTTAAATTTACTCAGATTGAGCTGAGATTAATTCTGTACCAAGGAACATCGGCGTTCTGAAGCTACTGGTTGAATCTAAGCGAGATCTGAGAAGAATAATTTTTTATTTACTCAGATTGAGCTGAGATTAATTCTGTACCAAGAAACATGGGTGTTCCGAAGCTGCTGGTTAAATCTAAGCGAGATCTGAGATGAATATTTTTAAATTTACTCAGATTGAGCTGAGATTAATTCTGTACCAAGAAACATGGGCGTTCTGAAGCTACTGGTTGAATCTAAGCGAGATCTGAGATGAATAATTTTAAATTTACTCAGATTGAGCTGAGATTAATTCTGTACCAAGAAACATGGGTGTTCCGAAGCTACTGGTTAAATCTAAGCGAGATCTGAGATGAATAATTTTTTATTTACTCAGATTGAGCTGAGATTAATTCTGTACCAAGAAACATGGGCGTTCTGAAGCTACTGGTTGAATCTAAGCGAGATCTGAGACATTAATTTTTTTTTAAATTGCTCAGATTGAGCTGAGATGAAATCTGCACCAAGAAACATGGGCTTTCTGAAGTTACTGGTTGAATATAAGCAAGATCTGAGATGAATAATTTTAAATTTGCTCAGATTGAGCTGAGATTAATTCTGCACTAAAGAATATGGGTGTTCTGAAGCTGTTGGTTGAGTCTAAGCAAGATCTGAGACATTTATTTTTTTTAAATTGCTCAGATTGAGCTTAGATTAATTCTGTACCAAGAAACATGGGTGTTCCGAAGCTAGTGGTTAAATCTAAGCGAGATCTGAGATGAATAATTTTAAATTTACTCAGATTGAGCTGAGATTAATTCTGCACTAACGAATATGGGTCTTCTGAAGCTACTGGTTGAGTCTAAACAAGATCTGAGATGAATAATTTTAAATTTACTCAGATTGAGCTGAGATTAATTCTTCACTAAAGAATATGGGTGTTCTGAAGCTGTTGGTTGAGTCTAAGCAAGATCTGAGATGAATAATTTTAAATTTACTCAGATTGAGCTGAGATTAATTCTGTACCAAGAAACATGGGCGTTCTGAAGCTACTGGTTGAATCTAAGCGAGATATGAGACATTAATTTTTTTTAAAATTGCTCAGATTGAGCTGAGATGAAATCTGCACCAAGAAACATGGGCTTTCTGAAGTTACTGGTTGAATAATTTTAAATTTGCTCAGATTGAGCCGAGATTAATTCTGTACCAAGAAACATGGGTGTTCCGAAGCTACTGGTTAAATCTAAGCAAGATCTGAGATGAATAATTTTAAATTTACTCAGATTGAGCTGAGATTAATTCTGTACCAAGGAACATCGGCGTTCTGAAGCTACTGGTTGAATCTAAGCGAGATCTGAGAAGAATAATTTTTTATTTACTCAGATTGAGCTGAGATTAATTCTGAACCAAGAAACATGGGTGTTCCGAAGCTACTGGTTAAATCTAAGCAAGATCTGAGATGAATAATTTTAAATTTACTCAGATTGAGCTGAGATTAATTCTGTACCAAGGAACATCGGCGTTCTGAAGCTACTGGTTGAATCTAAGCGAGATCTGAGAAGAATAATTTTTTATTTACTCAGATTGAGCTGAGATTAATTCTGTACCAAGAAACATGGGTGTTCCGAAGCTACTGGTTAAATCTAAGCGAGATCTGAGATGAATATTTTTAAATTTACTCAGATTGAGCTGAGATTAATTCTGTACCAAGAAACATGGGCGTTCTGAAGCTACTGGTTGAATCTAAGCGAGATCTGAGATGAATAATTTTAAATTTACTCAGATTGAGCTGAGATTAATTCTGTACCAAGAAACATGGGTGTTCCGAAGCTACTGGTTAAATCTAAGCGAGATCTGAGATGAATAATTTTTTATTTACTCAGATTGAGCTGAGATTAATTCTGTACCAAGAAACATGGGCGTTCTGAAGCTACTGGTTGAATCTAAGCGAGATCTGAGACATTAATTTTTTTTTAAATTGCTCAGATTGAGCTGAGATGAAATCTGCACCAAGAAACATGGGCTTTCTGAAGTTACTGGTTGAATATAAGCAAGATCTGAGATGAATAATTTTAAATTTGCTCAGATTGAGCTGAGATTAATTCTGCACTAAAGAATATGGGTGTTCTGAAGCTGTTGGTTGAGTCTAAGCAAGATCTGAGACATTTATTTTTTTCAAATTGCTCAGATTGAGCTTAGATTAATTCTGTACCAAGAAACATGGGTGTTCCGAAGCTACTGGTTAAATCTAAGCGAGATCTGAGATGAATAATTTTTTATTTACTCAGATTGAGCTGAGATTAATTCTGTACCAAGAAACATGGGCGTTCTGAAGCTACTGGTTGAATCTAAGCGAGATCTGAGACATTAATTTTTTTTTAAATTGCTCAGATTGAGCTGAGATGAAATCTGCACCAAGAAACATGGGCTTTCTGAAGTTACTGGTTGAATATAAGCAAGATCTGAGATGAATAATTTTAAATTTGCTCAGATTGAGCTGAGATTAATTCTGCACTAAAGAATATGGGTGTTCTGAAGCTGTTGGTTGAGTCTAAGCAAGATCTGAGACATTTATTTTTTTCAAATTGCTCAGATTGAGCTTAGATTAATTCTGTACCAAGAAACATGGGTGTTCCGAAGCTAGTGGTTAAATCTAAGCGAGATCTGAGATGAATAATTTTAAATTTACTCAGATTGAGCTGAGATTAATTCTGTACCAAGAAACATGGGCTTTCTGAAGTTACTGGTTGAATATAAGCAAGATCTGAGATGAATAATTTTAAATTTGCTCAGATTGAGCTGAGATTAATTCTGTACCAAGAAACATGGGCGTTCCGAAGCTACTGGTTGAATCTAAGCGAGATCTGAGATGAATAATTTTTTATTTACTCAGATTGAGCTGAGATTAATTCTGCACTAACGAATATGGGTCTTCTGAAGCTACTGGTTGAGTCTAAACAAGATCTGAGATGAATAATTTTAAATTTACTCAGATTGAGCTGAGATTAATTCTTCACTAAAGAATATGGGTGTTCTGAAGCTGTTGGTTGAGTCTAAGCAAGATCTGAGATGAATAATTTTAAATTTACTCAGATTGAGCTGAGATTAATTCTGTACCAAGAAACATGGGCGTTCTGAAGCTACTGGTTGAATCTAAGCGCGATATGAGACATTAATTTTTTTTAAAATTGCTCAGATTGAGCTGAGATGAAATCTGCACCAAGAAACATGGGCTTTCTGAAGTTACTGGTTGAATAATTTTAAATTTGCTCAGATTGAGCCGAGATTAATTCTGTACCAAGAAACATGGGTGTTCCGAAGCTACTGGTTAAATCTAAGCAAGATCTGAGATGAATAATTTTAAATTTACTCAGATTGAGCTGAGATTAATTCTGTACCAAGGAACATCGGCGTTCTGAAGCTACTGGTTGAATCTAAGCGAGATCTGAGAAGAATAATTTTTTATTTACTCAGATTGAGCTGAGATTAATTCTGAACCAAGAAACATGGGTGTTCCGAAGCTACTGGTTAAATCTAAGCAAGATCTGAGATGAATAATTTTAAATTTACTCAGATTGAGCTGAGATTCATTCTGTACCAAGGAACATCGGCGTTCTGAAGCTACTGGTTGAATCTAAGCGAGATCTGAGAAGAATAATTTTTTATTTACTCAGATTGAGCTGAGATTAATTCTGTACCAAGAAACATGGGTGTTCTGAAGCTACTGGTTGAATCTAAGCGAGATCTGAGATGAATAATTTTAAATTTACTCAAATTGAGCTGAGATTAATTCTGTACCAAGAAACATGGGCGTTCTGAAGCTACTGGTTGAATCTAAGCGAGATCTGAGACATTAATTTTTTTTTAAATTGCTCAGATTGAGCTGAGATGAAATCTGCACCAAGAAACATGGGCTTTCTGAAGTTACTGGTTGAATATAAGCAAGATCTGAGATGAATAATTTTAAATTTGCTCAGATTGAGCTGAGATTAATTCTGCACTAAAGAATATGGGTGTTCTGAAGCTGTTGGTTGAGTCTAAGCAAGATCTGAGACATTTATTTTTTTCAAATTGCTCAGATTGAGCTTAGATTAATTCTGTACCAAGAAACATGGGTGTTCCGAAGCTACTGGTTAAATCTAAGCGAGATCTGAGATGAATAATTTTTTATTTACTCAGATTGAGCTGAGATTAATTCTGTACCAAGAAACATGGGCATTCTGAAGCTACTGGTTGAATCTAAGCGAGATCTGAGACATTAATTTTTTTTTAAATTGCTCAGATTGAGCTGAGATGAAATCTGCACCAAGAAACATGGGCTTTCTGAAGTTACTGGTTGAATATAAGCAAGATCTGAGATGAATAATTTTAAATTTGCTCAGATTGAGCTGAGATTAATTCTGCACTAAAGAATATGGGTGTTCTGAAGCTGTTGGTTGAGTCTAAGCAAGATCTGAGACATTTATTTTTTTCAAATTGCTCAGATTGAGCTTAGATTAATTCTGTACCAAGAAACATGGGTGTTCCGAAGCTAGTGGTTAAATCTAAGCGAGATCTGAGATGAATAATTTTAAATTTACTCAGATTGAGCTGAGATTAATTCTGTACCAAGAAACATGGGCGTTCTGAAGCTACTGGTTGAATCTAAGCGAGATCTGAGATGAATAATTTTTTATTTACTCAGATTGAGCTGAGATTAATTCTGCACTAACGAATATGGGTGTTCTGAAGCTGTTGGTTGAGTCTAAGCGAAATCTGAGATGAATAATTTTAAATTTACTCAGATTGAGCTGAGATTAATTCTGTACCAAGAAACATGGGCGTTCCGAAGCTACTGGTTGAATCTAAGCGAGATCTGAGATGAATAATTTTAAATTTACTCAGATTGAGCTGAGATTAATTCTGTACCAAGAAACATGGGCGTTCTGAAGCTACTGGTTGAATCTAAGCGAGATCTGAGATGAATAATTTTAAATTTACTCAGATTGAGCTGAGATTAATTCTGTACCAAGAAACATGGGCGTTCTGAAGCTACTGGTTGAATCTAAGCAAGATCTGAGACATTAATTTTTTTTTAAATTGCTCAGATTGAGCTGAGATGAAATCTGCACCAAGAAACATGGGCTTTCTGAAGTTACTGGTTGAATATAAGCAAGATCTGAGATGAATAATTTTAAATTTGCTCAGATTGAGCTGAGATTAATTCTGTACCAAGAAACATGGGCGTTCCGAAGCTACTGGTTGAATCTAAGCGAGATCTGAGAAGAATAATTTTTTATTTACTCAGATTGAGCTGAGATTAATTCTGAACCAAGAAACATGGGTGTTCCGAAGCTACTGGTTAAATCTAAGCGAGATCTGAGATGAATAATTTTAAATTTACTCAGATTGAGCTGAGATTAATTCTGTACCAAGAAACATGGGCGTTCTGAAGCTACTGGTTGAATCTAAGCAAGATCTGAGACATTAATTTTTTTTTAAATTGCTCAGATTGAGCTGAGATGAAATCTGCACCAAGAAACATGGGCTTTCTGAAGTTACTGGTTGAATATAAGCAAGATCTGAGATGAATAATTTTAAATTTGCTCAGATTGAGCTGAGATTAATTCTGTACCAAGAAACATGGGCGTTCCGAAGCTACTGGTTGAATCTAAGCGAGATCTGAGAAGAATAATTTTTTATTTACTCAGATTGAGCTGAGATTAATTCTGAACCAAGAAACATGGGTGTTCCGAAGCTACTGGTTAAATCTAAGCGAGATCTGAGATGAATAATTTTAAATTTACTCAGATTGAGCTGAGATTAATTCTGTACCAAGAAACATGGGCGTTCTGAAGCTACTGGTTGAATCTAAGCGAGATCTGAGATGAATAATTTTAAATTTACTCAGATTGAGCTGTGATTAATTCTGCACTGACGAATATGGCTGTTCTGAAGCTGTTGGTTGAGTCTAAGCAAGATCTGAGATGAATAATTTTTTATTTACTCAGATTGAGCTGAGATTAATTTTGCACTAACGAATATGGGTCTTCTGAAGCTACTGGTTGAGTCTAAGCAAGATCTGAGATGAATAATTTTAAATTTACTCAGATTGAGCTGAGATTAATTCTGCACTAACGAATATGGGTGTTCTGAAGCTGTTGGTTGAGTCTAAGCAAGATCTGAGATGAATAATTTTAAATTTACTCAGATTGAGCTGAGATTAATTCTGTACCAAGAAACATGGGCGTAATGAAGCTACTGGTTGAATCTAAGCGAGATCTGAGATGAATAATTTTAAATTTACTCAGATTGAGCTGAGATTAATTCTGCACTAACGAATATGGGTGTTCTGAAGCTGTTGGTTGAGTCTAAGCAAGATCTGAGATGAATAATTTTAAATTTACTCAGATTGAGCTGAGATTAATTCTGTACCAAGAAACATGGGTGTTCCGAAGCTACTGGTTAAATCTAAGCGAGATCTGAGATGAATAATTTTTTATTTACTCAGATTGAGCTGAGATTAATTCTGTACCAAGAAACATGGGCGTTCTGAAGCTACTGGTTGAATCTAAGCGTGATCTGAGACATTAATTTTTTTTAAATTGCTCAGATTGAGCTGAGATGAGATCTGCACCAAGAAACATGGGCTTTCTGAAGTTACTGGTTGAATATAAGCAAGATCTGAGATGAATAATTTTAAATTTGCTCAGATTGAGCTGAGATTAATTCTGCACTAAAGAATATGGGTGTTCTGAAGCTGTTGGTTGAGTCTAAGCAAGATCTGAGACATTTATTTTTTTCAAATTGCTCAGATTGAGCTTAGATTAATTCTGTACCAAGAAACATGGGTGTTCCGAAGCTAGTGGTTAAATCTAAGCGAGATCTGAGATGAATAATTTTAAATTTACTCAGATTGAGCTGAGATTAATTCTGTACCAAGAAACATGGGCGTTCTGAAGCTACTGGTTGAATCTAAGCGAGATCTGAGATGAATAATTTTTTATTTACTCAGATTGAGCTGAGATTAATTCTGCACTAACGAATATGGGTGTTCTGAAGCTGTTGGTTGAGTCTAAGCAAGATCTGAGATGAATAATTTTTTATTTACTCAGATTGAGCTGAGATTAATTCTGTACCAAGAAACATGGGTGTTCCGAAGCTACTGGTTAAATCTAAGCGAAATCTGAGATGAATAATTTTAAATTTACTCAGATTGAGCTGAGATTAATTCTGTACCAAGAAACATGGGTGTTCCGAAGCTACTGGTTAAATCTAAGCGAGATCTGAGAAGAATAATTTTTTATTTACTCAGATTGAGCTGAGATTAATTCTGAACCAAGAAACATGGGTGTTCCGAAGCTACTGGTTAAATCTAAGCGAGATCTGAGATGAATAATTTTAAATTTACTCAGATTGAGCTGAGATTAATTCTGTACCAAGAAACATGGGCGTTCTGAAGCTACTGGTTGAATCTAAGCGAGATCTGAGATGAATAATTTTAAATTTACTCATATTGAGCTGAGATTAATTCTGCACTGACGAATATGGGTGTTCTGAAGCTGTTGGTTGAGTCTAAGCAAGATCTGAGATGAATAATTTTTTATTTACTCAGATTGAGCTGAGATTAATTCTGCACTAACGAATATGGGTCTTCTGAAGCTACTGGTTGAGTCTAAACAAGATCTGAGATGAATAATTTTAAATTTACTCAGATTGAGCTGAGATTAATTCTTCACTAAAGAATATGGGTGTTCTGAAGCTGTTGGTTGAGTCTAAGCAAGATCTGAGATGAATAATTTTAAATTTACTCAGATTGAGCTGAGATTAATTCTGCACTAACGAATATGGGTGTTCTGAAGCTGTTGGTTGAGTCTAAGCAAGATCTGAGATGAATAATTTTAAATTTACTCAGATTGAGCTGAGATTAATTCTGTACCAAGAAACATGGGCGTTCCGAAGCTACTGGTTGAATCTAAGCGAGATCTGAGAAGAATAATTTTTTATTTACTCAGATTGAGCTGAGATTAATTCTGAACCAAGAAACATGGGTGTTCCGAAGCTACTGGTTAAATCTAAGCGAGATCTGAGATGAATAATTTTAAATTTACTCAGATTGAGCTGAGATTAATTCTGTACCAAGAAACATGGGCGTTCTGAAGCTACTGGTTGAATCTAAGCAAGATCTGAGACATTAATTTTTTTTTAAATTGCTCAGATTGAGCTGAGATGAAATCTGCACCAAGAAACATGGGCTTTCTGAAGTTACTGGTTGAATATAAGCAAGATCTGAGATGAATAATTTTAAATTTGCTCAGATTGAGCTGAGATTAATTCTGTACCAAGAAACATGGGCGTTCCGAAGCTACTGGTTGAATCTAAGCGAGATCTGAGAAGAATAATTTTTTATTTACTCAGATTGAGCTGAGATTAATTCTGAACCAAGAAACATGGGTGTTCCGAAGCTACTGGTTAAATCTAAGCGAGATCTGAGATGAATAATTTTAAATTTACTCAGATTGAGCTGAGATTAATTCTGTACCAAGAAACATGGGCGTTCTGAAGCTACTGGTTGAATCTAAGCGAGATCTGAGATGAATAATTTTAAATTTACTCAGATTGAGCTGTGATTAATTCTGCACTGACGAATATGGCTGTTCTGAAGCTGTTGGTTGAGTCTAAGCAAGATCTGAGATGAATAATTTTTTATTTACTCAGATTGAGCTGAGATTAATTTTGCACTAACGAATATGGGTCTTCTGAAGCTACTGGTTGAGTCTAAGCAAGATCTGAGATGAATAATTTTAAATTTACTCAGATTGAGCTGAGATTAATTCTGCACTAACGAATATGGGTGTTCTGAAGCTGTTGGTTGAGTCTAAGCAAGATCTGAGATGAATAATTTTAAATTTACTCAGATTGAGCTGAGATTAATTCTGTACCAAGAAACATGGGCGTAATGAAGCTACTGGTTGAATCTAAGCGAGATCTGAGATGAATAATTTTAAATTTACTCAGATTGAGCTGAGATTAATTCTGCACTAACGAATATGGGTGTTCTGAAGCTGTTGGTTGAGTCTAAGCAAGATCTGAGATGAATAATTTTAAATTTACTCAGATTGAGCTGAGATTAATTCTGTACCAAGAAACATGGGTGTTCCGAAGCTACTGGTTAAATCTAAGCGAGATCTGAGATGAATAATTTTTTATTTACTCAGATTGAGCTGAGATTAATTCTGTACCAAGAAACATGGGCGTTCTGAAGCTACTGGTTGAATCTAAGCGTGATCTGAGACATTAATTTTTTTTAAATTGCTCAGATTGAGCTGAGATGAGATCTGCACCAAGAAACATGGGCTTTCTGAAGTTACTGGTTGAATATAAGCAAGATCTGAGATGAATAATTTTAAATTTGCTCAGATTGAGCTGAGATTAATTCTGCACTAAAGAATATGGGTGTTCTGAAGCTGTTGGTTGAGTCTAAGCAAGATCTGAGACATTTATTTTTTTCAAATTGCTCAGATTGAGCTTAGATTAATTCTGTACCAAGAAACATGGGTGTTCCGAAGCTAGTGGTTAAATCTAAGCGAGATCTGAGATGAATAATTTTAAATTTACTCAGATTGAGCTGAGATTAATTCTGTACCAAGAAACATGGGCGTTCTGAAGCTACTGGTTGAATCTAAGCGAGATCTGAGATGAATAATTTTTTATTTACTCAGATTGAGCTGAGATTAATTCTGCACTAACGAATATGGGTGTTCTGAAGCTGTTGGTTGAGTCTAAGCAAGATCTGAGATGAATAATTTTTTATTTACTCAGATTGAGC
Source organism: Asterias amurensis (assembly GCF_032118995.1). Lineage (NCBI taxonomy): Eukaryota > Metazoa > Echinodermata > Asteroidea > Forcipulatida > Asteriidae > Asterias > Asterias amurensis. The sequence goes on along the minus strand of NC_092653.1, from coordinate 20,284,420 downwards.
TGAGATTAATTCTGTACCAAGAAACATGGGTGTTCCGAAGCTACTGGTTAAATCTAAGCGAAATCTGAGATGAATAATTTTAAATTTACTCAGATTGAGCTGAGATTAATTCTGTACCAAGAAACATGGGTGTTCCGAAGCTACTGGTTAAATCTAAGCGAGATCTGAGAAGAATAATTTTTTATTTACTCAGATTGAGCTGAGATTAATTCTGAACCAAGAAACATGGGTGTTCCGAAGCTACTGGTTAAATCTAAGCGAGATCTGAGATGAATAATTTTAAATTTACTCAGATTGAGCTGAGATTAATTCTGTACCAAGAAACATGGGCGTTCTGAAGCTACTGGTTGAATCTAAGCGAGATCTGAGATGAATAATTTTAAATTTACTCATATTGAGCTGAGATTAATTCTGCACTGACGAATATGGGTGTTCTGAAGCTGTTGGTTGAGTCTAAGCAAGATCTGAGATGAATAATTTTTTATTTACTCAGATTGAGCTGAGATTAATTCTGCACTAACGAATATGGGTCTTCTGAAGCTACTGGTTGAGTCTAAACAAGATCTGAGATGAATAATTTTAAATTTACTCAGATTGAGCTGAGATTAATTCTTCACTAAAGAATATGGGTGTTCTGAAGCTGTTGGTTGAGTCTAAGCAAGATCTGAGATGAATAATTTTAAATTTACTCAGATTGAGCTGAGATTAATTCTGCACTAACGAATATGGGTGTTCTGAAGCTGTTGGTTGAGTCTAAGCAAGATCTGAGATGAATAATTTTAAATTTACTCAGATTGAGCTGAGATTAATTCTGTACCAAGAAACATGGGCGTTCTGAAGCTACTGGTTGAATCTAAGCGAGATATGAGACATTAATTATTTTTAAAATTGCTCAGATTGAGCTGAGATGAAATCTGCACCAAGAAACATGGGCTTTCTGAAGTTACTGGTTGAATAATTTTAAATTTGCTCAGATTGAGCCGAGATTAATTCTGTTCCAAGAAAAATGGGCGTTCTGAAGTTACTGGTTGAATCTAAGCGAGATCTGAGAAGAATAATTTTTTATTTACTCAGATTGAGCTGAGATTAATTCTGAACCAAGAAACATGGGTGTTCCGAAGCTACTGGTTAAATCTAAGCGAGATCTGAGATGAATAATTTTAAATTTACTCAGATTGAGCTGAGATTAATTCTGCACTAAAGAATATGGGTATTCTGAAGCTGTTGGTTGAGTCTAAGCAAGATCTGAGATGAATAATTTTAAATTTACTCAGATTGAGCTGAGATTAGTTCTGTACCAAGAAACATGGGGTGTTCCGAAGCTACTGGTTGAATCTAAGCGAGATCTGAGATGAATAATTTTTTATTTACTCAGATCGAGCTGAGATTAATTCTGTACCAAGAAACATGGGCGTTCTGAAGCTACTGGTTGAATCTAAGCGAGATCTGAGACATTAATTTTTTTCAAATTTCTCAGATTGAGCTGAGATGAATTCTGCACCAAGAAACATGGGCTTTCTGAAGTTACTGGTTGAATCTAAGCGAGATCTGAGATGAATAATTTTAAATTTACTCAGATTGAGCTGAGATTAATTCTGCACTAAAGAATATGGGTATTCTGAAGCTGTTGGTTGAGTCTAAGCAAGATCTGAGATGAATAATTTTAAATTTACTCAGATTGAGCTGAGATTAGTTCTGTACCAAGAAACATGGGCGTTCTGAAGCTACTGGTTGAATCTAAGCGGGATCTGAGATGAATAATTTTTTATTTACTCAGATTGAGCTGAGATTAATTCTGTACCAAGAAACATGGGCTTTCTGAAGCTACTGGTTGAATCTAAGCGAGATCTGAGACATTAATTTTTTTTCAAATTGCTCAGATTGAGCTGAGATGAATTCTGCACCAAGAAACATGGGCTTTCTGAAGTTACTGGTTGAATATAAGCAAGATCTGAGATGAATAATTTTAAATTTACTGAGATTGAGCTGAGATTAATTATGCACTAAAGAATATGGGTGTTCTGAAGCTGTTGGTTGAGTCTAAGCAAGATCTGAGATGAATAATTTTAAATTTACTCAGATTGAGCTGAGATTAATTCTGTACCAAGAAACATGGGTGTTCCGAAGCTACTGGTTGAATCTAAGCGAGATCTGAGACATTAATTTTTTTCAAATTTCTCAGATTGAGCTGAGATGAATTCTGCACCAAGAAACATGGGCGTTCTGAAGTTACTGGTTAAATCTAAGCGAGATCTGAGATGAATAATTTTTTATTTACTCAGATTGAGCTGAGATTAATTCTGTACCAAGAAACATGGGTGTTCCGAAGCTACTGGTTGAATCTAAGCGAGATCTGAGATGAATAATTTTTTATTTACTCAGATCGAGCTGAGATTAATTCTGTACCAAGAAACATGGGCGTTCTGAAGCTACTGGTTGAATCTAAGCGAGATCTGAGACATTAATTTTTTTCAAATTTCTCAGATTGAGCTGAGATGAATTCTGCACCAAGAAACATGGGCTTTCTGAAGTTACTGGTTGAATCTAAGCGAGATCTGAGATGAATAATTTTAAATTTACTCAGATTGAGCTGAGATTAATTCTGCACTAAAGAATATGGGTATTCTGAAGCTGTTGGTTGAGTCTAAGCAAGATCTGAGATGAATAATTTTAAATTTACTCAGATTGAGCTGAGATTAGTTCTGTACCAAGAAACATGGGCGTTCTGAAGCTACTGGTTGAATCTAAGCGGGATCTGAGATGAATAATTTTTTATTTACTCAGATTGAGCTGAGATTAATTCTGTACCAAGAAACATGGGCTTTCTGAAGTTACTGGTTGAATATAAGCAAGATCTGAGATGAATAATTTTAAATTTACTGAGATTGAGCTGAGATTAATTATGCACTAAAGAATATGGGTGTTCTGAAGCTGTTGGTTGAGTCTAAGCAAGATCTGAGATGAATAATTTTAAATTTACTCAGATTGAGCTGAGATTAATTCTGTACCAAGAAACATGGGTGTTCCGAAGCTACTGGTTGAATCTAAGCGAGATCTGAGACATTAATTTTTTTCAAATTTCTCAGATTGAGCTGAGATGAATTCTGCACCAAGAAACATGGGCGTTCTGAAGTTACTGGTTAAATCTAAGCGAGATCTGAGATGAATAATTTTTTATTTACTCAGATTGAGCTGAGATTAATTCTGTACCAAGAAACATGGGTGTTCCGAAGCTACTGGTTGAATCTAAGCGAGATCTGAGATGAATAATTTTTTATTTACTCAGATCGAGCTGAGATTAATTCTGTACCAAGAAACATGGGCGTTCTGAAGCTACTGGTTGAATCTAAGCGAGATCTGAGACATTAATTTTTTTCAAATTTCTCAGATTGAGCTGAGATGAATTCTGCACCAAGAAACATGGGCTTTCTGAAGTTACTGGTTGAATCTAAGCGAGATCTGAGATGAATAATTTTAAATTTACTCAGATTGAGCTGAGATTAATTCTGCACTAAAGAATATGGGTATTCTGAAGCTGTTGGTTGAGTCTAAGCAAGATCTGAGATGAATAATTTTAAATTTACTCAGATTGAGCTGAGATTAGTTCTGTACCAAGAAACATGGGCGTTCTGAAGCTACTGGTTGAATCTAAGCGAGATCTGAGATGAATAATTTTTTATTTACTCAGATTGAGCTGAGATTAATTCTGTACCAAGAAACATGGGCTTTCTGAAGCTACTGGTTGAATCTAAGCGAGATCTGAGACATTAATTTTTTTCAAATTGCTCAGATTGAGCTGAGATGAATTCTGCACCAAGAAACATGGGCTTTCTGAAGTTACTGGTTGAATATAAGCAAGATCTGAGATGAATAATTTTAAATTTACTCAGATTGAGCTGAGATTAATTATGCACTAAAGAATATGGGTGTTCTGAAGCTGTTGGTTGAGTCTAAGCAAGATCTGAGATGAATAATTTTAAATTTACTCAGATTGAGCTGAGATTAGTTCTGTACCAAGAAACATGGGCGTTCTGAAGCTACTGGTTGAATCTAAGCGAGATCTGAGATGAATAATTTTAAATTTACTCAGATTGAGCTGAGATTAATTCTGTACCAAGAAACATGGGTGTTCTGAAGCTACTGGTTGAATCTAAGCGAGATCTGAGATGAATAATTTTTTATTTACTCAGATTGAGCTGAGATGAATTCTGTACCAAGAAACAAGGGTGTTCCGAAGCTACTGGTTAAATCTAAGCGAGATCTGAGATGAATAATTTTAAATTTACTCAGATTGAGCTGAGATTAATTCTGTACCAAGAAACATGGGTGTTCCGAAGCTACTGGTTAAATCTAAGCGAGATCTGAGATGAATAATTTTAAATTTACTCAGATTGAGCTGAGATTAATTCTGTACCAAGGAACATGGACGTTCTGAAGCTACTGGTTGAATCTAAGCGAGATCTGAGATGAATAATTTTAAATTTACTCAGACTTAGCTGAGATTAATTCTGCACTAAAGAATATGGGTGTTCTGAAGCTGTTGGTTGAGTCTAAGCAAGATCTGAGACATTTATTTTTTTCAAATTGCTCAAATTGAGCTGAGATTAATTCTGCACTAAACAATATGGGTATTCTGAAGCTGTTGGTTAAGTCTAAGCAAGATCTGAGACGTTTATTTTTTTCAAATTGCTCAGATTGAGTTTAGATGAATTCTGTACCAAGAAACATGGGCTTTCTGAAGTTACTGGTTGAATCTAAGCAAGATCTGAGATGAATAATTTTTTATTTACTCAGATTGAGCTGAGATTCTGCATCCCCTATCAATTTTGAAATGGTCAAATTTTAAAAAAATGTTGACTTCCCTGCTTTGGATTCGAACTGGGGACCTGCGATTCTGAAGTCGAGAGATCTACCGTTGGACAAAATCGTTCCACAGAAAAATCTAGAAAATATCGCATTGATGTCTGCATCCCCTTTCAATTTTGAAATGGTCCACATGTAAACAAAATATTTAAATCCCTGCCTAGGATTCGAACGGGGGACCTCCGATTCTAAATGCCAGAGATCTACCGTTAGACCAAATCGATCAACAGAAAAACCTAGAAAAAAATCCGCATAAATGCATCCTCTATCAATTTTACGGAAGCCCATTAGCTTGAAAATAAATTTCAAATCCGTTATTATGGATTAGTGATCCGTTATTACGGATTAGTTATCCGTTATTCTGGATTAGTAATCCGTTATTACGGATCCATAATCCGTTATTACGGATTAGCAATCCGTTATTACGGATTAGCAATCCGTTATTACGGATTAGTAATCCGTTATTCTGGATTAGTAACCCGTTATTACGGATCCATAATTCGTTATTACGGATTAGCAATCCGTTATTACGGATTCATAATCCGTTATTACGGATTAGCAATCCGTTATTACGGATTAATTATCCGTTATTGCGGATTCGCAATTTGGACAGGGAACTGTCCGCCGTCTTTTTAGGAATCTTAGATCCCGACGGAGTTAAGTGTAAGGAAGATGCTTCAGAGAAGGTCTTCGTTTATATAACTGTCATAAGAACAATGATTAGAAGACAGTTGTAGTTCCATTAATTCTGGGTGACCCAATGACTTTCTAAGTCCCCAGAGTGAAATAATTAAAAGGTTTAAAAATCAAACTAACATCACTTGGTTGGCAAAGTTTACATATTATTGATTATATTTGAGTAGTTTTAATGAAATACATCAAGTCGAGTCTCCACCGTGAAGCATTTTTTGTCATGATATATCTACATGTATCAATACCCTTCAAATTTCCGAAAACGCTCGTTATTTGCTTAACAGAAAAACTATGATTTCAAGTCCAATAAACCATGATGGAAACATGAACAGTTGTTTTATTATTTTTTGTTGTTGAACATTTAACATTTAACATGTAACGTTGCAGAAATCGGTCCCTAAAAACAGTACACATTGCCCTGGATTTGACGAATGTTATGAAGTAAATTTAAATGGTTGGAAAGATGTTTTTAAAGTATAATGTAATGACCGCACACAATGCCATTTGTGTGATTTTCTCTTTACTACGTGAAGTAAAACTGTTCGTCATTTTGGTGGTGTCAAATCTTTGACTCCACAAAATGGCGGACACCAGTCGATAGCTCTTGTCAATCAAACCACTGCACTCTAGGCTGAGCAACCAGCACATAGCGCCCTCGGGGGATCCTCGAGGGAATCCGTAATTTCGGATTACAAATCCGTAATAACGGATTGCTAATCCGTAATAACAGATTGTGAATCCGTAATAACGGATTAGTAATCCGTAAAAACGGATTACTAATCCGTAATAACGGATTACTAATCCGTAATAACCGATTGCAAGTCCGTAATTACGGATTGTTAATCCGTAATAACGGATTGCGAATCCGTAATAATGGATTTTAAACTTTTTATTACTGGCGCTAATGGGCCTTCGTACAATTTTGAAATGGTCAAATGTAAAACAAAATATTTACATCACTGCCTAGGATTCGAACTGGGGACCTCCGATTCAGAAGTCGAGAGATCTACCGCTATCCCAAATCGTTCCACAGTATAACCTCGTAAAAACCTCACTTAAATATCTGCAGAACGGTTATGGCATGCAGTGTACTGATGATCGCCGCCCTCTGAGTAACCCCCCGTCTGCAGTGCAATCAAGGAGGAGTTTCATCACTTCGACACTACCACTTGAAGCACAACGAACACTCGTTGTTATACCTCGGTAACAAACTGTGAAGTTTGATTGGTCGAGAACCAATCATGTGACGCGCAACAAAAACGCATGTTACATGTACATGGCTCGACGGGCCGGGTAACATGAAAAGTGATGTGTTTCCGGCGTTGGTCGATTTCCAGCGCTCTGTACAAAACAACCGCGGGTTCGAGAGAATTGGTTCTTGTTGGTCTGCTTTAAACAATGAATAGTCCGTCGTAAAAATGTTTGAAGATGACAACAGAACTTCGAGAAGAGGAATAACATTTATACAAAGGTGTAACAAAACAATTGTTGCACGCTGTGACTTGGGTCCATTGGTTTACCCTTGAGGGGAAATGGCACCCGAGGCGTCCCCCCTCGAGTGTACAAAACGCCATGGACCCCGTCACAACGTGCAACAATTGTATATTATAAGATACACTGCAGGTTCCGACGGTTACACACCTATATTCCGACACCCCTATGTTCCGACACCCCTATGTTCCGACAATTCAGCCTATATTCCGACACCCCTATGTTCCGACACCCCTATATTCCGACACCCCTATATTCCGACACCCCTATGTTCCGACAACTGAACCTATATTCCGACACCCCTATGTTCCGACACCCCTATATTCCGACACCCCTATGTTCCGACACCCCTATGTTCCGACAAGTTGTTTCGCACATTATTACTATGTTGATCAATAACAACAACACAACTTGTTTTACAGCCAGGTTTCCCGGTGAATTTCGGCCGGGATTAGGTTTGAACATTCATAAGATGAATTTGTACTGTTTTAAAAATGATGGAATCAAATTAAGATAATCTGTGCTTTGCTATTGTTAGATGCGTGTCCGACGTGTTGATAACATTTCATGAGCCTTCAATTAATAAAGATTCCAACCCTCTACTGCTACATAAAGATAGGTTACCGGTACGTTTATGGACTAAATTGCGGTCAGGTGAAGTTTCTTTAAGTCGCACCGTTTTTCTTAAAAAAACAAATGACAAACACAAAATATTGGTGCAGGTTGTCGGAACATAGGGGTGTCGAAACATAGGGGTGTTTGGGTCGTTGAAATATAAGGGTGTCGGAACATAGAGGTGTCGGAATATAGGGGTGTCGGAACATAGGGGCGTCGGAGTATAGGTTGAGTTGTCGGAATATAGGGGTGTCGGAACATAGAGGTGTCGGAACATAGGGGTGTCGGAACATAGGGATGTCGGAATATAGAGCAGTCACCGTTCCGACACCTGCTGTGACTGCGGAGAGCAGCAGACGATGGATCATCTCCTCTCCTACTGCCATCAGCAACCACTACATGATGACCTGGCTGAGGCCACCGACACTGCCCTTCAGAGTGCAAACCACTGGAGGGATAGCATTTGAGCAGCAGAAGAAGAAGACTTCGTGTATCATGAATATATAAAGTAACAAACCTGTGAAAATTAAGGCTCAATCGGTCATCGGAGTCGGGAGAAAATAACGGGAAAACCCACCCTTGTTTCCGCATGTTTCGCCGTGTCATGACATGTGTTTAAAATAAATCCGTAATTCTCGATATCGAGAATTGATATTGTTTTAATGTTTTCTTAAAAAGTAAAGCATTTCATGGAATAATATTTCAAGAAAAGTCTTTCACCATTACCTTCTGTGAACCCTGTAAGTGGTTCGTAAATCTGTGAACTTTAATTTAAAAAATAATTAACTGGATTTCATTTTTGGAAGTATTTAATTTACTATTTGTTAGTTTCTTTCTTTCATTAAAGTAAATTTATGTGACAATTACAACTAGCATGCCATGAAAAATGTAATTTCTCATGAATACATTAACCTGCTAACAATCTGCATTATATTTGAATAAATGTTGCCCTGCAAATTGCCATCAGAACTCACTGTAGTAGTGTACCAGTTTCAAAACATTGTTTTCTAGGTTACGCTGTCTTTAAGTTTGTCACGCTTTGTGGAAGTGACGTGGCCGAGCGGTTAAGAGCACTGAATTCAAACTCTGGGGTTTTTGATCAGCAGAGTGTGGGTTTGAAACCCCAGCCGTGACACTTGTGTCCTTAAAAACACATTAACCATTGTTTCGTCCTTCGGATGGGTCGTAAAGCCGTTGGTCCAATGTGTTGTGTAACGCATGTAAAAGAACCCAAGGTGCACTTATCGAACAAAAAAGGTGTTCGCCCCTGTGTTCCTGGCTGTGGCTGCTATATACGCCGTAGTCTTGGTGCAAGATGTTTCTTGTTACCCTTTCACGCACACCGCGGCCAATTCACCGACAGCGCCCGCAACGACTCACCTGACTTCGGGGCGGTGAGTGGACTAAGTCAGGTGAGTCGGTGCGGGCGCTGTTGGTGAATTGGCCGCGGTGTGCGTGACAGGGAAAAGAGAAACGTCTTGCACCAAGACTATATGCGCCGTAGCACCTTGTAAACAATGTTAAGGTGCTAAATAAATAAGTGGGTCTCAGAATTCATCACTGCAATAACCTATCTTTCTGGAAGTTTGTTTATACTCGGCACCTTGAGTACCTTGTTGGTAGATACGGGCGCTATATAAGACTTCAATAATATTATTAGTTATTACTATTACCGAATAAAAACGATATATGGACCGAATAATTAGTTTCTACATTCAGTTTTCTCAGGGCCTTGAGTACCTTGTTTGGTAGATACGAGCACTATATAAGACTTCAATAATATTATTAGTTATTACTATTACCGAATAAAAACGATATATGGACCGAATAATTAGTTTCTACATTCAGTTTTCTCAGGGCCTTGAGTACCTTGTTTGGTAGATACAACTTCGATATTATTATTATAAATTATAAGTTATCAAACAAGCGCGAGTGGAAAATGAAAAATATAGTGCTACTGCGTCCCATATCCAACGAGGTCGAATGCCGAGGTGGGTATGGGACGCAGATGCGTTAAATTTTCTGTATTTCCACGAGTGCGCCTGTGATAACTTATTTATCTTCAAGCAAACTTGGCACGTGACATGGAACACACAAGACGCATGAAGTGATATTAGCCGTACAATATTGGTTTATATCACCACTCCATTTCGCAAATCTGATTGGAGGATTAGCGCGTACTTGAAGATAATTATTATTATTATATCCCGAGTTACTCTGGTGTCAGCTAATTTACATTTTGTCATGAGCCAGGGAGATTTCTTTGACGTCCAAGGTCACCATCCTAATGAGCTAAGGGATCGCTCTGTGTGGGGCCTCCGCGTCTGATCCGCCACTGGGATGAATGTGCTGACCCTTTACCAACTGAGCTAATATATCTAGCCCTATGTTGGCGTTCTCCCAATTTTGTCAATATCTTTGTTCGGGGGTGCCAGTCAGAACAGAAGCCATACAACCATTAAGTGCAGGAGAACCCCGAAAATCATTTTAAAATTAACCCAGTCAGTTTCCCTTGTGGTTTATATTGATATCTGAAACAAAAAGTCGCATCCCCTTAAGGTGATCCCCTGGCTGCCACTTCCCAGGTTGTATCGTAATTTGGGTGTGATCCCTGGCTACACAGCAGTTGGCGGTTGTATGGCTTCTGACTGGCACCCTCGAACAAAGATATTGGAAAAATAGGGGACTGCCAACATAGGGCTGGATAGCTCAGTTGGTAGAGCACCGGCACGTTAATCCAAGGTCGTTGGTTCGAGTCCCACTCTAGTAAAGTTTTCTTTGTTCAACCCCCAAAATCATTCAGAAATCTACCCGGTCAGTTTCCCTTGTGGTTTATATTGACTAGAAGTGCGGCACCCGCTATTACTAATTGCAAATCTGCAAATGTAGCGAAGGGGGGTGGGGGGAGGGGGTGGTTAAGTGGAGGGACACTCAGAGTCACAATACAAATCACTGTGGCAAACAACCCATCCTAAGTTAAGAGGAATCTTAGTGGTTTGTGAAATTGACACTTGCCCGTCTTTTCTCCCGTTTCTTTGTCGTTCCCATTCATGTTTTCCAAGTTCAATCTGGTCTCGCTAGTGTTTTTATCCCCAGTCCCACTTACATGTATACCCGGTTTCGTCCATAAGTTCCTATTTCCTTTCCCCAGCCCAGTTAATTTTTCCGTCTTTTGCCGTTCCCTGTCTGTGTGCTCCTTCCCTCTCCCATTCCATATCTAACGCACGCCCCCGTCCACCCGCGATCCCGTGTGTTGGCATTGTTCTTTGCTTACACAGGGTGCATTCGATTAGCTTCCTCGGGACGACCCTGATCTGCCCTTGGTTACGTTTAAATAGCTTTGACGTCATTCAAGGGGCTCGCCCTGGTCAGCCCCAAGTGCTTTGCTTGTGGAACAGATCACTTGGGGATGGCCCGAGATGCATGACGTTGTTCGATTAGCTCACCCGAGATGCATGACGTTGTTCGATTAGCTCACCAGTCGTTCGATCAGGGGCTCACCAAAATGGGGTCCACACAGGGAAGCTAATCGACGCACCCATTGTTCACCCATAGCTCATGTTTTCCAGTTTTGCGCAGGTCCCGCTAGATGTTCTTAGATTTTGTTAGATTTTTTCCTGAGTTCAGTCTATTATTTTCCGGTCCCATATCCAACATCATAGTTCCATATCCCATATCATAGTTCCTTTTCCTTTTTTCCTTTCCCATACCCATGCCTTGTTCATTTTCCCCATCATTATTTTGCTGTTCCCCCTTCCCACAGACGTACCACTGTATGACCCTTCCTCCTCTCCCGTTCCACATCCAACATGCTTCCATCCCTGTGATCCTGTGCGATGGCATTTGTTCTTTGCTTGCACTGTTTGCCTGCCAATAACTCATGTTGGGCCCGTTTTGCGGGGGTCCTGCTAGTGGTTCTTTTCCCATTTCGTTTGTTTTTTTTCCCGTTCAGTTTATTATATTCCTATCCCATGTCATCAATAGTCCCTTTTCTTTTTCCCTTTTTTTGTAGTATTAATGCCACCCCTCCACACAGATGTGTACCACTGTGTGCCCCTAACCTCTCCCTGTCCTTCATGCTGTAACCCAGCTCCGTCATGGCTCTGTTAATTCCCAGTGATCCGTGCATTGTTCTTTACTTGCACTGTATACGCAAAGTTACTAGGCGCTCGCCCAACGGGTTTATGAGACAACGCAGACCCCCTAACAACCCAAGGGTACCCCCCCCCCCCCCCGCAAGGTTACTTCTTGCTCACGCTTTGACTGTGACAACACAAACACATACCCCCAGTTCACGGTTTCCCCTGAAATTGACCCCAGGACGCATCAATTCAGCAGGGTGCGGGCACCACTTATAACGTTAAAACATGGCGGGATCATTATAGTATAGATAAATAAAATTTGAAAAACAGAAACAACAAAATATCACTGTTAATTTCGATTCTAAATTTATATGGAAGTAACACTGTTATTTCCACACTTTTGGGGTGAAAATACGTAAATAAAGAAAATGCAAAATATAACATAAGCAAATAAGATACCAAAAATGTTCTTTAATTAAAAATGCTAAATGATGATGATGATGATTTAATTTAAACATAAAAGGTGTGAAGGCAAATCGGATTTAGCTATGACAGTTTAAAACATCCAACCAAACACATAAACACCAAACATATCACGTACAACCCCATACAATACATGTATCACACAAACAATGACAAGACATATTACAATACATAATAAAAGTGAATTCTTTATGCTAAAGCAAATATAATTGCTTTTGACTTGCACACGTCCCTTTTAATGGTCCATGAAACTCTTTTAATGACTTCTATTTTTAATTACGTTTAGGTACACTTTATTTTGTTTAATCTGGTTCTTTTGATTATATATTGTATTCTACGGAAAAACCATCATTATTGTTATTGCAACATAGTTCATTTGCACATCACAAACACACCTAAAGGTACAAACATTACACATGTATAAGAAATATCCTCTTTAATCTGTTGGTGTGTTCAGCAAATAACAAACGCACATCTGAAAGTTCCAGCAAAGGAAAGTTTAAAGGAATATTATGTAATCCACCATAAACATAAACTAACAAACCTGTAGAAGTTTGAGATCGATCGGCCATCTGGGTCACAAGAGAATAGTGTAAAAACTGATACAAATTTTGCATTGCATCAAAGCCAAAATAAAAATGAATCAAACGCTCACTGAGCAATAAACTCCAAATGCGAAATTATATATATTTTTTTCTCAGCAAATATGGCATTTCAGACAGAAATATTTAAAGGGATGTTTTCTACTATCATCATCATTAGAGCGTGCGTGTAAGTTTTACGTAAATCTGTGATCTCCACAAGTTTTGTTTCTTACCAATTCTGTAACATTCCATTAAGTTTTTGGTGTAATTTTGTGCCCATTTACTGTTTCACTAAATCTATATGAACCAAGTTATCAGTCGGGCGCTTTAACCTCGCATGTCAACATTTCAAACACAACAATTAAAGTGAGTGTTACATATTTTGTCCTAATTATTACTGAAAATATATAACGCTTTCAATGCTTTAAATAAATTGATATCGAGCCAACAGCTCTCACCAGGGGGAAACTCATTTTAAAAGACTCATTTAAAGACCATATAACTTATGAAATGTTAGTTCTGTTAGTTCATTACATGTATATAGAAATGTCAGATTAAAGTAAACTGTGCAAATAAAGTATCTAAACATTTACAAATGGTCAGATATATTGGAACCTCAAACAGTATGCACAAAATTAATTAATTAATCCGATGCACAGCTATCTTCTGTGCATTTTGATACCTCCTTTGTTGTGATGCGATGTTGTTTGGCGGATTAATTGGCACTTGAGTGGCTTAAGGTTGAATTTCAAAAGTTTCAAAAGCCCCTATTCAAACAAGAGCGTTGTACTGTGACGATAGAGATCAGCATTATTTTTGCCCGCCTCTTGTAAACGATTTGTTTGTCGCGTGTTGGATAAATCAATTGCGATGAATATCAGCAACATTTGTCAATAACAAAGCGAAGGGGTCAGAGATAGGGGCATAAACCAGTATTATAATGGGTTTAAAGGGAAGGTACACGTTTGGTAACTACTCAAAACAAATATTAACTTAAAAACTGACTCGGTAATGAGCATTGGAGAGCTGTTGATAGTATAAAACATTGTGGGAAACGACTCCCTCTGAAGTAACACAGTTTTTGAGAAAGAAGTAATTTCTCACTAAAATAATCTGAAAGCACACAAATTCGTCCAACAAGGGTGTTTTTTCTTTCATTGTTTTCTCGCAACTTCGATGACCGATTGAGCCAAAATTTTCACAGGCTTGTTATTTTATGCTTATGATGGGATACACCAAGTGAGAATTGGACAATTACCAAACGTGTACAGTGCAATTAAAGCCAGATTCCCTGATATGGTAAGACAGGAAAAGGTGTTTCGAGATGAGAAGACGAATCCTTGCCGTTTAGGACAGTGATGGAGGATACACCAAGTATCGAGGACTACATCTTCAGGATATCAGCAGTTTGAGTTTACAAGATAAAATCAGAAAGAACCTTTAAGCAGTGAAGATAGAAGTCTGAGGAGCTACTGCAATAAATTTCATGGTTAGGTAAACAGAAAAAATTTGTGTCTTTTGTCTTGATTGAACACCTGCGCAGAATCTCGAAGCTGAAGAGTTTAAAACTTACTACTAAATTGTCCATATACATGTATACAGGGGTCGATTTCACAAAGAGTTAGGACTAGTCCTAACTTATGACTAGTCCTAGAAGATAAACAAATTGCATGGATAGTCTAAGCTAGGATGACTACATGTAACTGGTCCTAACTCGAGAAAGACTAGTCCTAACTCTTTGTGAAGTCCACTTGCGTCATTCCTGTCTTGTTGTTTGGCTCAGAAACACGGACCCCCTCAAATCCGACCTCAATCGACAGGAATCGTTCCACATGAGGTGTCAACAATCAAATCTCGGCATCCAGTGGTTCCACTTTGTCAACAACAAACAATGAGGTGACCCAAAGAACATGTCTGCCTCCCATCAACCAACTAATTCAACGCCGCCACTCTGCCTTCTTCGGTCATGATGCTTGCCTAGCTGACAACATCCCAGCTATAAAGCACTAAGCATCGCCATCAACTCCAGGGGAGACCTATAGCACCGGTTCCTGGCTGGAAGAGACCTAGAGGCCACCCTTGACCATCCTGGGCCCAACAACTTGGTCGGCCTAGCACAATCGACCACATGTGGCGTGAGGCTGTAGGACGTGGACACAGGAGATTGTCGCGACAGACCCTTGCTGTCTCTGCGGTTGATTGATTGATTGATTGTCTTGATTTTGTCTGTGTGAAATGCTTGTGCAACTTTTGCTTTTACAACTTTTGAAATTTGACCTTAAACCACTCAAGTGCCCATAAATCCGCCAAACAACACTGTAGCGCAACAAAATAGGTGTCAAAATGCGCAGAAGATAACTGTGAATCAAAATGATCAGTTATTTGTTTGCATACTGTTTCAGGTTCCGATAAATCTGACCATTTGTAAGTGTTTAGATACTTTATTGGCACAGTTTAGAATAAATTCATGCTAAAGAAATGTATTGTATTTGAGGATTTCTTCCCCAATCCTGAACTTAATACTTCTTCTTGTTTCCTACCCCTCCTGATGTTGGCCTTAACTGGGCTGTGGATGTCTAATAAAATAAATAAATAACCCACAACATCAAGAACAGCACATACTTAATGACATGATGATGATGTCATCAGGTATCGAATTACATTAAATCAAATGTTAACAAATAATTAAGCAAAAAAGCATAACTTATGCAAAAGGTAGGAAGAAAAAATGAATTATGAAGGGGACTTCTCATAATTAATGTTACTGCTGCGGAGTATTAGCTCTGACCAATAAGGGCAGTGACTGACTGTACAGTGAAACCTCTGAATCCCTATTACAAGACTTACATGTTATAGACTTTTTTACAAGGGCAGAGTACTACATGTATGCTTGTTTGGTAGACCATAATAATAATGGTGTTGATACCTCTTGTTATTCATTTTTCAAAAATGTTTTCTTCCTCCGCTGAAATTTTCTTTGGCCACAAATAGTGAATTTGAAACTAAAATGGCATTTGAAACTCAACAAGATGAAGACAGCACAAGAACAATGACTTAATTAATAAGATTAATATTATCTAATTGCAAAATGTTAATGATGAAATAATACAATATCAAAGGTTGTCATTGTACAATACTTTCAACTTTGCTGAGGTCATCAATGTTATATTTGAAAATGCTGTGAACAAAATGTCAATGTATATTCAGTTCGCAGTAACAGGATGTGAAAAGAACTGTCCTGCTTATTTTACTACGGCTGGGACTACCACTTTCACTTATGGATCAAGGGGACTTCTCATGATTAACTTTAATGCTGCGGAGCAGGTTAGTCCTGACGTTGAGACTAATTAAGAACTCACTCCACGGCAGTGAAATTAATAACGATAAGTACCCTCCATAATAGAACTCAATCCGTTATATATAGTTTTGTATTTCTCAAGGCTTATTTCAGCACTATTCTTTTTGCCAAGGGGATCCGGGAAAAAGACATACCTGGGGCCAGTCCTTGGTGTCCTTTCCTACACAAAATCAATGGGGGCATCGCTAAAAAAAAACCAATGGGATAGCAAAGGGGTGTCCTCAGTTAACACCATTACACAAATGGGTGCTTGAGTGTGTGTGTGTTGCACCATGTTTAGCCTGCATTGGTTTTAATAGCATGTTGAGACGTATCAATTTGTTTTTAGGAAACAACTTCGAACAACAAACCTTTCTTTTGACATAAATGTCACCAGCACTTTATTTACAATAGTTTTTTGTTAAGGTGTTAAATAGATTTACAAACTATTTTTTTTTCTGGTCACCAAGAATAAATTTAGAGGAAAAATACACCAATCTTTTGTTTTCCCATCTCCAGCCTGAGGCAAAAACAAATAAAAATCACATTGTAAGTTGAAAGAACATAATTCCCGCATTTAAGAAAACATCTTTGTTTCACAAAAGTGTCATGATGTTGAATACCCATTACAGCAGTCTTTGTTTTCTATTTGTTGAACACAGAAACGATCATTATCAATTAACTAATTGTTACAGAAACATTCAATTATTTAAACTACATTGAATGAACTAACAACCTCCAGATTCAAGGAAAACCATCGAAGTGTAGCCATTAAATAGGTTCACTACTAATCAAAACATCTAAATTGTAAAGGGTGTTCATGATGTACATGTACATGGATCCCAAATAACAATGAAGTCGCAACATTTCCCCCTTTTTATCATAGCTTTACATGTTTATCTCTATGATGTGTCACAGTTTAACAATGGTAAGGAAAGTGTGTAAATGGAATAACAATAGTCATACTGATATTTCATATTTAGCAGGGGGTCGTTCCTCGGCAGCTTGAGCCAAACTTGTATAAATATTTCTTTCATTTTTGTCTTGGTCTTTGGTTCTGGGAAATTCACTTCTTGATGGTCCATAATTATGGTTTTTCTTCATAACTTCAACCTCTTCACTCATCTGTAGAGCAGTCAAAAATGAGATAGGACGCCGAATTCTTGGAGCATCATTTGAGTGGCCACTGCCATTAAGCATGTTGCTTCTGGATACATTATTCATATGATGCCTTGTAGATTTTCTAGTCTCAAAAATATCTGGTTCCATTGGGTAAACTGACCCATTTCCATTGGTATCATTAAATTTCCTTTCATTCACACCATGCAAGTCAGTTTGATGGTTTGATGTTCTTAATGATGAACTATTGACTAATTGTAAACTTTCGTGTGAGCCGGCTTCTTCCTTCTGTATAATTGGACTTTGGTGACTGTACTTGGCATGCCTATCAGAATGTGATTCTGAGCAAGGCAAATCTTGTAGAAAATTGATGCTTGAGTTACTGAGTTGGGGTGGAGGTGGTGGAGGGTCTGCTTCACAATCATCTCCCTGACTTTCATTACTCAAACTTTGCACCTCCGATGAACTTTGAACCTTATGGTTGTTTTGTGAGTGTGTAAGTCTTGCTGCTGGCATTACCTGAAACAAAGAAAATTTGATGTCCGGATTTACAAACAAACAATCATACAAAATGAGGATCTCACCGAGTTAAGATAAGTATATTTTTAGCTACCTGTACATAGTACAAGTATATTCTTTTGCTAGCCAAATGCCAGCTAAGTTTCTACTAACCAGCTTAATTTTTAAAAGATTTATTAAAATAAAATAAAAAACCAGTAAGCCAGTGATATCATCCATTTCAAGTTAGTTTAGCAACATAAAAGGATCAATAATATAAATATACATGTAATATGTATTTACTGCTTTTTTCTAATTCATCTGTACTTTAATGTAGCTGTGTTTCTCATTCCCCAAAAAAGCTGCAGAGAGCTCTTTCTTTGCTATCAGAATGACCCTGCACTGTTCTTTTGATATCCTGGGAAGAATGGGGGGAAAGCATATGGGGAAACATGTTCCTCAAATCTATGGTGGAGTGCCCACGCCTGTTGACAGACGGAATGGTAGAACCTTGAATTCGTTCACCACTCCCAAATATTGGAAACCAAGACATTTTGAATGATCTCATGGGATGTGGTGACATGTAGGTAGGCATCCCTCAAGTCCAGGGATACTACACATGCTGGTACCCTAAGAGAATGGTACTGTGTGAAGTGACTCCATCTTGAATCTCTTTGGGTTTTTAAACGTGTTGAGTGGCTGTAGATTTAGAATTGAGCACCACTCACCTGGAGACTTCTTCAGAGTTAGGAAAAATGTCCAGCAGAAGCCTGTGCTGCATTGCTTGAGGGGAACCTGTCTGATAAGTCTGGGACTCTGATGAACACCAACCCCCCCCCCCCTCCCCTAAAACAGTCAAGTTTCTCTATCTCAAGAGTAACTGTCCATCCATGTTTCATGACAAAATACCTGATTGTAAGGTAAAGCAATGATGCAGAAAACATGTTATAACTCACCACTGTGACTTGGCATTTGACCTTTTGATCTCAAAAGCAATCCAAACTTTCCTTTCCTAAAGGGAGACCCCCCCCCTCTCCCAACCAAGTTCCAAGTCCGCATGTCATTTCCAATTCACTTACATCCGGAAACTAAACTACGTAGTCAGATGGAATGACAGACATACAGATGGACAGACAGAGAACATGTAGGCAATAACAATAGCCATTCAGCCTATAATGCTGTTTTGTTTTCAGAAATTTAATAAGCAATTTTTCAATGTGAAACACTTACTTTTGAATTGCTGTTCATGTTAGCAAGAACTTCTTCATTTACATCTAGCTTCACATGGCTTTGTGACACAACGGTGTCACCTGTAGATGGCATTATGTTCTCAACTAAACTTGATGCTAAACCTCTGTAGCCAACATATCTGTTAACACAGCAGAAAAACAGTTAATTATGAGCATTTAGATTTTATTTGTGAATTTCTGTTTTTTATTATCTTTTGAATTTGTTAAAGGAACACGTTGCCAGACCTGCCAACCTTGTAATTTTTTTTTGAGTACCACATTATCGCAGCGGCATAAACATGATCGCCCAGTGCACAACGGCATATGGCACAATGCTTACGGTCAGTCAGCAAAAACCATGGACCACTTCATTTTAGATGAACCATTCATTTAATGTAATTATACATCATATTCACACAAAATACAGGCTACTTCATAATAAAAAAAGTTGTATCATGATATCAGTGGTTATTTTAGGGGTGGTTGATGTGGCCTTTTCTGACTTTTTGTGATCGTGACCTTAACAGTCTGAAAAGAAATGAAAAAGAAATAACCAGTTGACTGCTGGAACCATGTTCCAAATGCCTAGATCAAGGATTTAAAACTGAAGGAGTGAAGGGGCAAAAAGTTTTTTTTTTTTTTTTTAATATCACAAAAAAATTGGCCAGGGGTTTCCCTACGGGCGGGGAGCCCATTTTGACACATTTCTGATCCATAACATATATTAATTTCATTGACAAGCTCTGTTGAACATTGTTCCTAAATTATTAGTAACTTAAACTCGGAATGCAAATATTATAACTTGGTATCCATCTTTGGTTGCCCAGTAAACGGACAAACGAAAGCCCACCGTAGAGTTTTCAAGTTCCACTTCAATTCAGGCATGCTTCAATTCATCATTTGTTTTCCTTATCAGGCTTATACAAAGATTACAGGCCATCAAATTCCCATTATTCTCCCCAAATTCTCGGGAGTTGGGAAAAAATCGTGACGTAAATAATAACATGAATGCTACCTCCTGACCTAAACTGCTGCCGCTCTTTGAGATGTCTTAATGTCAAAGTGTGTGCACTGCCGACTGCACACGTGCACTGTGCAAAATGCATTATTTTCCACGTTGAGGAAGAAACTTCTTTGGAGCATGCATTCTCTTTTTTCCGGGTGGAGGAGTACTTTTTCCCCCATCACTGACACTTCGCCTTCGATCGGCGTCCATGTTGCATAGTATATAAACACACGGCGACGCCGAACGAATTCGAGCCGAACACGTGCGTTGTGTGCACGTACATGTACATGTACATCCATGCATAAGGCTGTACATGTACTATACCAGGTTGACCGAACTGGTATGCGCCATTCCCACCCCTTCTGTTACGCATTGGTTTATTAGTTTTCCAGCGGGAGTAAGAATTTAAAAAATAATTCTAAGCACAACCTCTTTTTTATCGAAGCGCATAATGATCACTCAGATGTGGGGTGTGTGGGGTGTTTTTGATCTGTTGTTTTTGCACTTGGGGTCGAACGAATAACAGTTGATTAAACTGAGAACAAAATTGTCCGTTCGTGCTGCAGTTTACAAACACCGCGATATAGATTTTGCTTTTTGCGTACGTTCTGCAGAATATCTCGTACCACCGTACTCAGGGGTGAAAATGTGTGCATGGTACGCAAAATGCGTACAGGTTGGCAGGTCTGCGTTGCCTTGGATCGGTCGAGTTGGTCTTTGAAAAGTGTTCTATAACCGTTTGTTATAAAATCGGTATGGTTAGAGAGATGTTGTAAAAGAAGAATACAATGATCCACACAAACATGCCTCGAAATTGCGACTTTTTGCGTGGTTTTTGTTTTACCTCGTTGACTAACACGGTCGACCATTTATAAGAGTCAAATTGTTGACTCCCATAAATGGCCGACCATGTTAGTTCGCACAGTAAAAGGAAAACCACGCAATTTCGAGGCAAACTTGTGTGGATCATTGTATTCTACTTTTAAAACATCTTTCCAACCATATGCATTTTATAAAAAATGGTTACAAATGCTTTTTATAGACCAACTCGTCCGATAACGTGTTCCTTTAAATATCAAATTTATCAACTCTAAATTTATGGAAGTCAAAAACCGATGATGTCACAATGACATCCCTACAGCATGCGTGCCAACTATGTATTAAGTTTAAACAATGTATGAGCTTGGGAAGCGTGTATAAAGCTGTGTTCCTATTCAATTTTTTTTGGTTTAAGTACCATGACTTTTCTGTAGAATGACAAAACTAAATCCAATGGGGACGCAGGGTAAACTAACCTCCCCATCAACTTCCCGCTACCATAAATCTAACAGGCCAAAAGAGGTCACAGAAGGCTTTTCAAGCAGCAACGGACGGTAACATAGCCGGGCCGCTAAAAAGTCCAAGTGGAACAGCTCTGCACTGCAAACCTACAGTAACCACACTGTAAATTGCTATGCCAACGCACAATATATAATCACGATAACTTTCCGTGTGAACGCGGAAAAAAAAGTCCAATGAGAAACGGCTTTGGATAGCTTTAGGACAATATTTTACTGTTAAGAGCCTTACAAAATGTAATGTTAAAGACACTGGTCACTATTGCTAATTGTCAAAGACCAGCCTTCTCACTTGGTGAATCTCAACATATGCATAAAATAACAAACCTGTGAAAATTTGAGCTCAATTGGTCATCAAATTTGCGAGATAATAATGAAAGAAAAAACACACTTGTCACATGAAGTTGTGTGCGTTTAGATGGTTGATTTCGAGACCTTGAATTCTAAATCTGTGGTCTCGAAAACAAATACGTGGACAATTACTTCCTTCTCGAAAAATTTGTCACTTCAGAGGGAGCCGTTTCTCACAACGTTTCATACTATCAACCTCTCCCATTACTCGTTACCAAGTAATTTTTTGGGCTTATACTTATTTTGAGTAATTACCAATAGTGTCCACTGCCTTTAAATCAGGCTGCATGCATCTTCAATGGATACTATACACAGGCTTCAGGAACTTTTAAACCGTATGGTCAACAGAGCGTAACAGCCACCCAAGTGCTTCTAATGTACATACAATAAATGTACATGTTTCTTGTGTTCTTTTTTTGTGGTTTAAATGTGGCAATACTTAATTGGGGTCTAATATCTGATTTAAACCAGAATTAGTTAAAGTCAAATCGGTATAATCTCTGTGCAAATGATGAAGCAGACTCGACCTACATGTACATGTGCAACCTGATATGATTAGGAATAATTCTTGAGTATGAATTTATGAAATTTCCAACTTATGGTTTGAACAGAAAGTCAAGGTCACACAATGGTGTATCGTTTGTATAGTTTTTCTAGACCTTTCCAATGATGTGAACGTACATGTAGAGAAGGCCAGCTACGTATGAGTGAGATTTTTCACCTCCACCCCCCCCCCCAAAAAAAATTGTGTTCAAGGAAAATACAGAAAAACAGCGTTTTCTCAATAGAACTTTGTTTGTGGACAAAAAGTGTTTCAAATGCATCAAAAACCTCTTCAGTATACTTCAAACTCACATGAGGTACACAGGAGATGTTGCTTGTTAATGTGGAGGTACGATTGTGTCAGATTATTTACCCCAATAACATCAATTTCCGGCTAAAATGATGTTAAAATTCCTCCACGCTTACGACTTCTGCCTGTTGTGTTGAGTCTACGCTAGTGGAGCGCATTTAACAGTTTGCTAAACGAATCGGGACAAACTGCTGCGCAACCTGTGAATTGTTGAATTGTCAGCTGGATCTGCTAAGGGAGCAAAAGCGTGTGCAATCTGCAAACTTGCGCTCTATTTGTATGGCAGCTTAAGTTGATGATTCTGAAAAAACTGCGTGCAATGTGAAGATTGTGCAAGTTTTGTAGATTGTGTTTTTTGTACACACGTGCGCGATATGGCAATGCATTGTCGATATCCAACCGGTTAGTTACGCACGACGTCACAGAGATATCGGTAAACTTGTCTTTGTGTGTTTTTTATTTTATTTCATTTTTGTTTTAAAAATAAGTTGGTGAAAGTCTGGCATATAGTTCATGGACTACTACATGTCTCAACACTTAAAAGTCACAGTCGTTACATCATCCTTGACAGCATCATCATCTAAACATATTGAAGTAGATGTTCAATGCAACGATAAACATATTCTACTGATGATAGTTTATCGCCCTCCTGCGACAAAAATGAACACTTTTCTGTCAGAGTACTTGGACCTTCTAGAAGGATTCCTGACATCGTCCTCGAATCTCATAGTGATGGGTGACTTTAATATTCACATCGACCAATCTCAAGCTAAGGATACAGTCGCTTTCATGAATTTGCTAGAGTCTTGTAACCTGACCCAACATGTTTCATCTGCCTTGGACATCTGTTGGACCCTGTTGGACCTTGTGATAACTCGCTCTTGTCAGAACAACATAAAATCCATTGATGTGTTTGACCCAGCCATTTCTGATCACTCACTTATCACCTGTAATCTTGATGTCAGAAAACCAACGAGGGAATGAAAAACAATCATCTTCAGGAAAATCAGCAACATTGACACCAAACATTTTGGTCTTGACATTTTGAAATCGCCTCTTTCTGAAATTGGAGATGCGCCTCTGCACCCGGATGTTCTCGCTAATGCCTACAGTAAACATTTCTCCGATCTTCTCGAGAAACATGCACCTTTGCAATCTAAAACATAAACACTCCATCCAAATACATCTTGGTTTACGCCTTCAATCAACATCGAGAAACTGAAACGTAAAAAGTTGGAACAGCACTGACCAAGAGTCAACTAACCATCGACAAAGACATGTACAAGCTACAAAGGAACAAAGTGGTGAGGCTAATAAATGAGGCCAAATCGCACTACTACCAGAACTTAATAGATGAAAACAGAGGTGATTGTCGTCAGATTTTCCCGGTGATTGATTCGCTTTTGCATTGGAAAGTTGCTACTGTATTACCCACACAAACAACTCCAGTGGAACTCGCTAACCGCTTCAGCCGCTTCTTTCAAGAGAAAATAAAGGTAATAAGGAGTGAGTGTGAAATCAGCGGTCAACCAAGGAATGCCGATGACCAAGCTTCTGAACTCCCGGTCGGTTGTGAACTCCGCTTAGAGACTGTTTCACAATCACATATTGAGATGGTTATTCGTAAGTCCCCTCTGAAGTCTTCTCATCTAGACCCTCTACCAACTAGCCTTCTCAAGACATGTCTTTCTAAGATAGTGCCTATAGTGATGTCGATTGTCAACTCTTCAATTACGACAGGGGTTTTCCCGAATACATTAAAATCAGCAGCAGTCAAGCCAATTCCAAGTGCAAGTACATATTTTTGTATCCTCTGTAGCAATTCTAGTTTTTTCAACTAGGGTTAAATCTCTGTTTTGAATTATTTATTGTTGTGTACAAATTCTGCATTTTATATTACATATTTTCTTGGGTGTTTGAACTGTATGGATTTTAATAGGTTTTATTTTAATTGTTCAGCGCCCAGGAGCATGTTTACATACTCATGGATACGCGCTATATAAATTTCCATTCATAAATACCCCAGACAGTTTCGCTATTCCTATTGGTGGAGCGTGCGTCACGTGGGTGTGTATAAACCTTTGTTTATGACCAGTAAAAAGTGTTGAAACATGGGTGTGACACGCGAGCTTGCACCTGTGCTTATAACAGGGATGCCAGTGGCTCTTTCCTTCAGAGCCTGAAATTCTTTTTTTTAAGAAAAAGGGGTCACTGCCCCCCCCAGACCAAAAAAACTATAAAAAACATAACAGCATTTTTTAAATAAAACATAAAGAAAAAGAAAATTCTGTCCCCCCCCCCTTGCAAAAAGGCAGGCATAGTCTGATTTTAGTCTTGAGTTTTCCGTTTTTATACATCACAAATTTCAAACCGTAAACAAAAAAATCAAACAAAACTTGAGGGTTTTTTTTCTTTTCATTTTTGGACGATCTCACCCTCTTATTTCTGCTTTTATATTACATTTTTTTTGTCAACCATGTCGATGGGTTCGCAATGTGAGGATCGGTTGTATAAAAAACTTCTTTTGCAATTAAATTTCTCGATTGGTGTCAGCAACGCACATTATTGGGAGGGTCCATTACCTTACCATCAACTCGCTTGGTGCCGCCAACTCCTCCAAAATCAATTTAAAATCCACATAAGATGCATAAAACTATTCAGTATAAGCTAAAAGAAAATTTGAAAAGCTTTAGGCTACATTTCGATTGTAAGAATTTTGTTTTTTTGATCGTGAAAAAAATATCTCTAAGCTACAAAGCCGTCAGTCGCCATCTTGCTTTTTCACAGGCCTGTACAAAATGGACAACAGAGGGCGCTTTCCTGCATTTGGAATAGTCTTGCTTCAAGGCGTGAATGATTGGTACTGCATGTGTAGTATGTACTGCAATTTATGTTAGTTGATCACTGAGGCCTTAGGTCAAGACTAGTTCATACCTGCCATCTTGGAAGTGGTTGAGTTGACGAGTTGACAGCGAGTTGACGGCAGGTATTATGTTATACATTTTCTCTGGCCAAATGAATTACAGAGCGCCGGAAATTTGTTTTCAATAAAATATATTTCTCCGGCCAAATGAAATACAGAGCACCGAAACCTTTTCCAAACTCATATTTTCTCTGGCCAAATGAAAAACGGAACGCCGGAAATCGTTTTCAATAAAATATATTTTCTCCGGCCAGATGAAATGCAGAGCGCCGGAAAAAAATCGGGGAAAATTTGAAAAAGCCGGAATTCCGGCAACAGCCGGAAAACTGGCATCCCTGATTATAAGACAGTTTCTTCATTCCTATTGGTCAAGAGCAACGGCTGAAACAGTTGTGCCACATCAGGTGATACACACGACGCGCACAGCATTCCCTTAAAAGGAGTTGTTTACCCGAGGGCGGCAGAGGGCCTTACCATTTCATAGCTGGAGGGGTGTTGTGTTGAAAGAAACCATTGACAAATTATAATTTTTACATTTATTTTACTTTTTGACCAAAAGTGTTGACATTATGAATGGGAATCAAAGTGTGTTGAATCGGTTTTCAACTAGTGGTTTAAACCTGCCGAAGCCTGGTTCTTGATAATTTACCTCGACTTTGTCTCAGTAAAATTATTAAGAACCAGGCATCGTTGGGTTTTAAAGCAATAGTTGAAAACCTCTTCACCACACTTTGATTTCCTTATTAATATTATTATTATTATGGTAAAATTGTTGGTTAATTTTTTATCATACATTTTATTTTCTATTTTTTTCGGTCTCACTCAAATGCGTGAGAAAATGGTTGGAGAGCGTGAAACAGACCCCTAATGCGCGTTAAGAACAATGTTCACATGCAAACTAGATTTCTCCATTCAACTATGAATTAAACGTATTTCAAGTAAATTAGTACTTCTCACCTTGGTGATAAAGGAGCACAAAACACATTAATGCAGTTCATTCTACATCCAACATCAAATGGATTATGTCCACTACGAAACTTTCCAGTCACCTGTCAAATGAATCACAAATACCAAGGTTAATCCAGACTAGATAAAGTTGACGTTTCCAAATTAATTTTTAGAATGTATACTTACAATGTACCATGTTCTTAGTCTTTTTCAAAACTATTACTGCTAGTATAATTGAGACTAAATACAGAAAATTTACTTTCTAAAAAGCTGCAACGTTTTGCCTACATGTAGTTATGGACCACAAGGCAAATCTGGTCTGCTGAAACTATGGCAAACTGCATTGAAGAAGAAATAGACCCTATGCACATGACATTATTTCAGTAGGGCGCCCTCACCAAGAGGTCAAAAGTTAATAAACCAATATTGTGTGCCATGCGTACAAATATGTGTGTTTTGATTGTTTCGTCACTATTTTACCTCTAAGATGGTGGCTGGATGACGTCAATGCATAAGTTCTATATGCAGTCTATTTATACTGCAACATGCAGCAGCGCATGACCCATAACAGTAAAAAAGTTTGGTTTTCGATAGCCTTGATCAAGGCGCTCCAGCCAGCCACGACCGGCTAAATCCGACTCACAACCGAATTCCGCCAGCGCACCCCCAACCATGGAGCCCAACATAACACAAAAAGTGCAAAATAGTACATGTGCAGTGTATGTATACGGTGTACATGGTACATGTATGTACTGTGTGACTACTTTTTAAGCAGCGCCTTGATGGTTCTGTAAATGCCGAAATGTGGGGGCGCTCATTATGCTAATAATTACTAAAAACCTGTTCTCGTTGGTTGTTGTTTGGCCTAGCAACTCTCGCTGCGATGTCAAATCACAACATTTTGCAAACACTGCACATGTGCTCCTAGGTCGACGCGACATAAACAAGCAAATGTGGTAGCCTGTTGCAAAAAAAAAACGGCAATGGCGGCGAGCAAGGGAGAAATCGCTGGAAATCAATGGTGCAAAATTTGCAACAGTACATCGTAGCACAACTACAGAAGCTTTCAACATATTTCACAGTTAAAGAAACTGGCCACTATTGGTCTCAACATATGCATAAAATAATGTAAGAAAAAATATCCTTGTCACACAAAGTTGTGTGGTTTCAGATGCTTGATTTCGAGACTTAAAAATCTTATTCTGAGGTCCTGAATTCAAATTTGAGTGGAAAATTACTTCTTTCTATGTTATTTCAGAGGGAGCTGTTTCTCACAATGTTTTATACTATCAACAGCTCTCCATAACTTTTTACCAAGTAAGTTTTATGCTCATAACTATTTTGAGTAATTACCAATAGTGTCCACTGCCTTTAATCAGCAGGCTTGATTCTGTTTTGAGCACCAACATTCTACTTCCATGCATCAAGCATGAATGTCGAAATAGGAGGAAGACATTAGACTGTGCATCAAGTGTGTGAAATGTGTTTGAGAAAGGTTAAAAGAGTATCCAGGAGTCATGGGTTTCAACGACCTGTTAAAAGTTGTTCGACGTCGTACTGAGCGCGGCTTGTCCGTCACCAGTAGCCGTACCGACACACAATAAATAGGCCAGAATTGAATCTAAGTGTGCCAAAATTATACTCCAACATATTTTTGATGAAAATTATATTTAAACATATTTATGATGGAAAGTTGGTTGTAAGGGGTTTACATATTTATGATGGAAAGTTGGTTGTAAGGGGTTTTCAAATACGTAGAATTCGACGTCATCATAGTCCAGAATCGTGTTTGGACGACAAGAGTTTAATAACTACTAATGTTAATTTTTTTCCAGTTATGACACATGCACCAGTCATTACAGGTGTTTGAGTCAAAACAGGCATTTCTAATAAGGGTATACAACTTCAAAATTGAATATAAAACACCCATTAAGTTCATCGTTTTTGCCACACTTTTTTACCATTTTGTGTCTAAATAAAGTCATAACCCATATTTGATAGAGATTTGTTCATTAATTCTTTTTTTTAAAACAAATTGAAGTATTGTTTTTTGAAACAATCACCAATTGCCTAGTTGGCGCAGTTTGACCTGGCCCACTGTGCGTCAGCTCAGCAGAGCCCTTACATAAAACAGACACTACACTCCCGACCTACCTCTATACAGTGTACAGCGTATACCACACAGTCATGGATGTGGCATGATTGCTAGCAGTAATAGGTCATTCTCAATTGCGCCTGTGATTGGGCAATGTTTAGAATGAAACGCCCACATCAAACAAAATATAAAGAAACACATATGCTTTCAGTAACAAACTGGTCAAGGCTTTTGTTTGAGCCCGCGTACAAGGTTGAAAGACCTGATCGTACTCGCGACTTTGCTACATTGTTCTCGCTGTACATGTACTGTACAGTACATATACAGTGCATTCGTTGTTCGTGAATGCACTGCATGCAGTTGTTGTCCAAACGCTTAGGGGGTTCTGTAAGTTATCCCCAGATCGTACAAGCGCAGAGTTTGCTGTTTGCTTGAAAACAGCTCATATACCAGGGCTAATACTCTGAAAATCAAAGAATTTGTATACTTGGGACAAAGGACCTGAAATTAAGAATTTGGCAGTGGAATTATAAAACCATGGTCTTTGTGTCAGTTTTACTTTAGTCCTTTTCACACGAGTGCTCATAACCAACGTCCTCGGTTCTGGGCGCCAACTATCTGGCACCACGATCATTTGCTATTTCACAACAAAGGTGTTTCACAGGACCAACCAAACCAACGACCCTTGTAATCGGCTTGCATTATGCATTACTTCGCTGGTATGCCGCATGAAACCCTTAAACAGGCTGGCGGTGGCTCTCATCAGTTCCAGAAGGCAACCAGTGATTTGTACGCGTTGTTCCGAATATAGCTTGGGCCTGCTGTGCATAGAGTAAGGACAGAGTCGTGTCGCTCTTTGATTAGGAACTGACATAGTTTTTTTTTCTTTTTTGCCAATAAATAATTTTTTTACTAACCATGTATCTTTCTGCCAGTATTTTTACAAACACACTGACTGTTCAATCGCAACCCAAAGAACCAAATTAGGAAACAAAGAGAAAGAAGAAAAAAAATGACTTGGAGTTACAATGATACGATCGACAAAATGATCGAGCTGATTGATGTCATGGGGACTGAAGGCATGCAGAAAAAAAGATGGAGGGAATGGTTCAATACCACTAAATATGGAAGACTGTCTCAGAAAACCTTTAACCTCGGTTAACATGAACAGTGCCACGACAAATAGACGTACCGGCAAAACCGCAAACTTTATAACACATGACAATCCTAGGCACACGACGACACGATCTGCGCAGGTGTACTCCAAGAGCATAACCAGGGTCATTGGTTGAGTAGTTTCCATGTCCGATGAGTGCGATTATAACGCAGTTACGATTTTTAGTAGTAGGTTTCGATCGCGGTTATATTTAGTCAGGATCGTTGGCTATGTGATAACTAGGATTCAGAAAAGTTGCTTTTGCTATGTTATCCTAGTTGCGAAAAATCACAAAATATGTTGGATAAAAAGCTCGTGTGAAACAGGCTTTTGTCAAATGACTTGCAATGTTTGTTTTGCCCATGTTGTCCTAGTGCATTGTGTCAACAAGCTCATGATGTGATATACATGTACCAGCTTTTATAATAGAAACAAAGATGTATCTTACCTGTTCGTTAGTGGTCCTTCCTCTACAAACCAGTGATATGTGAAATATAACAAGAATCAGGACAGGAAATGCAGCTAAAACAATAACGCCAAGAATCACAAGTCTTTTCATTCTAACTTAAGGAAGCTTACATGTAACATACTTGTACACAAAACATGCTTGAATACATATTCTTTGTATATAGTTTTAGACACTTTTCGATAAATGGTCTCAGTAGCACATAACATATTAAGATCATAAATACAGTTTTTACAACTAATTTAGTTTTCTACAAAGTTACATTAAGTTCAAGTAAAATATTTCACAGGTTGTATAAAGCGAGCAGTGTAAATGCATTTTCCAGACTTCCAAGATAAAGTTCTGAGATGATGGTATAACTAGACTATCATTTGGGGAGCACACGGCAGCAAAGAAATAGTTTATGGGACTTTTTTGATCTATCAAACCATTCGTTACATGTATTTTAAAAATCTCATTTGGGGGAGGCAAAAGTTCTACCATCTACCATGTCAAAAACTGCCAAACTACCAAGAACTTTATTCTATTTAACTCCTCAGCTCCAAAATCTGCTGACTTAGCCAAAAAGCTGATGAAAGTTAATATTACAAGTTACATAACAGCTTAAAGGCAGTGGACACTATTGGTAATTACTCAAAATAATTATTAGCATAAAACCTTTCTTGGTGACGTGTAATGGGGAGAGGTTGATGGTATATAAAACATTGTGAGAAACGGCTCCCTCTGAAGTGCCATAGTTTTCGAGAAAGAAGTAATTTTCCACGAATTTGATTTGAGACCTCGGATATAGAACTTGAGGTCTCGAAATCAACCATCTAAACGCACACAACAAGGGTGTTTTTTTTCTTTCATTATTATCTCGCAACTTCGATGACCGATTGAGCTCAAATTTTCACAGGTTAGTTATCTTACAAAATATATGCATATGTTGACATACGGTAACTGTGAAGGCTAGTTTTTGACAATTACCAATAGTGTCCACTGCCTTTAACCAGTTCACTTCACACAACAGGTAAAAACACCATATTTTTCTGGATATAGACTATGGCAGATGTTTTTGTCATGCCTCGATTGACTTTGTAGCACCCTCAATTTTGTTGCTGTAAAGCGGACAGCTGACATTAACATCCACCCAAATATTCCATGCACAAGCATGCAGCTACCGTGGTACGCTTTGTTGCAACCATACAAAGAGACACCCACATTACTGGAATTCATGCTCATAATTCATCCCTGATTCCATACCTCTTTCCATTTGTTATGTACATGTAATGTGGCATACAAGAATGGACACACTGCCATAATTCTGTATCATTGTATGTGGCTCATTGAGAGAAAAGAGCATTAGAGATTCTAGCTTGCAATTGCAGATTATTGGCCATGATTTATTGTTGAGGTTCAGGGTTTAAAGGTAATTGCAAGACAACATGCTTTCAGATTTTCTAACAAGTAAACAACTAAAGCTGGTGCTAAATATGAGAACCTTTGTCTTTCTTTGCCAAGTCAGTGTAACATTGTGGCAACGATGATTTCAAAGACAAATGTTTACTCCAGAAGCTCCAAAAAGGTCCATCCATGAAAACATTGGTTTTTAACCCCGGCGTAGTCGGACCAACAGTAGGACCAAAATGTACAAACAACCCAATGATAAGTTTAATTATAATGTGTAGACAATTTCAACAATAAAATTGACAATTTTTACCTGAAATATTAGAGCGATTTGCGTTGTTATTTCCAACTTGAAATACGAGTTTGTTCCGTCATGGCAGGGTGAAACGCATCACGTATTCCCCGGGGCTATACAGTTACATCACCCTCGTCGCATCCGGCCGTACATTGGCTCTGCTTCATGACCAGGGAACAGATTTCATTCGCAATTTTTCCGTGCATGTTTCTCATGATTTTAGCAATACTTCTCACCCAACACCAAGTTTAACTGAAAGATTATTTCTTTAGCATTCAGAATTATTTGGGTTTGGAGTCATTCAACCTCGAAAACCCCGGAAATATTGATGAAAATCAGACACTGTTTTGTCGAACTTCGATAAATATTCCACTGGATAAAACATGGCGGTATGGCAATGATCGTTATAGCTTGGCTATCTACGCGTGCCGTGTAAAACCTGTATGTACATGTATGTATGCTTGGGGCTCCCGTATGGTGGTGTGCGCGCATAGTGGAGCCAAGCTAGCTACGCTTTGTATGACGTCACGTAGCAACAGCACTGGGTCGGGTAATGGCCTCGCTGCATAGATGAACAGACGCCTCGCTCAGTATGTAGGTAAGCCATACTAATCTCGCGACGCGATTTTTTATGAATGAAATAGGTCAGGTGACAAAAATGGGTTTCCTTGAACCCCTGTAACAAGCAATGCAGTCGCCCAACGTGTTGACGTAATTTATATTCAGATAGATAAGGTCACTGGCTTCAAAAAAGTATCTCTTTTGGTGGCGCTTTTGCGATGTGCTTTGAGCAGCTATCGCGGGTTGAAAAGGGGCGATTTTGTCTATCTGGAGTTTATTTCCAATTTTTTTTATATAATTAGGACAAAAACATGGCTCAGAAATCATCTGCTGTTGCATCTTTATAAAAGGAACACGTTGCCTTGGATCGGACGAGTTGGTCTGTAAAAAGCGTTTGTAACCCTTTTTTATAAAATGCATATGGTTGGAAAGATGTTTTAAAAGTAGAATACAACGATCCACACAAGTTTGCCTCTAAATTGCGTGGTTTTCCTTATACTGTGCGAACTACATTGTAACACGGTCGGCCATTTATGGGAGTCAAAATTTCATAAATGGCCGAAAACTTTGACTCCCATAAATGGCCGACCGTGTTAGTCGACGAGGTAAAAGGAAAACCGTGCAATTTTGAGGCATGTTTGTGTGGATCATTGAATTCTACTTTTACAACATCTTTCTACCCATATGCATTTTATAAAAAACGGTTACAAACGCTTTTCAAAGACCAACTCGACTGATCCAAGGCAACGTGTTCCTTTAATCTTTTGACGACAGCAAGTTTAATCAAGATTTAGGCAACCTAAAAGTGCAGAAATAAAAATAATTTTGTTGTCGTTATGATTATGTTGGGTGTCAGATTACATGAAATGAGACTTTACTCGATATTCCTCATTACAATCGAGCAGGGGCCAATTTCATAGAGCTGCTTAAGCAAAGAAATTTGCTTAAGCAAAACGTTCATTGCTTAGTAAAATCAGATTACCGGCCAAGACTCCACTCAATTGTAATGCTAAGTAAACAACAGCTTAATACTAGTCATCAGCAACGTATATGGCAGGAAGTTTTGGCCAGTAACATGTGTAAAATAAGCGAGCTATTTTCGTGCTTAAGCAATTCTTTTTGCTTAAGCAGCTCTATGAAATTGGCCCCGGTTACAAATGTTCTGAATACCAAGGTAAAGTTGTGAAGTCCATTAGTTGCATATTATATTGTACCCCACTCTTGGCTTGGCAGCACTACTACTTCAGGTAACTATATCAATATAAAGATAGAAAAGAAAAATCAGTTTTTGTAAAATCTTAACAAGGCCTTTGTGTTTCTGATATACGTTCTACATTGTGACATAGTATTGTTGAAATGTTGATGAATTAAACAAATTTTCATTCATTGAAACCATGGTCAATTCCCAACCGCTTTCTACTTCAACTTCTAGTTAAAACAGAAGATAAAGTCAACATAAATTAATGTCAGTGTTTATATTTTTCAGTTTTACAAGACATATCTGATGGTGATATATACAAAATTCAAAATCCCCTATGAAGTTGAGAGAAAGAACTAGAAAATAAGTTTTTGTTAGAAACAAAAACAAGGTGTTTTAAAGCCAGTGTACGCTATTGGTAAATGTCAAAGACCAGTCTTCTCACTTGGTGTACCTCAACATATGCATAACCTGTGAAAATTTGAGCTCGATTGGTCATCGGAGTTGCGAGATAACTATGAAAGAAAAAAACACCCTTGTCACACGAAGTTGTGTGCGTTTAGATGGTTGATTTTGAGACCTCAAATTCTAAACTTGACGTCTCAAAATCAAATTCGTGGCAAATTACTTCTGTCTCGGAAACTATGTACTCCACTTCAGAGGGAGCCGTTTCTCACAATGTTTTATACTCGTTACCAAGTAAGGTTTTGTGCTAATAATTATTTTGAGTAATTACCAATAGTGTCCACTGCCTTTAAGTGATGTCATGAAATGATGATTTAATTGGTGACATTTCACCTGATCAATCCAATGAGTGTCATGGCCTAGTTGATAAAAGCATCAAATTCAAGTTCTGGTGGTTAAGTCATCGAAATGTGGGTTTGAATCCCGGTCGGACACTTGTGTCCTTGAGAAAGATACTTTACTATTGCTTCTCTTCACCAAGGGGCATAAATGGGTACCTGTAAGGGAAGAGGTTGATACTTTGTAAGAAAAAGCATCCGGAACGCCACGGCAGCTCGGTCTGTATACTTAACTCCCCAGAGAGCTGAGACAGATAAAAGGGATGTCATTGCCCAGGCGAGGTGAAGTTCATGGCTTTATGAACTCTCAAGAACGTTCATGATCAGTTCAGGAACATTCATCAACAGTTCATAAAATGTTCATCACAGCAGTTCATGAACCAACTTCATGAATGGTTCACCATTCAATTAATGAACATTTGGTGGACTTTTATGAACTTCTTGATCAGTCCATGATTATTCATCAACAGTTCATAAAATGTTCATCACAGGAATTTTTGAACCAAGTTCATGACCTGTTTACCCATTCAAATAATGAAAATTTAATGAACATATGAAAATAATCACACCCACTAAAACTGTACGGAACCTCAGCATTGTTTTTGACAATCTTATGTCTATGTCACCACAAATAACATCATTGTCAAGGTCGGTGTCATACCCTCTGCGTAACATTAAACATATAAGAAGGTTTCTAGATGTTGACACATGTAGCAGTGTTACAATGTATATGGTCTCTTGTTCTTTCCCGATTGGACTATGGCAATGCACTTTTACTTGGAGCAAACACAACTCAAATTAATAGACTTCAACATCTTCAGAATTGGGCTGCCAAACTCATATTTTGTGCATCTAAACATGCATGTGTACAAACCCTTAAATAGACTTGCACCAGCATATCTTGCATCTTATTTTTCTTTTCACATTCAAACTAGGGCTGGGCTTCGCTCAGCATAGACAAAACGCGTCTTGCTGAAAATAAACCGAGCAGCAAATCTCTTCAATCCGCTGCATATAAATCATTTTCCTTAGCTGCTCCAGGACTGTGGAACCATCTTCCTATCACCATACGCACCTCCAATTCACTGCCTATTTTCAAGAAAGCACTTAAAAAACATCTTTTTCCTTAGTTTCTGTTTATTGCTCATTTGTTGTATTATTTGCATTGCTATTGTTTGTCTAAAGCGCTGTGGTCTAAATAAAATGGCGCTACATGTATATAAAAACTCATTGTATTGTATTGTATATTTATGCAGACATTTCTTGAATATGCAGTTCCAGCTTTGTATCCATTTAAACAACCCAAGGTCTCTTGGTTGATTTGATACTAATTTTCAAAGATTTAAACTATTGTAATTTGGTATAGATTGTTGAAATGGTTTTTTTTTTACCTCTTTAGGTAATTTATTGTTGTGGACAATCGACTCTGAGAAGAAGAATAAAAATAAATAAATTAAACCGCAAATGGCTTCTGACAGGCACCCTCCGAACAAAGATATTGACAAAATTGGGAGACCATCAACATAGGGCTAGATAGCTCAGTTGGTAGAGCGCCGGCACGTTAAACCGGAGGTCGTTGGTTCAAATCCCGCTCTAGTCAATTTTTCTTTGTTCAATCCTAAAATCATTTAAAAATGTACCCAGTCAGTTTCCCTTGTGGTTTATTATTTGATATCTGATATAAAAAGTCGCATCCCCTTAAGGTGATCCCCTGTCTGCCGCTTCCCAGGTTGTATCGTTACCCGGGTGTGATCCCTGGCTACACGGCATTTTGCGGTTTAATGGCTTCTGACAGGCACCCTCCGAACAAAGATATTGACAAAATTGGGAGACCATCAACATAGAGCTAGATAGCTCAGTTGGTAGAGCGCCGGCACGTTAAACCGGAGGTCATTGGTTCAAATCCCGCTCTAGTCAATTTTTCTTTGTTCAATCCTAAAATCATTTAAAAATGTACCCAGTCAGTTTCCCTTGTGGTTTATTATTTGATATATATATATATATATATATATATTGCACCTTGCATTGTACTAAAGATTTGTACAAAAATTTGTCAAAACAACATGATGGTGTCATCATTCTGTCGTTTAGAGTTCAAGAAGTTAATGTCATTGACTAACAATACACCAAGTTTCACCTCAGTTGAATTTACAAGTCTGGTGGACAATAAACAAAGCGACAAATCCATGAAGTAAGCCCATTCAAAGCATTTTACATGCCTTTCCGGTTAAGACAGGTCAAAATGTTAAGAGATGGTCACCAACATACCCATTTTTGTGAAGTACGTAAAGCCCTTTCATAAGATGTATAGATTGTCAAAATAGCTTTTGTGGTTGAGGACATAGGAACTTATGAATAATGACGACTCGGGAAGAGACTAACTAACCGGAAGGGAAATGTTTGTTGTAAGCGCCGTGAAAACAGACTACGTACGTAAAGCCCTTTCATATGATTTATAGATTGTCAAAATAGCTTTTGTGGTTGAGGACATAGGAACTTATGTATAATGACGACTGGAGAAGAGACTGACCTACAGGAAGGGAAACACCTTAAAAACAGACTATAAACGAAGCTATTAAAAAAAAGTACTGACCGGGCCCGATGTTGCTTAACTTCAGTGATCGGACGAGAACCATAGTAATCAACGTAGTATGGTCGTAGTCAAAACTAAAAATGTATTTTTCACGGAAATATACAACAAATCTGATTTGAACCAAAAGACAAGGTCAAAATGGGGTCATGTCTGCGAGGCGTTTACAGAGTTTTTAACGACCTTTCCGATGATGTGTCGCTTGTAAGAATCCATAATGTGGATCAAAAGTTATGATTTTTTGAAATAAAAACTTTTAATTTTCATAAATCAAGAATGGATGACATCATCATGACGTTACTTGAACGGTTTACTCTTCTAATGAATATCTAACTATGTGTGAAGTTTCAAGTTCATACGATCTTTGGAAAGATGTTTCTGTTAGCAGACAAGGGACGTAGAGAAAAAGAAGAAGAAGTATCAATACAATTTTTTTTTTTTTAAACGTACAAAAATAAGAGGTGTTTCGGGTTGTTGGCCCGAACACCTAATAAGAAGAAGAAAAAAAAACAAACAAAAATATGAGGTGTTCCGGGCTGTTGCCCCGAACACCTAAATAAAAACGAACATTAACAATCGAACACCTAAAAACAAAATCAAACAAACAAATATAAAAGGTTTTCTAGGCGTGTGCCTTAATGCCTCGAATGTAAAATGATACAAAATTGTCTTTAAAAAATGAAAGGTTTATGAACCACATTTCAGACTTTTACCAAATTAACATGTTTTTTAACAAAATCAAACTAAAAAATAGAACACATCGACCACAGAGAAGATGTCATGTTTTCTTAAGTACCCAGCTGAAATACCCACAATGCAAAGCACTGCACGCACTAGTCTACATGACGGCGCACTATCTGAAGATTACACAAACTTATGCTCAATAGGCAACTGGAGCTGCAAATTTTTTATAGCACAAACCAAAAATTGCAAGCGAACTATTTGGGGCACATCATAATTGCTATTGGTCAGCCTTTCTTGGCACTTTTAAATTAATTTTTTTAACGTTATTCTGAACAAAAAAGTATAATCAGAAGGAGGTTGAGATTAGACTCCACAAGCAGTGCGCGTCTTTCAACCCTGGAAATTTGAGTCGTTTCCCAAATCGCCTACATAAAAGATGGATGTACATCCATGTGTTTGTTTTAAACTAAAATAAATTATCGTGCCCTCATTTAATATAGGGCAAATCAAGACTTGTTAAACCATTTCACAAACTTTAAAACAATCTCTCTTTGGGAATTTATCACCGCACCACTAACTTATTGTGACATGGACAGACTAATGTACATGTAGTAGTAAAGAAAAGATATGACTTTCCCGCCGCTTAAAACTGTGGCAAAGTCAGAGCTCTTAAAAAGTCGGAACTGAAAACAAAAAGAAAAGACGGAACTCCTTCAAAAGACGGAAGAATCTCATCCCTGGACATGGCCAATTTACTACTTTTGCGACATAAAGGCAGTGGACACTATTGGTAATTACTAAAAATAATTATTAGCATAAACTCTTACTTGGTATTGAGTAATGGGGAGCTGTTGAAAGTAAAAAACATTGTAAGAAACGGCTACCCCTGAAGTGACATAGTTTTCGAGAAAGAAGTAACTTTCCACGAATTTGATTTCGAGACCTCAGATTTAGAACTTGAGGTCTCGAAATCAACCATCTAAACGCACACAACTTCGAGTGACAAGGGTGTTTTTTTCTTTCATTATTATCTCGAACAACAATGTTCCAGAATACCTCATCAACCTCATCCACCTATACACCTCAGCACACACTGGACTTCGTTCATGAGCTCATAATCAGCACAGAACTTCCACTGTTTGGGGAAACAGGTCATTTTCTACAGCATCAGCGCGAGTATGGAACCAACTTCTCCTGACTCATCATCTCCATCCATCACAAAATTCAAGTAAAAGTTTAAAGGCAGTGGACACTATTGGTAATTGTCAAAGACTAGCCTTCACAGTTGGTGTATCTCAATATAAGCATAAAATAGCAAACCTGTGAAAGTTTGAGCTCAATTGGTTGTCAAAGTTGCGAGATAATAATGAAAGAAAAAACACCACTGTCACACGACGTTGTGTGCGTTTAGATGGTTGATTTCGAGACCTCAAGTTCTAAATCTGAGGTCTCAAACTCAAATTCGTGGAAAATTACTTCTTTCTCGAAAACTATGGCACTTCAGAGGGAGCCGTTTCTCACAATGTTTTATACCATCAACCTCTCCCCACTACTCATCACCAAGAAAGGTTTTATGCTAATAATTATTTTGAGTAATTACCAATAACTAGTGTCCACTGCCTTTAAAGGAAGGTTACAAATTGGTAAGAAACAAAAATTGTGAAGATCACAGATTCACATAAAACTTACACGGTCTAACGATGATGATAGTTGAAAACATACCTTAAAGTATCATATTTGATGAGAAATATATAACCTAACTTCACGTTTGGAGTTTAACGCTCAGTGAGCGGTTTATTCATTTTTAATTTGGCATCCATGCAATGCCAAATTTGTAATCGGTTTTCCACTCTTCTCTCATGACCCAGATGGCCAATCGATCTCAAACTTCTACTTTGTCAGTTCATGTATATATGGTGTACATGTACTACATAAAGTGCTTACATTGCCAACATCTATTTTGTTAGCAAAAACCAATTCTGTAATGTTCCTTTAAGTATCACCTGTTCAAGTAAGTTTTTGTTACCCAGTCAGTTTCCCTCTTGGTTTATATTGATAACTGTTCAAATAAGCATACTTACACAATCCAGTTCTAATTGGTTTTCCTGCTTAGGCGCCATGAGCACCTGTTAAGAGCGGATACCAGCGCCATACTTAGTATTCTTTATTGTTGTTATTATTAACTTGAATTCATCAACCATATCAACAAAAACCATAAACTCTCAAAAAGGAAATGCTTCCCACGAACCCCATTTTGAAGCCCAGAATCTACTTAACAAATCTTACACTGTGTAATTAAATTAAAATAGTATTGTGCCCAATGTGCATGATGTATGTACATATGCAGATAAAATACTTGCAAAAGGATACGATATAATAGTTTCATGATCTCCGATACGTTCCTGGTTATCCAACACAAATTTCAAGGTGAGTGTGAAGACTGAAACCATGTGTGCTGTTAATGACAACAGAAAGACGAAGAAATAGCGATAGTTCCGTTTTCCGATGCAATTATTAACCCATGGGCAATGATGATCAAACTTCTGCAAAAAATAAAATAAAGAAATTTATTATCACTAATTTAAAACATCAGTTTACAGCAATGAAAGTCAACAACAAAAATCTTACTTGTTGCTTTCACATTCATGTACATGTATGTTTTATCCAGAAATCATTTAAATCAGCCAATAAGGGGCTAATTTCTTTGCATGATCTTGCATGGTCTTTGTTTCCTCAGTGTGATCTGTAAACTCAAACACTTTTTGTAAATTTGTTTCACCTTAATGGTGCTCCATTGGTCCAGAGTGCATTTGACATAAGTCGCCTACAGTAAGGAAGAGCAAGTTTAAGAAGGGCAGACGTAGGAGAGATTATAAATAGCAGGCCAATCTTCTTCGGCATCTCTAAAGAAACGGTATTGCTATCTAACGCCCATTGTCAGGGCTCGCTGAGCGCGTGTGCCATTATAGGCGCCCACAATAAAACAGCTGGAAACTTGTCAGCAAATTAAAGACCACAAGTTATTTTTACAGGGTGTGGGGGATTTGATTCGCGGGAAATAAAATGTATCCTCGACTTGGTAATGGTCGAGCTACGCCAATACTACCTCATTGTATTACACAGAAAAATTTAGTAACAAAGGCAAAAGATAATAATTAAAAAAAAAGTGTTTTTGTTATAATGTTATAAATGTTAAACAAATAATAATGATAATATCAAAGTCTTACATAGCGCACGTATCTACCAAACAAGGTACTCGAGGCGCTGAGTATACACAGGTGCAACGGCGCACAGCAGCCACAGCCAGAAACACCAGGGCAAACCCCTTCTCTTTTCGATAAGTGCACTTGGTGCTTTTACATGCGTTACACATGGGACCAACTGCTTTACGTCCCATCCGAAGGGCGAAGCAATGGTTAAGTGTCTTGATTAAACGGACACAAGTGTCACGGCTGGGGATTAGAACTCACACTCTGCTGATCAGAAACACCAGAGTTTGAATTTGATGCTCATAAGTGCTTGGCAAAGACACTTCCATCACAGGCTCACTGGGAAACCATGTTTGTGTACATGTACCGTATTTTCCTGCGGATAAGACATATCTTATCTGACTTTTTTCACCCCAAAAACATCGATGCGTCTTATCTTTCGGTGCGCCTTGTCTGCTGACGATTGATTATTTTTTTGATTATCACTGCGTGAAATAAAAAATACCTTCATGTCCAGTTCAATTCAACGATCTTTGTGTGAAGAATCCTTACTCAATAATGCAGTCGAACAAGGCTATTCAGACACTGAGACCGTATTTTCGTTCGAACAATGCCGCAAACCCCCCAGACGGTCCAGTTATTCCAACAATGCTGCAACGTGTTTATTCCCCATGACCGTGCTTTCATTCCATTAATGCCGAAATGCGTCTAGCTTTCGGAACAGACGTCGGCGGCGTACAAACGTTTTTCTGTGTGGCCGCGTATTCGTTCCGAAAACGATTGACAGTCAATAACTTCATTCACACGTAATTCACCGACCGCTATTGTGTGGTAAACTTTGAGGGTTTTTATTGTAGAGAACAACGATCTCTGAAGTGTGCTTTAGGCTGAATATTTATTGCCTCTTTTTAGACGTTTGCTTTTAAAAAGTATTATGAGAACGTAAGATTATCTTACTAGGATATGATTTGTACTTGTTTGTAATGCCAAATAAAATAATACAACACTAGCCCAAAAAGATTAGGGAAGAATTTATTTTATTGAATTATTTTATTGCTTCAAAACTTCGGGTAGGAACGGTTGTTAAAATCATGGTTGCCCTTGCATGAAACTTGCCTGTAAAATCAACGATATCCAAGTTCAGACTCGAAAATCTCTCAAAATGACACAGAAAAATAGCCCCAAAACGCAACTCCGAGAGCTGTTATATAACATGCAACACAAAAGCAAATATCACGCCTGTAGTCGTTGTTACTGTGCGTGTGACAATAAATACAAGACAAATTGAACGCTAGAGGGCGTTTTGGAACGATGTAGTAGCGTGAGGTTAAACGCCCTCTATTTGTAAAAATTACGCGAACCAGCAATAAATGCATTGAGACAAGACTCGATGTGTCTGGGCTAGACTGGGGACCTGTCTTTATCCGCAAGGATAAAGACAGGTCCCTGCCGCTAGATCCAGTGATTCCTATTGGATACACTGAATGGCAGTGACATAGATGCCCAAATAGTCACTGCTCTCAAGTCCGCAATGGAATTTGACTGCGTATGTATACGGTCAGGCTATGTCTGGGCATGCTTAGGGATCCGCACAGGACGTGGGAATTTTGGCGCATTTCCAGGCAGCGCAAATGCGACGGCGTAGCGCAACCCGTCGGCGCACATCGCTCAATACGGTGCCCACATGTCCCCAACATCTGTTGTGCAATCTCGAGATTGAGCAGCGTAATGCACAGTGTACATGAGCATATTAATGTGCATGCAGCGACATCCCGGCCGTACGAAACATTACTACAAACACACGCTACGTCCGTCTGTCGTTGCAATGTATCTGTATCAGCAAGGATCCTCGTTGTGGGACGTCGGATGTCCAGCAGGGAGGCATTGTGTTCACGTTGCAAATTAACTTCAGACAGTGCGTGGACCATGGTTTATGCCCACTGATTGGGCCGAACTTGGTGTTATTAACAATATACAGCGTTGGCTGATTTGATAAAGGTCGGTATACGTAGGTTCTCAAAGACAACAAATTACGTCTTTGTGTCAATGTACCGACACCGGGTGGCGCCAGGTGTTCTTTTGTGTGCGGTTAAACGTGCGCCTTGTGCGGCGGTGCGCCTTGTCTGCAGACGTTTGAATTTTTTGGGGTCATTTTAGCGTCCTGCGCCTTGTCCGCCGAGCGTCTTATCCGCAGGAAAATACGGTACGCCACAAAGGAACAACTAATATGCCAACTGCTCTGGGGTGGATTTCACAAAGAGTTGGAACTAGTCTTATCTCAAGAGTTACTCGTCCTAACTTAGGACTAGCTGTACGTTTTTGATATCTCTTAGGACTACTCCTAACTCCTTGAGAAATCGACCCTTGTCATAACAAATCTTTGTTAGAACTTTTTCTAAAAGACAAAATGGCGAAAACGATACAATTTTAAGCATGACCAGTTAAAAGTGAATGCATCTACATGTATGTGTGATGCATCTGGCTCTACATGCCAAGAAACATAATATTTTATAGTTGAAAATTCAATTA
The DNA here is from genome assembly GCF_032118995.1 of Asterias amurensis. NCBI lineage: Eukaryota > Metazoa > Echinodermata > Asteroidea > Forcipulatida > Asteriidae > Asterias > Asterias amurensis. The sequence goes on along the minus strand of NC_092653.1, from coordinate 20,241,033 downwards.
AGAGGCAAACAGGTCGACCTCTGGTTGGAGAAAAACTCAGCAATTGTTCCAAAAATGGTTGGATCCAGATTCTATTCCAAATCTTCATGAAAATTCCTGGAAATAAAGTCAGCAATAGTGCTTTTGCTGCCTAGTACTTGTGTAAACTTGACAACCAAATATTATACAAATATTGAGTGGCTCAGAGTGGAATGGGAGGAATATTATCGCAAGGTAAAATTTGGACTGTTCCTCGAGTGAAATGGAACAGTCCAAGCTTTACCGAGCGATAATATTCCTTCCATTCCCTGAATTAAAGCCACTCAATATTTGTTTTATATGACTGACATAAATACCTTTGTCATTTGATGTATTTTAAAAGTATAACATATGAAAAATCACACAACCAAAAATCATATAGCGCCGCATAGCGGCAACAATGCACAAATTTAATAGCAATCGGATCACAACCTTTTGCACAGATGCTCCTTTGTTTAAGCAGCGGCACGGCTGCGCTATACTGCTCAAAAACATTGGGAACAAGGATGATCCTAACTGTTGAATGGGAAATATATTCCCCGTGGGCGAATAGGTCTTTTTGATCGCCGGTGCGGATGGGAGTAATAGTGAATGTCACGTGAAGTAAGTTCCACCAATCAAATGACAAGGATCTGCATGTCAGTTATAAAATAAGGGCCATATACCATTTGCAGATTTCCCTGGTTAAGTCATTCAACAACATGAACAAAGTGGAGTGATTATTAGTACCCCAGAGTGTTGCAGATATGCTACTGCAGTTGTATTGTCTCTTGTCATGTGGACGTGAATGTCCGAGTAGTTGGGAAGAACGACTGTTGAGACAAGAAGCAAGCTTTAAGCTCAAGAAAAATAATTGGTTCAAAGATCCGGCATTGGACCATTCATTGTCCACCAAAGCCTGGTTTTCAAGATCGGCTCCCCAGTTTCTACTTTGCAATCAGGCGTTCTCTATGTAATGGGGCAGCTAAAATTGGAACGTTGGTTGTCCATCAATTCAAATCAGAAATGGAATGTTCGGAAAAAAACAATCTTGCCTAAAAATGTCCACCATTTTCTGGTTAATGCAGTCTTTGTGTCTGCTTCGACGGTTTGTCTTAATATGTTCCCGTATGGAACTGCCCATTCACAAAAGACTAGAAGGCCTGTTATTTTAGCTTACTGATAGCCGCAACAATTTTATCAGCTTTAGATGAAGGGATAGAAACAGTCATTTGGATTGAATTCAAACGTGGTGACGTTTTGGACACTTAACCTCAAATCCTAGATACTAAACACATTAACTTATTGCACTCACAACCCTAAAGTGTCCATATCCTGCCACCACTTTTACGTTGGTTCAGAAACAAATTGGTATCTAATTTACTCAAATGAGATATTCCTTTTGGTAAAAATAAGTCACACAATGGTAATGTCATTGTCAGAATATTATCTAAACCGCCTTTTTGTATAATAGAAGAGTCTGCAAAACTTTATTTTCCTTGTGTAAACCCATTAGTACAGTAGTCCATTGTGTAGCACAGTAGCTCAGTAGTTCTTTGAAACTAATAATCACACATTAAGTTTTTAAGAAAACCACAAGGTATGCAGCATGCAGCTTTTTGTTACTTTTAGATTTGAATTGCTTTTACTTTTAGATTTCAATGTATGGTTAGTCAGCAAATTTGCTTTATGGGGTTGTCATGCTTGAGGAAGAAATCACTTTGCATTGTACAGGGAAGTTTCAAATTCACAATAGTTGCTAGGGTCTGGCATTGACAACAGTCGTGCACTAGTCAGTTTTATACTATCAACAGCTTTCCAATGCTTGTTACCGAGTCAGTTTTATACTATCAACAGCTCTCCAATGCTTGTTACCAAGTAAGTTTTATACCATCAACAGCTCTCCAATGCTTGTTACCAAGTAAGTTTTATACTATCAACAGCTCTCCAATGCTTGTTACCAAGTAAGTTTTATACCATCAACAGCTCTCCAATGCTTGTTACCAAGTAAGTTTTATACTATCAACAGCTCTCCAATGCTTGTTACCAAGTAAGTTTTATACTATCAACAGCTCTCCAATGCTTGTTACCAAGTAAGTTTTATACCATCAACAGCTCTCCAATGCTTGTTACCAAGTAAGTTTTATACTATCAACAGCTCTCCAATGCTTGTTACCAAATAAGTTTTATACTATCAACAGCTCTCCAATGCTTGTTACCAAGTAAGTTTTATACTATCAACAGCTCTCCAATGCTTGTTACCAAGTCAGTTTTATACTATCAACAGCTCTCTTATGCTTGTTACCAAGCCAGTTTTATACTATCAACAGCTCTCCAATGCTTGTTACCAAGTAAGTTTTATACTATCAACAGCTCTCCAATGCTTGTTACCAAGTCAGTTTTATACTATCAACAGCTCTCCAATGCTTGTTACCAAGTTAGTTTTATACTATCAACAGCTCTCCAATGCTTGTTACCAAGTAAGTTTTATACTATCAACAGCTCTCCAATGCTTGTTACCAAGTAAGTTTTATACTATCAACAGCTCTCCAATGCTTGTTACCAAGTCAGTTTTATACTATCAACAGCTCTCCAATGCTTGTTATCAAGTTAGTTTTATACTATCGACAGCTCTCCAATGCTTGTTACCAAGTAAGTTTTATACTATCGACAGCTCTCCAATGCTTGTTACCAAGTAAGTTTTATACTATCAACAGCTCTCCAATGCTTGTTACCATGTAAGTTTTATACTATCAACAGCTCTCCAATGCTTGTTACCAAGTAAGTTTTATACTATCAACAGCTCTCCAATGCTTGTTACCAAGTAAGTTTTATACTATCAACAGCTCTCCAATGCTTGTTATCAAGTTAGTTTTATACTATCAACAGCTCTCCAATGCTTGTTACCAAGTAAGTTTTATACTATCAACAGCTCTCCAATGCTTGTTACCAAGTAAGTTTTATACTATCAACAGCTCTCCAATGCTTGTTACCAAGTAAGTTTTATACTATCAACAGCTCTCCAATGCTTGTTACCAAGTTAGTTTTATACTATCAACAGCTCTCCAATGCTTGTTACCAAGTAAGTTTTATACTATCAACAGCTCTCCAATGCTTGTTACCAAGTAAGTTTTATACTATCAACAGCTCTCCAATGCTTGTTACCAAGTAAGTTTTATACTATCAACAGCTCTCCAATGCTTGTTACCAAGTCAGTTTTATACTATCAACAGCTCTCCAATGCTTGTTACCAAGTCAGTTTTATACTATCAACAGCTCTCCAATGCTTGTTACCAAGTAAGTTTTATACTATCAACAGCTCTCCAATGCTTGTTACCAAGTCAGTTTTATACTATCAACAGCTCTCCAATGCTTGTTACCAAGTAAGTTTTATACTATCAACAGCTCTCCAATGCTTGTTACCAAGTCAGTTTTATACTATCAACAGCTCTCCAATGCTTGTTACCAAGTAAGTTTTATACTATCAACAGCTCTCCAATGCTTGTTACCAAGTTAGTTTTATACTATCAACAGCTCGCCAATGCTTGTTACCAAGTAAGTTTTATACTATCAACAGCTCTCCAATGCTTGTTACCAAGTAAGTTTTATACTATCAACAGCTCTCCAATGCTTGTTACCAAGTCAGTTTTATACTATCAACAGCTCTCCAATGCTTGTTACCAAGTCAGTTTTATACTATCAACAGCTCTCCAATGCTTGTTATCAAGTTAGTTTTATACTATCAACAGCTCTCCAATGCTTGTTACCAAGTAAGTTTTATACTATCAACAGCTCTCCAATGCTTGTTACCAAGTAAGTTTTATACTATCAACAGCTCTCCAATGCTTGTTACCAAGTAAGTTTTATACTATCAACAGCTCTCCAATGCTTGTTACCAAGTCAGTTTTATACTATCAATAGCTCTCCAATGCTTGTTACCAAGTCAGTTTTATACTATCAACAGCTCTCCAATGCTTGTTACCAAGTAAGTTTTATACTATCAACAGCTCTCCAATGCTTGTTACCAAGTAAGTTTTATACTATCAACAGCTCTCCAATGCTTGTTACCAAGTAAGTTTTATACTATCAACAGCTCTCCAATGCTTGTTACCAAGTAAGTTTTATACTATCAACAGCTCTCCAATGCTTGTTACCAAGTCAGTTTTATACTATCAACAGCTCTCCAATGCTTGTTACCAAGTAAGTTTTATACTATCAACAGCTCTCCAATGCTTGTTACCAAGTTAGTTTTATACTATCAACAGCTCGCCAATGCTTGTTACCAAGTAAGTTTTATACTATCAACAGCTCTCCAATGCTTGTTACCAAGTAAGTTTTATACTATCAACAGCTCTCCAATGCTTGTTACCAAGTAAGTTTTATACTATCAACAGCTCTCCAATGCTTGTTACCAAGTAAGTTTTTATACTAACAATTACTTTGAGTAATTACCAATAGTGTTTGAACTTCTACCATCTTTATTTTCAAACCGTGTAAGTTTAATGTAAATCTGTGGACATTGTGTTTTGTGTCCTGCAAAAAAGTACCCAGGGGTGGATTTCACAAAGAGTTATGACTAGTCTTCTCATCCTAACTTAGGACTACCCATACGTTTTTAATATCTCCTAGGACTAGTCTTAAGTTAGGACTAGTCCTAACTCTTTATGAAATCGACCCCAGACCCTTTAACAAGTTTCTAGGCGGAGCATTTTACAAGTAATAAATTTCATAGTTTTGTTATTCGTTCCCATTGTTTTACAAAAACTTTGCAACATCATTCCCCAAAGAGTTTAAACTCAGATGAATGATTATAAATGACACTCACAGAAGCGGGCCAGCTCATAATTTCTTGTTGCATTATTTATTATCATGTCCAAAGATGAGCGTTTTTATTTATATCCCTGCCATTCTAACAGAAGCATCCCGGATGCATTAAGTGGCTTAATCTTTGTTTCGTGTGTAACAAGGGCAATAGATTTGCACCAGTCCAGTGAACACGAAGACGCTTGTCTCAAAAAGCAGTCCCATCACCATGTTTCACTTGGGCCTATTAAACCGTTACAAAAAGGGCTTATTACCGTTACAGCCCTCGTTTCCCCCTCGTGCCTCGAATGTAACTTTGGCTGTAGTGTTTGAAGGGTAATATTTCTTTTGTTATATTAAGTATACGTTATGTCTACTAACCTCAATACAATGATTGCACACACTACAATGAGAACATCTTGGGGGTCGATAGAAGCGACAGGTTGCACACCATTTCATTCGTACTTGAATTCCCTGTACTTCTGCAGTTTTGTACAATGGAGCACGGAAGTCCTCATCCCCATCCTCATCTCCTTTAGCTACAAACAACAAAATGAACGTTGCACTTACTTACAAGAACATGTATTCTTATTTATTAACAACCATCAAGAAACAAACCCCAGGGGAAACTACTGACTGGGTATAAATGTTGGGGTTGAACAAAGAACATTTCAGTAGAGAGGGATTTGAACCTGTGACCTATTGATAACATGTGGGCAGTCCCCCTATATTTAGCTGTTCCGACCTACCGTCGGAACAGGTATTGTTTTTGTTGAGGTTTTATTATTTTCAATATTCTTTGTTTCCGCCTAAAACCCCATAGCAATTGTACACACTTTTTTCTTTAAACCTAATATCCTAAAGTATAAAGATAAAAGATTTAAATCTAAACCAAATTTAAGCTAAAAACATAAGCTTTACTCTTAACATAAAAACTTTTGAATTCTTAGTTAATTAACCACAGTCTTCATTTGAATATTTGATTATTAAACTGGATGCAGTCACTTCCATGTTATTGTTAAACATTATGGTAAATGCAATACAGTATGTACATTACCTACGGTATATGACTGTGGACTTACTTGAGAGGAGTCTACTACTGTGTTATACACCGCAGCTTTTTTCCCTTTTTTTTATAACTGCGTTATGGACCCAAAACTTTGTACATGTACAAAGTACGAAGGTTTAGGATTTTCGTTTAAATGAATGTGCGTTTAAATAGGGGTTTTGTAAAAGGCATTGGATTGCAGGATAAGTTACATACCATGTTGTCCACAGATATACACTAAACTTAAAAAGTTTGAAGATAATGGTAGTAAAATATTACTTGCTGTGGTGCTGTAGTTTTTGAGAAATGAGTAAAAAAAAATGCCACGAAAATTATTTTAGTCTCAGTTTTAGAAAAGGTATTAACCAGAGCTCTGAGCTTGCCATCGTCGTGGACCTGTTTCAGAAAACAGCGTGAACGACGAAAATAGACCGCCTGGGATTCGGAACGATTTTGCAGGTGAAGTCACCTTGTTTTCGCCAGGAGCCCTTTACCTAATTTTGCGTTACTTCTGGAAGTTTGACCATGTCAAGCAAAAACTTTTTGACAGGAATAAGCAGAGATTTTATAATGACAACGTTTCTCTGGTGGTTGATTGGCTCAATCTAAAAGAGCTGCTTATAATAAATAGGCAAAATATTTTGCTAAATTGCAGAAATTTAACAGAATACCTGGATTCACAACTTGTACAAGAGGCATGGTACAGACCTCGAACTTTGTGTTAAAAAGGGCACGGCAATAATTGCCGTGGCTTTTCCAGAATAAGAAGGGCATCGCAGCAATTTTGTAAATGTAAAAAGGGCACCCAGCATTTTTGTAAAATTTGAGGGGCATCATGGCAAACAAATTACAAAATTTAACTGAGGTTTATACTTTTTTTTATACCATCGCGCATGTGATCAAAATCATTGCGTCTTCATCACACAGCATTTTTGACTTTGCAAAAATGCCCCGCAAAAACTTCCCCAAAACAACAAGACAAAACAAAATAAGTTAAAAAAAGTCTTACATTATAAGTAAAATAATCTTTCTATCCATCAAAGATATCGTAATCGGTGTCATTTTGGTAAAATAACGCCTACACGTTGTGTAGTTTTCGTAAACAAGCTAACATTCCCGAGGAACTGTGTGCTTCGCTGACCATGCTGTCGGCTACTGTTGCGTGCATACCAGCGAAGACTATGCCAGGGGTTGCCCTTTACTTTTTTTTCAACTGGCCAGCAGGACCAGTTGGCTTGATTTTTCTCTGGTCCGCCAGGTTTCTGACTGGTCCGTCAATTTTGTTTTAAACTAAAAGTACACTGTTGTATACCAACTGCTCGATTTCCGCTCGTCGCTATTTCAAAATTCAACATGAATTGCAACGTCATCTTAACTGCCCTGGAAGCCATACTTTATTTATGTGTACCAAGTTATTTTTTTTTTTTTTTAATTCTTAATTAATTAACCATGTGACCCTCATTTGCATATTTAATTGGAAAATCTTTGCAGAACCATATCTCAAGAAGTACACAGCAAATTTTAAAACTGTTTGTAGTTATAGACTCCTTGGGGATTGGAGATTAATTTTGAAAAACCATGACCTCAAGTTGACTTCTACTTCCGGGTCAACCGGAAGTGAGACCATATCTCAAGAAGTACCTGGCCAATTTTCAAACTGTTTGTAGTTATAGAATCCTTGTAGGATTGGAGATTAATTTTTGAAAAACAGTGACCTCAAGTTGACCTCTTTTTCTGGGTCTACCGGAAGTGGGACCATATCTCAAGAAATATACAACTCATTTTAAAACTTTTGTTCAGTTTTAGATTCCTTGGGCATGGTCATTGAAGCACATAATCCAAGCAAAACCACATGGAACAGCTTTGTGTTTGTAAGCTTGGGCGATATCACGATATTATCGAATATCGCGATATTAATTTGGAAACAATTTCGATATCGGATGGATTTGGTTTTAATCGAAATATCGCTATATCGCGATATCGATTAAATATCGCGATGTATTTGCTAGCTGAGACATCTTGCACCCCATAGGTTTGGAGTAAAACCAGAAGAATAGGTCATTAGAACACCTCTCTTATGCTATGACTGTCTCTTCTACAAGGAGATTGAAGACTGATGATCAGGGGTTTCCCTTAACTTTTTTTTTCAATCGCCCGCCGGGCGAGTCAACCAAAATTCTTGATCGCCCGCAGGTTTTTTCACTAGCCCATATGTAATTATACACAAAATTTTCAAAACGAAAAATAAACAAACAAAAAAAAACCACGAAAGTGAAGCCCTTAAAATTGCTTTTTTTTGAGGATTTTATATCTGAATTTATCCTTAAAACAAAGTACGTGCGCACTGCCTGCAATTCCTGACCAAGTTTAAAATCAGCTGAGCCCACCACTAAAAATGTCCTAGCTACAACACTGACGCCCTCTGTTGGCAAAAGTTGTCCATGTTATTGGTTGTCCAAGGCTGTACATTGTGCACAGTCTGCAGTCATTATGCACAACGTTCGGCAATTCCGTACTACATTGAAGTCTAGTCAAGAACATAATGAATATGGAATTTATTAACAGCCATCAACAGCCAATCACAGCGTGCTGAGATTTGGTCAGAATGGACTTTGGACGACTGTGTGCGTTGTGTATGTGCTGTGCATATACTGCATGGATGTACCACCAGTGGGCGACCGTGTACTGTGAGGATACTCGGCACCATGTGGTTTGTGCATCGTGTTTTCAATTGATTGTACGTGTTTTCTGATACGAACGACGGCAATTCCGGTCCCGATCACGACAAAATTAAATCTAGCAAGTTTCTAGAATTGTCAAACTTACTAATTTAAAAGCTTTAGTAGAAGTTTTCTGTGGGATTTTGCCACTGAACTCTCATTTATATGTGAAAAGGAATAATTATTTGACTCGCCCGGCGGGCTAGTGAGAAATGGTTTTCAGTCGCCCGCCGCTATTTTCACTCGCATTTGGCAATCGGGCGACCGCTAATTTCGAACCCTGAGATGTCAAATTTAATTAATCGCGATTATATCGAATATCGCGATATATTGTCGGCGATATATCGTGAATAAAATAAATCGATATCGCCCAAGCTTATGTGTTTGTTCACAAACACCTGATGTCTAGTTTAATTTGGGTTTGCCGGTCAAAAGCAAGACAACTAAAAGAGGCTTTGCACGGTCACGTTACCCCTGTAGCAACCGCTTCATGCCGCCATAACAGGAGTCAGGGAGTAGGCGGGCACCAATATGCAGATAACCTGTGTGATCGTACCTTTTGACCAACCTTTGAGTTTGACACACTACCATCAATTAATCGTATCCATACAAACAAAATAATAAATGCACTCAACACAATGGGGAGATTTTGTAGCGTGAAAAACGATCCCAGAAGGATAATCAAGAAGGATAAACTTGGGATATTACAAGTCAAAGGCAACAAAAATGGCTTACAAAACATTTGCTGAGATAGTGTGACCAAGGGGCAAGCATATTGTTTGCCGCAGGAAATTCACTCTGAATGGATTGATGGATTGTGTCACTGATGTCTGATTGTGTTTCAAAGTAAATTATGTTAGTTTTGGTTTTTACCCATACACCGATGTGTGTAGCACTGTATACTCAGTACTTTCCCCCGAGTCCTGTGAAAAAATATCACAGGCATGTTACTCGGGTGGGATTCGAACCCACGACCCTTGCAATTCTAGAACAAATCGAATTTACATGTCAAATAAGAACAGAAAAAGGAGTTTTGTAGTCGTGTTAACGGTTCAAGTCAAGAGAGGGCGCTGTTACCGCGGGCACTACCGCGGGCACTACCGCGGGCATCGGGATAAAGAATATTAATTTTGGTTTTTACCCATACACTGATGTGTATTAGCACTGTATACTCAGTACTTTCCCGAGTCCTGTGCAAAAATAACACAGGCATGTTACTCGGGTGGGATTCGAACCCACGACCCTTGCAATTCTAGAGCAGTGT